>NC_080680.1:81165394-81468019 GCF_030445035.2 Dasypus novemcinctus | reverse complement strand
TGGCAAAAATTAAATGTGATAACCAAGTGTTAGTAAGATTGTGGGGAAATAAACTTTTAGGTACTGCTGGTGGGAATGTAAATGGATACAGGCACTTGGAGAGCAGGTCTAGTGATGTCTAGTTGAGGGTGGGCAAACCTAGCCATCTACCCCAAATATCCATTTCTGGATTTATCCTCAAAGAAATTCTTGCATAATTGTCCAAGAAAATAAGTACATGAAAATGCCCATTGCAGCCTAAATGTTCACCAACAGGGAAATGGATGCATAAATTGTAAATAGTCACATGGTTGAATATTACAGCATTGTGGAAAATGAGCAAACTATAGTTCCATGCATGAAAATGAATGAATCTCACAAACATAATATGGGGCAGAGGGGGGAGAAGTCACAAAAGAAGTCTTGCAGAATGTTACCATTTGTATAAAGTCTGAAACATGTAAAATGATATTGTTTGGGGCTATGTGCATAAATAGTATTAATATAAAAACATGCATGGGAACCACTAACATAAAATTCAGACGATCTCTGGGAAGAGAAGGTAAGGCATGAATTGGACAGGTGTACACAGAGATCTTCAATTGTATCTGTAATCTGTTATTTAATCTGGATCAGATAATTGCGAATTAAGATTTGCTAATGTTGAAGGTTGGGTGCAAAGGTATTCATTATATTATATTTGAATATTTGAAATATTTCTCTCATGCAAAAAAAAAAGTTTTTTTTTTTTTGCCCCATAATAATGAGCTCTAGCTATAGGCTTCAGCCTAGAACACTCTTTTGGGCATTTAAGCTGGTGATTTTTTTATCACCCCTTTCTGACCTGCTAAACCAAATTTTGAGATGGATGAATTTTATTTTGAAACCACTGATAGGTGTGGGGCATTTCTTAGCCTTTCTAAACTTTCTAGTGGACCTAGGTCAGCAATTTGAGCTTGTAAAATAGAGATGCTTTAGGGCATTCTGATTTATCAGGACTAGGGAGGGATCCAGTGGTCTGATTCTGAAAGGCTCCAGAGTCAATTAATTCTGATATCCACTAGAGTTTGAGAACCACTGTCTTAGGCCCCTTCTGACCTGAGGCTGTACTGTAGTTTTCCACCAGCCTAGTCCCCAGGCTTTATCTGTTGCCCTTTCTGGATGATTAGGACGGATTTGGACCCATAGGATACTTGACTCTTTAGTGGAGCATAAAAGAATGATAGGGTTGGACCTAATTGAATTTTAAACACCTCTTAATCCTGGCTGTCAGTTCCTCTTATTTTCAGGCAGGTAATTTAAGGACCCCACCACTTACCAGGAATATTTATTCATTTTAGAGACTTCAGTCACATGTCAATGTGTGGTTTTATAGTTAGGACTAGTGCAAAAGAGGACTTGGCAGAGAAGGAAAACTAGCAAATTTGAGAGAAACTAAGGCACCCAAAGTAAATGAATGTGGTCATGCTTTCCTTAGGAGAAAGGTGGTTCTTCCCTCTGCAGATGATAGTGATTCTGTTTTAAGTGTTTTAGCTTATGGCATGTACTTGGATTTCAGCTGTTTGAATTTGTGATCAAAGCTTAGAGTCTTTAGGAAGCAACTGATCGTTCCTCAAGATGGAAGAGTATACTTTCTCTCAAATTTGCTAGTTTCCCTAATATTCTAGACCGTTTTTGATCTCCTCTTACTGTATGTCGGAATGAATTTACATTAACTAACATGAGGCTTTCTGGTAGTGAAATCTGTGAAATGCCTGTTTGTGTTTGGTGAGATTCTTTCTGGAAACCCACTGAGGAGATGCAGGTGCTCTAGGTACACTTTTGTAGGCTGCTGTGGAGGATTGTAGAGATTGAGCCTGTTTCTGGAGGCAAGTAGGGACAGAAACCCGTTCTGTGCTTCACTTACCAAGATGAGTACTTGGTATGCAACTGTGTCCTCTCAAAGAGTGGGCACCATTTTCTAAATTCTCACAAAGGTGCAGTATTGAACCAGCATGCTTCCTGCAGCTTTGGAATTGTTAATCCACATGTAACCGTATTCGTTTTAGGCACTGTGGTAAAACTTCTGAGAGGAGTCTCGGCCTCTAACAGAGTTTGCTGTATGTGAATTTTTCATAGAATGGGACTCACCTCTGACTTTTTACCATCCTTCTCAGCTAAAAATTGTAAAATTTCTTATGGATTAGAGAAATATATACAGAATTATTTTGAGAATACCATTAGTTTTGGTAAGGCAGAACGAGAGAGATGTCAGAAGACCAAAGTATCTGGTAAGTGAAGGAGAGAAAATAGCTATGTGTTTTTTGCTCTTGTATTCTTACAACATTCATTTTGAGGGGAAGTGCAATGTTATTTTTCTCATCCTATTTCTCCCTACGTGAGCATTCCTGAATTTAAGACCTGAGACTTTTTAACCAATTTTGAAAATATTTACCCATTTATATTTTCCATTAAGTGGTTGTTTGTGCTTCCTGCTGTTTCGTTTTTTTTCTTGGAGAGAGAAGGCAGGGAGTGCGGAACCAAGGACAAGACTGGACGTCCTACTGCTTTTCCAAATAATGGCAGTGTGTTTTTAGAATAGTTGTCATGGAAGAGTGCTGTTCTGTAGGCTTAAGAGAGAGGTATAATACATTTGAAGTGGTTACTATTGTCTTTATTATTTTAAAACATGACTGAGGGTGAGGGATAAATTCCACTGTGCTTTTGCTGCTGTCTTGAAGGAATTTTTTTGTCTGAAAATGTACATAGATAAAACTAAAAATGTTTAAGAAAATGGTCTTATGCTCATATAAGGAGAATAAAGAGTTCTTACTTCTCTGCCTTACCTGAGGTGGTTTTAGTTTTTGTCCTTTTCTGCTTAAGTGGATGTTACTGTGTATGTGAGTAAAATAACTTTTTATAATTAAATCCAACTATTTTATATTTATCTTACCCCATGTCAGTGAAAAACCACCAATTATTTTGTAAACAGGACAAATTATGTAACAAAAGTTAAGAGCCAAAAAAAGAAAAAGAAAAAGAAAAAAAAAATCCAAAGGAAAAAAAAAAGTATAAAAAGTATTGCTCTCCTGGTGTAGCCATCCAAGCAAGCCAGGACCCGGCCACAATCCACTCCAGAATTTAATTTTACCACAACTGGCCGAATTGTAATTTGCTTTAAGAAGTCACTGGGGATTTGCCTCCACAGATTCATTTTAACCATCTTGGGAGGCAGGACACCTAAGTTCTAATCCCAGCTCTGCTACTTAATTAGCTGTGTCATTTGTATAACTTGTCAGTTTACGTCTCATGGCCCCATGTTCCTCATTTGGCGGCCGGGATTTGGAACACCCATGCTAGGCACTGCACAAGCCGGGCTTCCACTGACAATCACAGATGGATATTAATGCTATTCATGGGGCTATTTAGAAGAGTTCACTGAAGTGATGTTGGACAGGTGGAGGAGAATGATGAGATTATACTAGGGCTTATCAGTAGTTCCCTCGAGTCATGATGTAAAAGCTCTCACTGCATTTTCTGTTTTAGTGATAAAATGTGTAGGTATAAGGTAGTGAGAGATTTTGAATTTTGACATATATGATCACTTTGTTGAAAGAAAAACAGGGAAGAAGCAGTCAGAGGAAGAAATATATACATGATGAGAGCAGTAGTAAATTTTGATGAGAGTAGTAGTAAATTTGGAGTACTTTTGGGATGTTCTTGAGTTGAAGAAAAGTTACCTGTCTCTATCTCTTCAGCTTTAGCATTTTCAGTATTTGCAGATGTACTTGCTTATCTTTACTTGAAACCTGTTTTATTGTCACAGAGCTAAAGAGTGAGCAGTTTTGAAGACTAGATTAGGCTGAAAGTAAATAAGTGTGCATGCCGTAATCATTTTTGTAAATAGAGTAAGTTTGGAGTCATAATTAACAAAAAGCATTTTTCATGTGACTTTTGGCTATCTTGTTTTTAATTTTTTTTTATGGATTTGTCTTCCTATGTAGATTTTATTCCCTCCTCAATATTTGAGCATCTGTTGAATGCCATTAATACCAGTACTAACCATAGATTTCCTGGGGTAATACGCTCCATTGTCAGAAACTTTATTATCTGAGAACTGCAGAGAGGAGTGTGCTCCTGTGTTCCAGGACAGCTAAGCTTTCTTTTCTCCTTTTTTTCTTGCTTCCTTCTGTTTCCTGGCCTTCTAGGCTTGGTGGTGATTGTGCCCACAGGTCAGGACAGGCCCCACCTCTTCCCTTTCTATCTCCCCTCATCCCCAATAGGAGGGGCTGTAGAGGCTTTTCCAGAACCCTGGCTGGACACCTACAAGTGAAACCCCACGGAACAATGTAGAGCCAGAAGTGAGGGCCACCGTAGCACCTCCTCTGCCTCCGTTGTTGTTTCTGTTGCCACCACCACCCTTTGCTGTGGAGCCTGGAAGGCACCCCCCCATCCCCAATCATACAAAGAGGCTTTGTGTTCTGAGGATGTTCTAAAGGCGGGATCACTGTAATTATAATTCCCTGAGCACAACCGAGTAATGGGGGCAGGCAGGGTAAAGATGGTATCCAAGTACTTGTTGGTAGGGAGAAGTCAGGCGGGGATTAAAAATCATCTGGAGGCAGTACCAAAAGTGGATAATGGAGCGTTGTTGGTAAGGCTGACAGGAAAGTGTTTAACTGAATACATTTCAGAGTTTAAAATTCTAATACTTGCAAGATCCTTGAAGCTTTAAAAAGCACAAGATTGAGCCTGGAACTCTTTCTTTAAAAAAAGAACTTGTAATTTTAACTGAAAAGTACTTTAGAAGGTATGTAGAAATCTGGATCTCTTTTGCTTTATGTTTGTATTGCCAGAATGATTGATTACCCAAGAAAGCCAAATAACTTACTTACTATGGAGGAGGAACAGAGAGAGATGCTCCCACTATCTGGTTTTTTCTTTTTTTCTTTTTCTAATGCTAAACCCAGAAATTTTTATTGCACTTTCTATAAGTGAATAAATATTAACTTTTTCATCATCTTTTATTCCTTGCATGGAAATGTTTGCCTGTTATTTTATTTTTTAAATTTATTCCCCCCCTGCCCCCATCTCCCACCCCGTTGTCTGTTCTCTGTGTCCATTCACTGTGTGTTCCTCTGATTCTGCTTCTGTTCTTGTCAGCGGCACCAGGAATCTGCGTCTATTCTTGTTGCATCATCTCGCTGCGTCAGCTCTCCATGTATGGGGTGCCACCCGGCAGGTTGCACTTTTTTTGCGCTGGGCAGCTCTCCTTACGGGGCACACTCCTTGCACGTGGGGCTCCCTTGTGCGGGGGACACCCCTGCTTGGCACCACACTCCTTGCGCGCCTCAGCACTGAGCTTGAGCCAGCTCATCACATGGGTCAGGAGGCCCTGGGTTTGAACCCTGGACCTCCCATGTGGCAGGCGGTTGCTCCATCCGTTGAGCCAAACCCGCTTCCCTGTTATTATTTTTTTAAATTAGAGAAGTTGTAGGTTGTGGTGTTTTGGAGGTGTATGTACCGCAGAAAAACATGTTCTTGAACTTACTCCATTCTGTATGTGTGAACCCATTGTAAATAGGACCTTTTGATGAGGTTATTTCAATTAAGGTATGTCCCACCTCAGTCAGGATGGGTCTTAGTCTTATTACTGGAGTCCTTAATAAATAGAATGAAACTCAGGTAGAAAGAGAAAGCCGTAGGAAGTAAGAAGCTGAAATTCAGCTGAACTGGGAAGAGAACTGTCAGAGTGGCCAGGAGAGGCTGCCATATGCATTGCCATGTGACAGAGGAGTCAGGGACAAAGGATTGCGGGCAGCCAGCCCCACGATGCCAGTCTTAAGGGGAGAAAGCATCATCTTGATGACTCCTTGGTTTGGACTTTCTCTTAACCTCAAAACTGTGAACTAATAAATTGCCTTTGTTTAAACCTGCCCATTGCATGGAATTTGCTTGAGCGGTCTAGGAAGACTAAAACATGGGTTTATAGAAAAATCATGTATAAAATACAGCATTCCTAATTCCACTAATTTTTTTTTTTAAATTTAAAGATTTATTTTATTTTTTTTCTCTCCACCGCTCATTGTTTGTACTTGCTATGTCTGTTTGGATTCCTTGTTTTTTTTTCCATGAGGCACAGGGAACCAAACCTGAGCCCTCTAATGTGGGAGGAAGGTACCTAATTGCTTGAGCCATCTCCATTCCCTGCTTTGATGTCTCTCTCATTATGTTTTTCTTCTTGTGTCTCTTGGAGCATCATCCTTGTTCAGCTTGCCATGCCTGCCTGTAGCATTGGCTTGCTGTCTTGCTTGTCTTCTTTAGGACGCACTGGGAACCTTTGCTCCTTGTTTTGTTGAGTCTCTTATTATGTTTTTCTTCTTGTTGTATCATCTTGTTGCATCAGCTTGCCATACCTGCCCGTTGTGCCAGCTTGCTGTCTTTAGAAGGTACTGGGAACTGAACCAGGGACCTCCCATGTAGTAGATGGGAGCTGAGTTGCTTGAGCCACATCTGCTTCCCTACTAATCTGTTTTTAAAAAATAAGTGCAATTTTTGGAAGATGATTTCCCTCTACCTCCACCAGAAAAAATGAATTTACTGGGGATATATGCTCATTAAATTCTTATATCAACTATTTTATGTCATAATTTGCTTCCAAGTTCTGCTGGCAATTTTTTAGTGAAAACTCTTTATCTTAATCTGTTGACTGTTACTGTATTACCCTTACTAGTATCCCAAACAAATTGCTTTTTGTTTGTTTTTCAAAAATTGCACCAAATAATTCATTGCAAAGGTGATCTTTAGGCTTTAGGATAGTGAACTCCAGTACTTTTGGGTGAGAAAAAGGGCCCTTTTTGTTACCTCTGACATTTGTGGTGAGTGAAGCAGCCAGATAGTGTGTATGCCATGTGAACCTTCCTGCTTCTGTCTCTACCCTTCCTTCATTTATTTGTTGGGAGTCAAGTCAGGAATTGTATCTTTATTCCTACTGCCTAGTATGATTTTTATTTTACCTTAAATCTATCTCCACAGAAAGCTGCTGGATAATCTGTTAAAAGTTTTTGACTGATTAATACTTTGAAAACCCTGTACCAATTTGACAGTTAAATTTTATACAATTAAAAAATACACAAGTATCCATTTTATCTGTTTTAAATGAAAACTTAAGTTGAATATCCCCCCTCTTTTAGGTCAGTGTTAATCAGCAGTGACTTATTTGAATTTAATTGAAAATTGTTAGCTGGGCTACTTCATTTGCTTAATTTTTGGTATGTATTTCCTTTCCTGACTCTTTATTTCATTGGTCTCTGATGGCCACCCAATATCTAAAGTAATGAGTTGATAAACTTGTATTGAGTGCCTATTATATACCAGGCACAGTAAGAATTTCAGAGATGATTCAGATATGCAACCATTCCATGATATATTTCTGAGACTGTATTAACAGAACAAATATATTTTTGGTATTGTTAACTTTTTAGAAGAGGGCAGAGAACATCACAACAGCGTTAGATATAGTAATATATTACCTTGATAATTACCCTTGCTAAAGTATAGATCTAATCAGATAAAAAATCGAAGTAGCTTCCTTCTAAGACTGTATGTTTATTGGGTCTTCATTATTCTAATCTTATTCTTCTTCCTCATGAATATTATTCTCTGGAAATAGAATCCTTTGTCCATATACATATAATTTCTACTTCTGTTCCTTTGCTTACATTGCTGTTTTGTCTTAGAGTGCCTATTCTTCAATTGCCTTTTCAAATCCTACCTATTCTTTATTTTTTTATTTTTTTATTTTTTAAAAAATATTACATTAAAAAAATATGAGGTCCCCATTCACCCCCACCGCCCCACCCCCCTTATTCTTTAAGACCTAGATAATAGTGGTCACTTACTGTGTGTTTATTATGTGCCAGTCTCTGTTTTAAGTGTTATATATGGATCAGTGAAATTAATCCTCATTATAATCTTTTAAGGTAGGTTTTATTATCATCCTTATTGTGCAAATGAAGAAACCTGGATACAGAGACGTTGCTGAAGATCACACAGCTATTGAGAATTTTAACTAGGATATGAACCCAGGCAGTCCAGTTCTAGAGTCTGTATTTTTAACCGTGATGCTGTACTACATCTCATGTCATAGATAGTATCAACAGCCACTTCAGCAGTTGGTGTTTTGTTTGTTTGTTTATTTTTAGGAGGTACCAGGGATTGAACCCAGGACCTCATACATGGGAAGCAGGCACTCAACCACTGAGCTACATCCATTCCCCAGTGAGAGTTGTTTTTTTCTTTGTTTGTTTGTTTTCATGAGGTACTGGAATTCGAACCCGGGACCTCTTACATGGGAAGCAGGTGCTCAACCACTTAAGCTACATCAACTCCCCTTAGCTGTTGGTTTTGGTAACAAAAGAATAAATGTAAGCAAAGTGGATTGCTGTTTAGCCACTGAAGAGAATTTGTGATTTTTTTTTTTCTTTTTAAATCTTCTGTTTTACTTTAGCTCCTCCACAGAAATACTTTTTTTTAGTTTCTGAATTATTTTGTTAGGATTTTGTAGGTTTTTTTTTTTTTAGTCATTACTGTTTCACATGGGAACCCACTGGAGCGTGTTCATTTTAAATCAAGCATATTTAAACTGCTTCTTAGAAAATCTCCCATGTTCTGTGGTCAGAACATTAGGATCTTAGAACTGAGTTCTTGTTTAAGCACTTAATCAGATACAGTTTTCTCAAAGGAAAATTTGGCTGTACTTGGAGGAACTTTTGAATCCCACCTTGTTGTGGATTTGGACACTGCCCTTCTTGTGGATATGGACACTGCCCTCACACACCTTCCCCTCTCCTTAGGCTTCTTTTCCCCCCCCCCTCCCCCTTAGGCTTCTTTACTTTTGTAATTAACTATCTGATGTGTCACAAGTTAAAGCATAAACATATTCCTTTATTCGTTGACATAGAATACGAACATTTTACATATCCTCTGGAGAGACTAATGTTGTGTTGAAGCTGTCTGAGTGAGTGGATTATCTGAGGATAACCTAGCAGAGTGGTAGCAAATGAACTGCCTCAATCAGTTGGAATGCTTGTTAAGATTTTTCTACCTTTAGGGAGGTCAGGGGTGACCTAAAGTTGAGACCTGAGATTAAGTAAATTTTCTCATAAGCAGTTGTAGATGGTATTTCTAATATTATTTCATCATATTGTGGACTTAATAGACACTTGTGGGCCATTTTGGGAACCCACCACTTTGAAAATGCTCTATGGGAAAATGGAATTCTCAGGTCAAAAGCAGGCCCAGTACTTATAGGGTTTTGGAACATGATCTGTTTTTTTGTTTTTTTTTTAAGTTATGTTTATTGTACCAATGTAAACTTTCATATGGCATGACCACATGATACTGGTAAGAGTTCTTCCATGAAAGGAATGGAGAAGGGAAGCGGATCTGGCTTAGATAACTGGGTTCCTGCCTACCACATTAGAGGTTACTGGTTCAGATCCTGGTGCTTCTTAGAGAAGACAATGAACTGGCATGACAGTTGGGCGTGGCAAGCTAACACAACAAGAGACTCAAGAAGATAAAACATAATGAGAGACCCAACAGGGCAGAGAGCAGAGAGATTCCTGGTGCCTCCTAAAGAAGACAGCTGACACTGTCGGCAGGCATGGCGAGCTGGTGCAACAAGATGACATAGCAAGGGACGCAGGGAGAAAAAACATAATAATGTGACACAACAAAAGCAGGGAGTGGAGGCGGCTCAAGCGATTAGGCACATCCCACATCAGAGGTCCTAGGTTTGGCTCCCAGTGCCTCCTAAAGAAACAAGGAAGGGAAGCGGACTTGGCCCAGTGGTTAGGGCTTCCGTCTACCACATGGGAGGTCCGCCGTTCAAACCTTGACCCGCGTGGAGCTGGCCTACCTGTGGTGCTGATGCACGCAAGGAGTGTCGCACCATGCAGGGGTGTCCCCCGCATAGGGGAGCCCCACGCACAAGGAGTGCACCCCGCAAGGAGAGTCGCCCAGTGCGAAAGAAAGTGCAGCCTGCCCAGGAATGGCACTGCACACACAGAGAGCTGACACAGCAAGATGACGCAACAAAAAGAAACAGATTCCTGTGCCGCTGACAGCAACAGAAGCAGACAAAGAGGATGCAGCAGATAGACACAGAGAACAGACAGCTGGGGTGGGGGTGGGGAGAGAAAGAAAGAAATAAGTCTTGAAAAAAAAAAAAGAAACAAGGAACACGAACAGACACAGCAAGTGAAAAACAACAAGGGGTGGGGAGAAATTTAAAAAATAATAATAAATCTTAAAAAAAAGGAAGGGAGGAGGTGAACCAGTGTAGCTCAGTGGCGCTGTGCCAGCTTCCCACACGAGTTCCCAGGTTCAATCCCCAGCCAAGGTACCAAAAAAAAAAAAAGAAACTCAAGTACATAATGATTGCCAAGAGACTTAAAATATACTTGAACTTTATTTATGATAACAATGAACATTGACAAATACATGTATGTGTAATTAAGAAGTTTCTGAAGCAGTAGATATAGATTGATACATGATCTGATTTTGAATTGAGCATTACCAATTCTTTTTCTCCTACTTTGCTTATGGGTTCCTAGAAAAGAAAGATGAATTCTCTGCCTTACAGAATTATTAAACGATATAGAATTAATTCATAGGAGGAAAACATTCTTTCTATACAGGCAGGATAAAAAGCTTAGTTTAACATAGGTAATTGAGAAATTTCTACACATTTACTGGTTTGAACTTCTTAAGAACCTTAGCCTCAGAATATGTCTAGAATTGCAGTATATTTGGGGGCTCTTATAGAAGACATTACTGCTGGCTATCTCTGCTATGTAACAAAAATATGAGTCATGACCTAATTATCCAATGTTTTTATTATTAAAACTATGTTCTTAAGAAACTATGTTCTTAAGAAACTGCAAGTTGACCTGAGTAGTCAAAATAATTTTGGAAAAGAAGAACTAAGTCAGAGAACTCAAACTTCCAGATTTCAAAGTGTACTAAAAGTTACAGTAATCAAAATAGTTTGGTGTGGTATAAAATAGACAAATAGACGAATGGAACAGAATCAAAAGTCCAGATACAGACCCACACATCTATGGCCAATTAATTTTTGACAAGGGTGCAGTGGGGAAAGAACAGTCTCTTCAACAAATGGTGCTGGAAAAACTAATATCATGCAAAAGAATGATATTAGGTCCCTACTTTGTATACAAAAATCAACTCAAAATGGATCAAGTAGCTAAATATAAGAGCTAAAACTATAAAACCTTAGGAGATAACAGGGACAAGTTTTCATGACCTGGGATTTGGCAGTGGCTTTAGTAATTGTAGTTCCACGACTGCTTTAGAGGGAAGAGGCAAGTCAAATTGGGTATGGACCATTCTGCTTCCTGGGTCAGGGTAGCTGAGGGGGTTGGGGGGAGGGGAGTTGTATTGCATTGGGGTGGGGCTGAAGCCTGTTAAGAGCTAGAAGTGAAACTGGAAGTTGCCCTGAAAAAGATTGTTGCAAGCAGGGTCAAGATGGATTGAGCACTGAGACTGTATAATCCTCAGTCATCCAAATTGTATTTAGTTCACCTGGCAGATACTGTTATGATTCTCAGGCATGAATATGTATGTAGTTCACCTGGCAGATTTCCTGAGAGAATCTGTTCACATTAAAAAGCATTGAGATTCAATGGAGGAAAAAGAAAGTGAAAAGGGAGAGAGAGCCCGGGGCCTTGGGGCACAGGTTTTGAAAGAAAATTCCTGAGTGGGAGGCATCAGGAAGTTAAAGCTGGAATGCTAGGAGTTCCCTCTTCTTCCTTTCCAGCTGTATGGATGTGGGGGCTTTATTATGGAGATGGGTGATAGATACATTTCTAAAGGTAATCCTTATTAAAACAGAGAAGGTATGTCCCCGAGGTTTATTTTAAAAAAGATTTCCGCTACATTATTAGAGTTACAAAATGTTTGCTAGTCGTGTGTAATTTTATTATGCCTGGGGTTAAAATTGAAATTCACTTATTTTAAAAGAAAAATTATTACTTTATAACAGTGACACCTAAGAGGAATAAATTTCCAGGGCGGTTTAACTCTAGTTATGTGCTGTCATGCACTAAGATGACACCACTAACATATTCTAACTAGGGCATGCAGCGCTGATGTTTTTCCCACTAGAGTGATAGATTCAAATTCAAAGAGATTAAAAGCCACTGCTCTTTCTGCTGGCCTCCTCCTCATCCCCAGAAACCACTTATAGACACTCTGTGTGGATGTGTGGAGGGTTATATGGATTGGGGTTATGGTTTATGACTCTGAGGTGTAGACCAGTGCTTATCACACTTTGATTTACTTAATGTATCATCATGTTGAGAGCTTGTTAAAGCAGATTGCTGGACCCTATCTTTCCAGCTTTTGATTCTTTAGGTCTAGGGTGGGACTTGAGAATTTGCATTTTTAATAAATTCCCAGGTGGATGTTAATGAAGCTAGTGTGTATTGGGGAGAGAGCATATTTTGAGAGCCACTGTAGTAGAGTATAAACCCTGAGGAGACTCAAACAATTTGTCTTGACTTCTTGAGCATTAGTTTCAACTGAACTGAAAATGGTGGACAAAAGGGTTGCAGAAAGTTATAGAGTAATTCCATTCGTAGTAAACAAATAGAACCTCGCAAAACAAATCTATAATATATATATTGCATGGGAATGTGTCTCTACCTATAAAAAAGTTAATACCTGCCAAACTGATGATTATCTAAATGGTTATTTCTGGAGAGGAGAAGGATCTAGGATTATGGAGGGTAGGATTTTAGCTTTCCTATGTAAAGTTTTAATGAAGAGATGGTATTTTTTTTACTTGTGTAATTAATATTATAAAAAGTTAAGAGAAATTTTTTGGGCTAGAGATCCTCCACTTACCTCTCCAGATCCATCTTCCACCATTTTCCACCCTCCTTTCTGCCCCAGGAAAAGAGCTCCCAGGCCCTCTAGCTTCCTGTTGGGTTCAGTCTTTAGAGGAGATTGAGGGGAGAGAAGAATGAGGTCTCTGGGCTGGCCTTCAGTCCATGACAATCTCCTCGGTTCCAGTAATCAATCTTGTCATCCTTTGGAGCTTAGGAACCATAGTAGTCCTGCTGTTGCTAGTCTTGGTTTCTGTTTTATCTCCCTTGTTGCTTCTGTAGATACTCCCCATCACCTCCTTTGGTAATTAGTCGTTTATAAATAACCCCCCGTCAGATTTTCCTAATTTGAATTTGCCATCTCCTTACTGTTGGGACCCGGACTGATGGACCTGCCGTTTTTATTTCTCTCTCCACTACAATCCTGTATCCCAGAAGTGTTGAAAGGTACCATTTTGATATGTGTGTACTTCCAGACATTTTCTATACATAGCATGGCTTTCAAATACATATATATGTATATTTAAAATACATAAAGTATCATGTTGTAACTCCTATAATTTGATCTTTTTACTTCATAATATGTTATGGCCATCTTCCCACAGCACTATAAATAATCTACCGCATTCTTAATATCTATGTAATATTCCAGTGTGTTTGATAAAGATATACAATTAATTTAACTGTTCCTTATACATTTGACATTTTTAATCATGTACTGAATTTCCTTCTATATTTGGATCTGTTTCTGGAATGTATTCTATTCTGTCACTATTACCACACCAAGAGAACACCTTTTACTTATTATAGTTGTATACAATAAATGCTTATATGGCAAATCTCTGTAGTTATTTTTATTTTGAAAAAGATTTTAGGCTTTCATCAATTTTTTTTCCTTCCAGGTACATCTTTAAAAAGTTTTTTTTTTTAATCCCATTGATGTACTCATTAGAAATCATTACGTTTATTAAGTAGGAAATAATTGATATCTTTGCAATATTGTGTCTTTTCATCTATTAACATGATTTCTTTCCACTTACTCTTTTTATGTGCCATAGTACTTGCCTTAGTGAAATTTTGTACTGTAATTCACAATTTTTAATGCCATGTATTTTACATTCTTTTTGCTTTTGACAGTGGTGTATTTTTCATTCTATATTAAGTTTTTCTGATGTTAGGGAAAGCCGTTGATTTTTGAATATTTATTTTATAAATTGCCTATTTTTTGAACTTTTAGTTGTTTTACTAATTTTTCATTAATTTATCTTTTTTTTTCAGATGGACAGGTTTTATTATTGGCAAATACTGCTAATTTAGACTCATGTTAATTATTTTCTGCTGTCATTTTTCTTTTTTATTGCCATGGCTAGACTATAAGATACAGAAAAGTGTTGTATCCTTGACTTTAATCTAATGAGCCAGCTTCAGGTGCTTCACTGTTAATTAGTGGGGTTACTGTAGGACTGAAATCTAACAAGTTAAGGAAATATTTGTATTTGTTAGAAGTATTTCTCAGAATCCATAAGTAATTTTTTTGGTTTAACTTTTTAATTTGAAATAATTTCAAAATTACTGAATAGTTGTAAAAATAATTCAAGACCCATATAGAGAACTCAGTCTCCCCCACTCAGATACCCAGATTGACCAGTTTTAATGTTTTGCATCTAGAACATCATTCTATCTTTCTGTCTTTCTCATGTTGGTGAGGCCCTGGGAGGTCTTGGAGAAAGACCTCAACCTAGGGTAGGAGGGTTCTTGAAAAGTGAAAAGGAATTCAAGGACTGGTTTTATAGTAGCAAGAGAATTTAATGTAAAGCAAAAGTACACACTCAAGATGGGAGTGCGGGCGCTCTGGTATGAGTCGCACTGACTCACGCCTGCTGTGGCTCAGGGTGCTGGTTTATTAAGGCTGGACTTCTCTCCTTCTTCCCCCTCCATGTAAATGAGGACTTATAAGTCCCAAGGTTCTCATTGGTCTGCCTTATGCAGATTGAACCACGCTTACTACAGGCTCGGTGTTCCTCTTGGAATGGTAGCTGTTCAGGGAAGGGGTCTGTGAAATGAAGCCTGTGGTGGTCTGGTGATGGGTGGGCCTTTTGTCATCTGGTATCTTCTGGCACTAGGCCTTGGGTGCTAAGCCTGGGGTGGGTGATTTTCCAGTGCAGTTAGGTATTATCTGATGGTAATTTTCTGTTGGTCCTCCTCAATTACCAATTTGAGTTCTCTCTCTTCTCCTACTTCTTTCCCTACCTCATTTCCCCTTCCAAGAATTCCGTGCCTTATTCTTAAGGCATGACAAAGGAATCCTCCTTTGTCTTATATCTGTCTTTTGTAACTACATCATGCCGTCATAGGGAATTTGTTCCTGCCTTTCATGGGAGTGGAATTCTCTGGCTACTAAATGTAAAGATCCCAAGGGACATTTGCGATTGGGACTGGAGAAAATCCTTGCATGACTATTATCTTAAAGTGGAGCTGTTGAAGTCTAGAAGATACAAATTTAATTAATAGGTTGAATAAACAGGGCCTGAAGATTAAGAGTAGATTGACAGAACTAATGGTCCAAAGAGGGGAAGGAACCAATTGAGGAAGGAGAGAATGGATTTTAAGGCCTCACAGATTGTTTTGGTAGAAGGAAGATTTTTCCTGAAGGAGTGAAACCATTTCACCTGATCATAGATCTTTTTTTATGTGTTCTTCAACTTGTCCTGTTGTGTTCGTAAAAGTGCAGCAGGTTTGTTAATGATGGCACAGGTAACACCTTGTTCAGCCAGGAGATAGTCTGAAGCCAGGTGGTTGTCTAAGACTACATTGGCCAGGGAATTGAGGGAGGTGGATAAATTACTTAAGGTGTCTCCTCTAGCCTTGTCTAGGTTTCCTAATTCTTGAGAGGTGTTTCTTATTGTACCTTTGTGATGTGTAAACTGCCCCCTCCCCAGGGAGGTAGGGCTCCCACTGATGTCCTTAGTCCAGCTAGCACTAGGCCTAATGCCCTTTCCTGCAATGGCCTGTTTTTAGCAAGGTTTTAGAGGTGTTAAATGGGCAACACTGAAGTTAATTGGGGTTAGGGTTCCCAGAATACAATATCCTGTGAAGTACAAGTTATCAATGCAGGGAAAAGAAACAAGTCCCTGAGAGGAGTTACAGAGACAGACATCACCGGGTGGGAGGCAGATACTGGTGACCTCAGAGAGTTAAAAGCAGATGAATTCAAAAAAGATGGGGAGGAATGACATGTTGTCCCGTTGGAAATGAGGCAGAGAGGGCTACCTAAGAGATGGGGGACTTGTTCGAGTGAGGCTGTTAAATGAAGGTTTGGTCTATGGCAGATGAGGAATCAAACCCCAGTTTATTGGAATTTGGCTGGCTGTTTCCATATCTCCAGTAGCAAAGATAGCAAAGAAGGATTTGGCAGTTACCTCTTTAGAGGAAGGATTGAGAGAGGGAGAAGTAGAAGTACCCAGAAAGAAACAGGGTTTACCAGGGACTGAATTGTTTTTATCAATTAGGAGTATGTGAAAGGATGCATGGACCCTTCCACCCAGTGGATGTGCTTGTTATGATGTTACCAATAGGGATGTTTTCAGTGAGGTGAGAGTTGGTATGGCATTTCCAACAGTCATATTGATTGTGGGTGGTTGTTACAGTGGCAGCCCAATCAAGGAAGACAATAGAAGAAGATGTTTGAATCTGGAAAAGAAGCCTAAAAGTGTAAGCACAAATGTTTAGTAGGTGCCTGGAGGGGGGAGGTTTTCTCTGGTGAGTAAAATGGGCCCTAGGACATTTGCTTTGAGTAGATGAGATCCAGGCTTACAATAGCACACTGTTAATGCTCCACAGGACCAGGCCATAAAGCCATTTGTTTTTCTTTAGGTTTTACTCACATGGGTCTGGCAAGTATTGGTATGTCTTTTGGGCAGTTGATATACTGTAGTACTGTCAGCCCTGAAAACTGGAAGGTTGGCTCCAGTGTTCACCAGCTTCTTGCATAGCGCCCTCTGGTACCGTGAAACAGAGCGGTTTGGAGGCAATGTCCACTGTAGGGCTAAGGAGACTGAGCTGTCACTGGCTGGTAAAGCCACAGGAGTCTTTGGCAGCAGCATGTTTCCATCCCCTTTGTTTGGAGGCATGGCCAGATGATATAGCAGATAACTTTATTGTTTTAGAGGCTATACTAACTGGCCATGCCAGTAACTCAAATGAAGAGACACCATGTGCAGTAGTTGGGACCTGGTCTAAATGCAAGACTGTATTTGCCATTCCCTTAAGGGTAGGATGGTTTTGTGCATATGCCCACTTCTGTAAGGCATTGAATGTGGTTGTAGCTGTTAACAGATCTCACAATCTTGTATAATATGAACGAGGTTGTAATATTTAATAGGCATACTTAGTGCCTTAGTCAGCTCCTCTATGGCCACTCTGTTTTTTTTTTTTTAAGATTTATTTATTTCTTCCTACCCCCTTGTTTGCATTTGCTGTGTCTGTCTGTTGGGTGCTGTTCTTTTTAGGCGTCATGGGAACTGAATGAGATGTGGGAGGGAGGTGCCTAATCATTTGAGCCACCCCCAGTCCCTGCTTTGTTGTATCTTTCATTATATGTTTCCTCCTGTTTCTTGTTGTGTCATCTTGTCGCGCCAGCTCACTGTCTTTCTTTAGGAGGCACCAGGAACCAAACCTGGGACCTCCCATGTGGTAGGCGGGAGCTCAGTGGCTTGAGCCACATCCACTTCCCCCATTCTTTTTTTGAATTAAAAATAAATATATTGGTAATGTTAATTCTAACAAACATATTTTTAAGCACCTAAGTTTTTATAAGGTGAAAGAACATTTTTTTTTTTGGTAGCAGTTTGCAATTAAAGATATCCTTAATGGTTTTATTAGAATATTAAAGATTGTCTGAACATTATATTTAAATAGGCCTCTGTTTAGCACAGTAACAAATACGTTAGTAAAATAGTTTGAAAAAGACTTAATTTCCAAAATAGCAGTAGCTCTGTTTTTTTTTTAAAAAGTATATGATGAAGCCATTCTGATAAGGCACAGATTCTTTGTTCTTTATATATATATATATTCTTTATATATATATACAATTTCAAAAGTAGTTTATCTTACCACTCAAAACAGACCAATCATTTAAGAAACTTGATTTAACAGAGAGAAAGTTAAATTGTATTTTGCCTCAGTACACCACTTGGTAAACAAATCTTAGCAAAGATCATAGCAGACTGAGGTGGTATCTGGCAGGTTTTTCTGCTATAAAATTACTTTTTGTGATCACTATCAACTTATAAATTTTTACTTAATAAATGGCTTCCTGGAATCAGCTACTTACATTGAAATCTCTCAGTTTAGAAAATGCTTTTATAGAATTCCTACAACCTTTAATTTCCTATAATCTTTTGTAACCATTTATAACTACATGGACTAGTTACTTTACCTTAAGGCAAGTTTCACTTTTAAATAAGTTTCTACAACTTTCCATATCCATTCAAGTCTTGTCCTACATATTTCCTGCTCTCATGAAAAACCAGTCATTTTAATCTTAGGACAAAAACACTCCCTTAAACAAGCTCATCAAATTTTAGTCAGCATTAACTATGAATTCACTTCCACAAGCCTTTTACTTTTTTCTATATCCATTTAAGTCACATCTTATACAACTCGTTCTGTTCTGTGAAAACTGGACATTTCAATTTAGCACAGATCTGTATTTTCTTTGACTTAATTTTATTAAACACAAACTTAAAATTTTTATTATCTTAAAGATTTAATAAATATAAAGCTAATTTATTTCATTTTTATTTTTTAAAGGTTATTTATTTCTCTCCCCTTCCCCCACCCTGTTGTCTGTTTTCTGTATTTGCTGCGTCTTCTTTATCCGCTTCTGTTGTCAGCGGCACGGGAATCTGTGTTTCTTTTTGTTGCGTCTTCTTGTTTAGCTCTCCGTGTGTGTGTGTGTGGGGGGGGGGGGATGCCATTGGCTGCACTTTCTTTTGCGCTGGGCGGCTCACCTCACGGGGTGCACTCCTTGCGCGTGGGACTCCCCTACGCGGGGGACACCCCTGAGTGGCAGGGTACTCCTTGCGCTCATCAGCACTGCGCGTGGGCCAGCTCCACACCGGTCAAGGAGGCCTGGGGTTTGAACCACGGACCTCCCATGTGGTAGATGGATGCCCTAACCACTGGGGCAAGCCCGCGGCCCTAATTTATTTTATTAGTATCTGTATAAACTTCTGGAGATTATACCTAAGTTGAATAAAATTGAAAGTTATAATTTATGCAAGAAATATATATTTTTTTCCACAGGAGACTAAAATCTCTTTTTCATAATATTCTTAAGGGAAGGGGACTTGGCCTAGTCAATAGGGCGTCCGTCTACCACATGGGACGTCTGCGGTTCAAACCCCGGGCCTCCTTGACCCGTGTGGAGCTGGCCCACGTGCAACACTGATGCACGCAGGGAGTGCCGGGCCACGCAGGGGAGCCCCCAGCATAGGGGAGCCCCATGCGCAAGGAGCGCACCCCCTGAGGAGAGCCGCCCAACCCGAAAGAAAGTGCAGCCTGCCCAGGAATGGCTCCGCACACGCACACACGGAGAGCTGACACAGCAAGATGATGCAACAAATAGAAACACAGATTCCGGTGCCGCTGATAACAGAAGTAGACAAAGAAGAACATGCAGCAAATGGACACAGAGAACAAACAACTGGTGTGTGGGGGGGGAGTGGAGTAGGGGAGAGAAATAAAAAAAAATTATAGCTATTACAATGTTTAAAAAAATAATAATCTTAAAATTGTGAACTACTTCAAAAGCGTACTGACTCCCAGGCTCTGGAATGTATTACAGTGTTTAATTTGTTTCAATCATAGTTTAGAGAAACCTTTCCATAGCTTCCAGGGACTTTTTTTTCCTTACTTACACTTTGGTAACTGGATTATTTACTCTCATTCCAAGACTTGCAAAAGTCTGTTAAAAAGGTTTAAATTGAGGAATTACAGGACTAACTATGCAAACTAAGGTTTATAATATTTCCTCTGACCTGTCATTCTTAATTTTCAGGCCTAGTAGACAGAGTTCTAAGCTAAACTTACATTTCCCTATCTTATCACACCTAGCCCTTCCCTAATAGCTCTCTCAAAGAGAATGCCCTGGTGGGGGGTGAGGGGGGTTGTGGATCAAGAAGCCTAGGAAAAACCTTTTTTCCCCCCAATAGTTTCTATATTCAAATTTCTAAATGACCTTTTCATCCTGATTGGCTTTTTTGGAGAGATATGGGCATAACATAAGTGGCAGGTCCCTTGGAAGTCAGGGTTTTGATATAATGCCACAAAGGCCTGAACATAAGGCACCTCGGTCCATTTTTCCTGCTGCTTACAGAAAAGGTCTAATTGGAGTATGGTACTGTAATTAAGCGTTCCATTTTCAGGATATGTTTCTCCATCTTCTATATTGTGGCCGTATGGTATTACAGAAAAAGTTTAGTTTTTTTTTCCGCTTTAGGCCGTACAGTTGGAAAGTGCTCCAGTATTTTAAGAGGCACCCAAGGAGGGAGTCTGTGGGTATAAAGGGAGAGTTACCCATGTCCTGGTCTTCTGCTAGGTCTGTATTGACCTGTGAAAGAGGAAGATAAGAAAGGATATAGCGGGACCTCACGGTGAGTTTCTGAATGAGTATGGGGTCTCTATGAGGGCTCCCCCTTCACTCCCTGTATTCCAGTTTGAGCATCCTAGGTCTTACTGACCTTGGGGCCCTCAGGTGTTCCTGGGGCCTGATAACTCTTCTAACGTTTCCAAAGTTTGAGAGGACAGGAAAGTCTGAGGCAGAACTGGCGGGCACGAAAATGACCATCCAGTTACCTCTAATCAAGATAGATATGGGTCAGAAGAGTTTTAAACATGAAGAAGAGGACGTGTCCCTGGAGGGTGCTTCTGAGGGTATCTGAGTAATATTTAGGGTGGTACATGAGGATTTGGAGAGAATGTTCCTTGGAAGGAATAGGGGTCATATCCTATGACCAACACCATGTCTGGCTCTCCCCAGTGAAACGGGGAGGTCTGGGATTGTAATGACAAAGGAGGCAGATGGCTGAAAAATGCAGCTGTCTAACTTTAATGGTTCA
The DNA here is from genome assembly GCF_030445035.2 of Dasypus novemcinctus. Classification (NCBI taxonomy): domain Eukaryota; kingdom Metazoa; phylum Chordata; class Mammalia; order Cingulata; family Dasypodidae; genus Dasypus; species Dasypus novemcinctus. The sequence continues at coordinate 81,447,030 of NC_080680.1, read as the reverse complement.
TGGGGTGGTTAAATGGGAGTCCATGGGCTCAACTGTTTGTAGTTGGACTGTGGATCACCACAGAAACAGCAAAATCCCCTAAATGGTGGAGTGCAGTGGGGACCTGCTGTGTGGAGGAAGAAGCATCCTGTCTCAACCAAAGGGCGTATCTAAGCTGCAAAGAAACTAAGGTTGCAAGTTGTAAAAGAGGAAGCAGTAAAGAGGGGTTCTTGCATGGCAGTGGGACAGGAAAAGTGGCTGGTGAACTCCTCCTTGACTCTGATAATTTCCTAAACCCCTAAGGAAGGTATCAGGTGTCACCTGCGTGGCCCTTGAATCTGCCTGGTGTGAGGAACAAGTCCTCCACCACCCTCTGGGGAGGGGAGTTGTAGTCAGGCAGATGGGTCGAGGTCATGTTCTATGGCCAAAAGGACAGAGTGCAAAGGAGCAGGTAGGAAAGACCAGGGGCAGGAAGAAAAGGCCAACGGCCTGTACTTACTTTTCCTGTTCCTAAGTGGTCGCCAAAATCTGATGTCGGTAAGGCCCTGGGAATCTTGGATAAAGACCTAGGCTAGGAGGTTCTTGACACAGTTGTGAGAAAATTCAAGTACTAGTCATATAGTAGCAAGAGATTTTAATGTAAAGCAAAAATACACACTCAAGATGGGAGTGTGGGCATGTTCCTAAGAGCCACACTGAGTCACGCCTGCCGAGGGGTGCTGTTTTATTAAGGCTGGCCTCTTCTTCCCCCTCCATGTAAATGAGGACTTATAATTCCCAAGGTTCTCATTGGTCTGCCTTATGTAAAAGAGGGATTGAAAACTACACTTACTACAGCCTCTGTATTCCTGTTGGAGTGGTAGCTGTCCAGGAAAGGGGTCTCTGAAGCAAAGAGTGTGGTGGGGGTAGGCTTTTTGTCATCTGTTATTTTCTGGCATTAGGCCTTGGGCACTAAGTCTGGGTGGGTGATTTTCCAGTTAGGTTTTATCTGATGGTAATTTTTAGATGGTCCTCTTCAATTGCCGTTTTGAGTTCTCTCTTCTCCTGCCTCTTTCCCTACCTCATTTCTGCCCATTTATCTATATCCTCCTTTCTATCTTTATCTATCTATCTATCTATCTATCTATCTATCTATCTATCTATCTATCTATCTATCTATCTATCTATCTATCTAATCTATCTTTCTATCTTCTAAACATTTGAGAGTAGGTTGCATTCATCATGCTTCTTGTTTTTTATTTTATTTAGTTTTTATTTATTCATTATTATTACTATGTTTGGAGGACTGCGGGTTGAGCCTGGGACTTCATACATGTGAAGCATACTCTCAACCACTAAGCCACACCCTCTCCACTCATCGTGCTCCTTGAACACAAATACCTACATGTATACTTCCTAAGTACAAGGATATTCATGTCTGTAACCACCTTTGATACAGTTACAGAGTACAAGAAATTTAACATTGATATAAAGCTCACAGTCTGTTTTCCAACTTTTTCATATGTCCCAATCATATATTGCACTTAATTGCCATTGTCTCTTTAGTTGCCCCTTTTGTTTTTTATTAAATTGTGGAAACATATGTAACATAAACTTATCTCATACACTCTGAAGCATACCATTGGGTGGTATTAATCCATCATAGTGTTCAGTGTTGCACAACCATTATCACCATCCTTTACCAGCACTTTCCTGTCATGCCCTCTTCACCCCAAACAGAAACCCTACACCCATTATGCAGTAATTTTCAATTTCTCCCTCCCTACAACCTGTAGTCTACTTTCTGTCTTTATTAATTTGTATATTCTAACTTCCATGTAAGTGGAATTAGACATTATTTGTCCCTTTGTGTCTGACTTAATATGACTCAACATGATGTCTTTAAGGCATCCATGTAATGGCATGTATCAGGGCTTCATTCCTTTTAAAGGCTGAGTAATATTCAATTGTATATATATACACAACATTTTGTTTATACATTCATCTGCTGAAGGACATTTAGGTTGCTCCTTTGACTATTGTGAATAATGCTCCTATGAACATTAGTGTACAGGTATTATCTGAGTACCTGCTTCAGTTCTTTTGGGTATGTACCTAGAAGTAGGACTACTAAGTCATATGAGAGTTCTGTGTTTAACTTTTTGAGGAATTGCCGAACTGTTTTCTTTCTAAATAACAGAAAACTTGTGTCAAAATTGAGAGTGCCAGTTTATTAATTTACCATGTGAAAGGACTTTCTAATGAATTATGAGCAACAAATAAATATGAGTATCTATTTTGTACCAGACTTACATGCTGGGTGGACAGTAGTGAGCCAAAACAAGTACAATTGCTGTTCTTATGGAGCTTACATTCTGGCCGTGTGAGACACAATAACCAATAAATATACAATATACCATAGGATGATAACTGCCAAAAGAGAAATAGAGCTGGTATGGGAAGATAAGCCAAGAATGGAGTGGTGGGGAGCTGATGTGGCTCAGTGGTTGAGTGCCACCTTCCCGCAGACAAGGTCTGGGATTCAATCCCTGGCCCTGGTACCTCAAAAAAAAAAAAAAAAAAAAAAGAACGAAGGAAGTGAGTGCTATTTATATATAATGGTAATGGTCAAAGAAGATTTCTGGTATGGTAGCTTTTTTTTTTAATTGTCTTTTTTTAAAAAAGATGAATAGATCACACAAAATGTTACATTAAAAAACTTAAAAGGTTCCCGTATACCCCAAGGTATGGTAGCTTTTGAGCAGACACCTAAAGGAAATGAGCAATCAAGTTATGCAAGGGCATTTGCCCTGAGGGGTGAGCCTGCTTGCATTTTTCTTTTTCTTTTTTTTAAGATTTTAAAAATTTATTTCCCCCCACTCCCTTGTTGTTTGATTTGCTGTGTCTGCTTGTTATGTACTGGTCTTTTCAGGAGGAATCAGGAACTGAACCTGGGATCTCCAATGTAGGAGGGAGGTACCTAATTGCCTGAACCACATCCACTCCCTGCTTTGTTGTGTCTTTCATTGTGTTTTCCTTGTGTGTCTTTTTTTCCCCTCCCAATATATTATTTATTTATTTAACTTTTTTTAAGATTTATTTTTATTTATTTCTCCCCGCCCCCCGCCCCGCCCTGCCCCATTTGTCTGCTCTCTGTGTCCATTTGCTGCATGTTCTTTGTCCACTTCTGTTGTTTTCAGTGGCACGGGAATCTGTGTCTCTTTTGTTACGTCATCTTGCTGTGTCAGCTCTCTGTGTGTGCGGCGCCATTCCTGGGCAGGCAGAAATTTCTTTCGCGCTGGGTGGCTCTCCTTTCGGGGCGCACTCCTTGTGCGTGGGGCTCCCCAACGTGGGGGACATCCTTGTGCACGGCACTCCTTGTGCACATCAGTGCTGCGTGTGGACCAGCTCCATATGGGTCAAGGAGGCCCGGGGTTTGAACCGTGGACCTCCCATGTGGTAGGCAGACACCCTAACCACTGGGCCAAGTTTGCTTCCCATAAAAGACACTTAGATCACATAAAATGTTACATAAAAAAATATAAGGGATTCCCTGCCTCACTCCCTGTACCTCCCACCCTTCCCCACATTGTGATTCATTGTGTCTTCTTTTTGTATTATCTTGTTGTATGAGCTTGCCACATCTGCTCCATTGTGTCAGTTTACTGTCTTGCTCATGTTTAGGGCATCGGACCTGGGATCTGGGATCTCCCAAGTAGTAGGTGGGAGCTCAATCACTTTAACCACATCTGTTTCCCTAGACTGCTTGTTTTAAAGGAAGGAACAAGGGTAGCTACAGAGAAGATGTAAAGTGTTGGGAGGTAGGATGGTGCCTTGTAGGTCATTATGAAGACTTTCTTTTTGACTTTTGCTCTTAGTGGGATGAGAAGATAGAGTACTGAGAAGAGGATTTGTGTGATGTAACACCTTTTAAAAGGGCCACTCTGGCTGTTGTGCTGAAGGGTTGAAGCAGGAAGAACAGTTATGAGACTTGTAGGGCTGGAGAGAGAGGAGATAATATCCTTGCTTCTTGGTAATAGCTTGGAAGTTGGCTAAGTGAGAAATAGGCTGCTTGGTGTACAGGCAGTCACCTTTAGCCCTTGTCAGCTTGACCCTTAACTTCCACTTCCTTGAAATGGCTCTTGTCAAGATTACCAGTGATTGGGAAACGGACTTTGGCCCAGTGGTTAGGGCTTCTGTCTACCACATGGGAGGTCCACGGTTCAAACCCCAGGCCTCCTTGACCCGTGTGGAGCTGGCCCATGCGCAGTGCTGATGCGCGCAAGGAAGTGCCCTGCCACGCAGGGGTGTTCCCCGCACCCGTAGGGAGAGCCACCCAGCCCGCAAAGGAAAAAGTGCAGCCTGCCGAGGAATGGTGCCGCCCACACTTCCCTTGCCGCTGACGACAACAGAAGCGGACAAAGAAACAAGACACAACAAAAAGACACAGAAAACAGACAACCGGGGGAGGGGAGGGGAGGGGAATTAAATAAATAAAAAATAAATCTTAAAAAAAAAAAAAAGATTACCAGTGATGGTGGGCTGCCAGTTGAATGGACAATCCACCAGACATATCTCATTCCTTCTCTTACCAGAAGTTTCCGTAGTTGACCATTCCCTCTTCCTTGAATACTTGTCTCTTGGGTTTTGTAACCTCATACTCTGGGTTTTCCTCCCACTTTAAAAAAATTTTTTTTTTTGTTAGCCTCCTCTCCTCCTACCCTCTTCCACCCCAATCACTTTATGTTTGAATTCCTAAGGACTCCGGGCTTCTTTTTTGTCTCTTTTTTCTGTTATCTTTCTAGATGATATCATCTGCTTCCAAAGACTTAAATATTATGCTGACAATTCCCCATTTTTTTTTTTTTTTTTACGAAGAACTCATATTTTACATGACCAAAACTGAAATTATTATCCAAACTGTTTTTTTGTTTTTTTCCCCATGAGCAAATGACATCCAACTGCTGAACCGTGGAACCTGGTAGTCACTTCTGGTGTCTTTTTTTTTTCTCATGTACTCCTCCTTCCCCCACATCCTTTACCAAATCTTTTCTAACCCCCTTCAAAATGTATCTTGTATACTTCCACTTCTTTGCTTTAGTACTGTACTGTCGCTTCCACTGAACTACCACAGTAGTCTTTCAGCAGGTCTTTGTACTTCTTCTCCGGCCTCCCTCCTGTCTTCGCTCTGCAAAGCAGCCAAAGAGACCTTTTGAAATAATGGGTCACGTGCCTGTTTAAAACCATTCAGTGGCTTCCCCCGCACACTTAGACTTACCCAGTTTTTCTTTCAGGGGCCTTCTCACAAGCTGTTTTCTCTTAGAATACTTACTCTGCCCTTGGTGTTCTCAGCTCCTACTATCCATTAGCTCTCAGCTTAAAGGTCACGTCCTCTGAGGCCTGCCTTGACAACCCAATCTAAAGGAGATTCAACCTCTCAGCTCTCTCATGGCACTCTTTTTTCTTTCAGAACACTTACCACAATTTGCAGTTACTCATTCGTGGATTTACATAATGTCCCTCTGGGTCTGGAAGGACAGATGAGCCTGTCCATGAACTGAAGAGTTTGGTCATAATCCTAACTGACCACAAAAAAAGTGAATTCAAAGGAGAGTGCAAAATAGTCCTTAACTTTTCCTTGGGTGGGATTGCCTTGGGTGAATTCCTAGAAGCCCTTCTTTGGTCTTCCTTCCTTCCTTTTCTATACCTCTTCTTTTTTTATCCACATAAACTTCCTTTTGCCCAAGGCTGGGAAGACTGACAACTTGTGTTCAGACTTGGGGTAGACCTTTTCCTGGCTCGGTCTGGTAAGGTGCTTTTGGATGATCATATTCAAAATTGAATTATCGACAGCATGTACAGACTCCTCTCTTATTTTGACCTCTTTCCCTGATATAATTTTGATATGTTGTTATCCTAAAGTACCTCCTTCTGACCAGGGGATTGGATTGGGAAGAACAGAAGTAAAGGGGACTGTCCTGCCCTTTTTTTTTTTTTTTTTAATGTCTTCCCCACGAGACTGCAGGAAGCATGAGAGGACAGTCTGTCTCCTGTGTTCACCAACATGTACCCAGAGCCTGGTATAGTGCCTGGCTCTTAGTAGCAGCTGCTCGTTACATAAGCATGTACAGTACATGCTTACAAAATCTTGTGAGAATTTCATCTAAGTTATAGGGCTTATGAAAAAATCTCTTCTTCATCAGCCTCAAATGCCTTTAGTATCCAAAATGTTTGTGTTCCCCTCATTCATTGTCTGTTCTCTGGGCACAGTTGGACTTGACCAAAGTTCATGTCTTAGAATTTCTCTTTGCTGATTGCCACCTTCAGCTAGCCCTTTGTTTCTTTATATGTGCTAATGTCACTGCTGTCCCATTCCAGTAAGTAGGTGTTCCTGGGCCTAGGAAAAACCTGTTTCATACCACTGTCCTTTTTTTACTTTTCACTCTTTGGATTAACTTTGTTTCTCTTTTTCTTGGGGCAGGGGTTAGGGAAGCACTTGCACAGACACACTTTGTTGTAACCACCATTTATTCTGATAAAAGCTTGACTAAACAAAAATGGATAAAAGCTCTTTTTTTTCCTGCCTCTGAATTTCCTGTTTGGGTGGTAAAATTTTATAATAGGTTAGTCTCTGCCTTCCAGTGGTAACTTATGCTAGGAAATGAAACCCTTAGTTTTGCAAACAACCTATTAAAAAATAATTTTAAAAAATTATCATACAGTAACATCTATTCCCTCCTCCTCAAACAACCTATCTTTTTTAACAAATCAATTTTATCGATACTTATTAATAAAGCATACAGTTCATCCAAAGTGTACAATCACTGGTATCTGATATAATCACATAGTTGTGCATTCATCAGTCCAATCAGTATTATTTTCATTATTTCAATAATAATAAACAAAAAACAGAAAAACAAGAAAATTCTTCACCTTTCAATCTCTTTGTGTCTTCCCTGCTGTACATAGCTGCTATTTCTGGCTATTCTTGTACAATTATTTACTTATTATGCAATTTTATTGAGATATATTCACATCCCATATCATTGTTTTGTGCTCCCTGTCTACTCGTTTTCTTTCTTTTTTTTTAAGGAGGCACCGGGAACTGAACCTGAGACCTCCCTTGTGGGAAGAAGGTGCCCATTTGAGCCACCTCTACTCCTTGCTTGTTGTGTCTCATTGTGTTTCCTTGTTGTGTTGTCATTCTGTTGCATCATCTTGTTGCATCATTATCTTGTTGCATTGTCATCTTGTTTCATCGTCATCTTGTTGTTTCATCTTGCTGGGCCAGCCCCTCGCGTCAGCTCGCTGTCTTGCTTGTCTTCTTAAGGAGGCACGGGGAACTGAACCAGGGACCTCCCATGTGGTGGGGGCCCAAGGGCTTGAGCCACATCTCTTTTCCTTAAGCAGTTTTATTGAAATATATTTACATACCGTACAGTTTACTTAAAGAATATAATCAGTGGCTTTTAGTATGATCACAATGTTATGTATTTATCATCACGAAAAAATTTTAGAATTACTTCATTACTCCAGAAAGAAAAACTCCACACCCCTTAGCATGCCTTCCCTGGCCCTACATAACCACTACTTAAATTTCATCTTTATAAATTGATTTATATTTACATTTTATATAAATGGAATCATATAACATGTATTAATTTCATAGTAATGGAACCATACTGTAGTCATCCTTTTGTGTCTGGCTTCACTCATCATAATTAATGTCCTCTGGTTTCATCCATGTTGTCATATGCTTTACGACTTCATTTCTCTTACAGCTGCATAGTATTCCATCTTATGACTATACCACAGTTTGTTTATCCATTCATTGGTTGATAGACACCTGGGCTGTTTGCATCTCTTGGCAATCATGAATAACACTGCTATGAACCTCACTGTGCAGGTGTCTGTGTCACTGCTCTCAGTTCTGGGTATATACTCAGTAGTGGTATTGCAGGGTCATGTGGCAAATCTATATTCAACTTCTTTAGGAGTTGCCAAACAGTCCTCCACAGTGGCTCCAAACAAGGTGTCTTAATACTTTCCATTACTTTCTTTGTTTGCTAGACACCTGTTTAGAGAAGGTGTTTGGATAGTTAACTCTGTGCTTTATTAAACAATTGTGCTGTGCAAGAAATGAGATATATTTAGCAGTCATTACTATTTTAAATCCTCAACATCATCTTATAGGTAATTGATCATAATTTCTGAAATTACAAGAAAAAATATTTTATATTATATATGATCTTTAATTGGAAACAATGATTTTAGCCGTGACTATGGTTTTCAGATATTGAAAGGTGTGGTTTAGATGAATGGATTAAATTCTTTCTGCTTTTTAAGTTAAGAACTTTTTTTTTGAATTAAGTTAAAAATTTCTCCCCAAAATGTTGCATAGATGTAAATTAGAGCATTTGTCCTGATAGTCTAGTCACTGTGGAGAGTCTTATGTTCATAGAGTACCTGACTAAATAATCCTTTCTTCATTTTCTTTTGGCAACAACACCAAAATAAGTTAAAACTTTTGGGAGATTAGCATTGTACATGGCAATAGAAGATGAAAATTAAAATTTCTAAAATCCACAAACCTCAAAGGGAACTATTAATGCTGTTAGTAGTGGAAGGAATGAAGGATTTTTGTGTAAGTACCAGACAATATTTAGAGTTAATATTTTGTGTGGTCTATGTATATGATGCAGTGTGTATCCATACCCATACACACATCCAGGATATTAAATATGAAAGAATTGTTTAGTCCTGAAAAGACTAAAGGAATGTGTGATCAGAGCTTATAGAACCATGGCATTGTTGTTATTCTCAAAATTCCAAATACTCAGAATAACAAAATGGGGGCAATACCCCATCCCTGATGCTTGACAAAGGTGTTTTGTTTTTTTTTTAAATGAATAAAAGGAGTTAATACCTTAATAGAGGTTAGTAAATTTTAACCCTAAGACACTGTAGTACTGATTGAGATACAAAGTAAAATCAGGGAGGAATTTTGCCAATTAGTGGGTGTTGTAGTGCCCTTTACCTTAAGGCCTCCCCTATTGAGTCTCCCCTCTTTCCCCTCTTTTCAGTGTGTGGCCATGAAAGGCAATCTTGCTTTCTTACAAGATACCCTAATACTCTATGGTTAAGAGACCAAATGTCATTATACTTTGATTGCTGTATGTAGATAGTGGACTTGTCTCCCTGTCTTGTGACCTGCAAACTTCTGGTCTTTCAGTATTACTATTATATTGAGTGTCTATAAATTCTAAAAGGGTTGGTGCCTGTGAAGAGAGTAAATCCATGACCTTGTTTGAGCATTCTACAGCCATCAGCTGCCTTGCCTCCGCAGCCTTAAAGTTTTGTTTTCCTTAGAGCAGTAGTTCTTAAGCTTTTGGATATCATGGATCGCTTGAGGATCCAATAAAAGCTGTGGATCATCTCTTCTAAAACATGCACACATGTCCATATACTCAGTATTTTGTGTACAATTTTAGGGAGTTCACAGACTTCCTGAAGTCTGTTGATAACTTTTTCTTCGATTTGAGAGCCTTTGACCTAAAACTTACACTATTTAAATAGATATTAATGTCTTTGCCCATTTGCAAATTTTAAAATCTCATGATGTGGGCAGAACTTTGTTGAAAGGATAGATGCATGTCATTCTGTTATAACTCAGTAGAAAAGAATTAGCATGAATAGATTAATTGCCAGTTAAATGGTTTAAATTCAGTCGGAAAAAGTCTATTTAAAGCATGATCTTGGCATTGTTACCTGTCTGCTTTATGTGTGTTTCTTCCAAGATAGCTATCTTATGTTTGGTTTGAATGGAATTGATTCATGTATGAGTTCCACACCTCCATGTTCCAGTAGAACGCAAGCACCAGTGATAAAGCTACTTATACTTTAACACAAGTTCATCTAGCAGAAATCAGATTTTAGGGTTTCATTGTCTTATTCCTGGGATGCTCAATATCCTGAATTTAAGTAATTTGGGTTACATTTGGCTCCCTTATTGTTTTTATTTGCTTCTACCTTATTGTATGTTAATCTTGCAGGATGTGAGTGTTGATGTAAATGATGTGCAAAGCAGATGGACTGGAAACCATCAGTTCTACTTTCTAGTATTTTTTCTGCTGGTAAGCAATCTTGTATCCTTGGGTGAGTCACTTAATCTTCTTGGGCTTTACTCATACATGGAATGGAGAGATTGAGTGCTTATCTCTTTAATCACTAAGGTTCTCATACCTTACAATTCTAAAACATACCTACCTTTAAATTAGGTCAGCACAGTGGTCAGCACAACCCAATGTACTGATTTTTACGTCTTCACCCTGGCACAATGCAGGGTATAGCAATTCTGAAAACAAGGAGGTTATGTGTTTGAGCTGGTGAGGAATGGAGAAGTGGGCATTCGTTAGAGTCAGTGAGCTCAGTAACCTGAGGGCTGAGTTGCAGGAAGAGTGCAAAAGAAAACTTTTTCATTTATATACTTGAAGATGGTTAAAATGGGAAATGTTATGTTGTATATGTAATACCAACAATAAGAAAAGAAAAGAAAAAAAAACCCTCAGCCCAGCAGGGGAGATATCAGAGTTTTCACTGGAAAGTGGGAGCCTAGAATGGATTATTGAAGAAAAAAACCAAGGGGAGTTTGGGATTTAGGAAAGCAGATGTCTAGTTCTCACTTGATTCTACATTAGTGAGCATTAGAGTTTGATGATATTAATTATGATTATGTTTCATGAAAAGATTAAAATTACTTTGGATTTCAAGTTTTATAAAGCATGGAAATGTGTATTATGGATTACTTTCAGTAAAGATGGTTGAGATAAAAATTATTTGCATCAACTATTATCAAGAAAATTCATTCAGAGAGAGCTTTTTATTCCCTACTAATGTTAGAAAAAGTGAGAATAACCAGGATAACTCTTTCGTGATTTGGTCACAGCAATTTGTGATAGAAATAAAGGAAAATGAATGTGTGTTTTTTTTTTTTTTTTTTTTTTTGAGGTGCCAGAAATTGAACCCAGGATCTTGTATGTGGGATGCCGGTGCTTAACCACTAAGACACTTTGGCTTTTCCTCAGTTGTTGTTTTTGTTTTTTCATTTGTTTTGCTTGTTGTTTTTGTTTTTTCATTTGTTTTGCTTGTTGTTTCTGTTTTTTTCAGGAGGTGCTGGGAACTGAATCTGGGAGTTCCTTGGAGTCACATCTACTCCCTGAATGTAATTTTTTTTGTTTAAAGGTTTATTTATTTCTCCCCACCCCTCTTTGTTTGCACTTGCTGTGTCTGTTCATCTTCCTTGTTTCTTTAGGAGGCACCAGGAACCGAACCCGGGACTTCTGATGTGGAAGGGAGGTGCCTAATTGCTTGAGCCACCTCTGTTCCCTGCTTTGTTGTGTCTCTCATTCTGTTTTTCTTCTTGTGTCTCTTTTTGTGTCATTTTATAGCATTAGCTTGCTGCACTTACCCTTCATGCCAGCTTGCTGTCTTCTTTAGGAGACACTGGGGACCGAACCAGGGACCTCCCATGTGGTAGGCAGGATCCCAGTCTCTTGAGCCACATTTACTTCTTTGAATACACTTTTAAACTATTTTGACTTATTTATCTCATTGCTTCCTTTGATGGGGACAGTTGAGGACTGACTCCTTTGTATAATTGTACTTACTATTGAAGACACAAAAATCTTTTCAATAGATAAGTGTAATACTGCATTTGTGGTTACTCTGAAATTTTTTTAATACATGTAGGAGTTCAATACTGATAAATTTGACTTTTCACATTTGTGGCTAATGAATTTAATTAGCTACAGGACAAAAATTTTTTTTAACTTATGTAATTTTAAAAATCTGTTATCTGGTTATAGGATTTAAAATTAATGTATAACAGATGCTTTTATTAGGATAACTATTTTTGCAGGTTTTAAAAAATACACAAAGCAATAAATATTTGTGCAATATCGATGTATGAAGTATTATAACAGGTATGATGTTTTCTAGGGTTTAAAATGTATGAGATAATTATAAATATGTAGTATTGTAGGCACTCTTAATATTTTATTCTGGAAAGTTTCAAACATATTCAGATGTAAAGAGAGTAGTATAGTGAATCCCTGTGAACCCATAACCTAACTTCAACAGTTATCATATATGGCAATTTTACCTCTCCCCATCCCTACCTTGAATTTTTTGGAAACAATTGGAGACACCATATCATTTATCCAAAAATATTTCAGTATGTATTTCCTAAAAAATTAATATTTCCGTGGAACAGGTGCAGCTCAGTGGTTGAACATGTGCTTCATGTGTACGAGGTTCCAGGTTCAATCCCTGGTACCTAATTTAAAAAAAAAAAAAGAAAAAATATATTTCCACTTCACATCTACTAGGATGGCTGTAGTAAAAAAGATGTACAAAAACAAGTGTTAATGAGGTGAGGGTGTGGAGGAATTGGAACCCTCACACATTGCTGGTAGGAATATAAAATGGTCCTTTCACTGGAAAATAGTTCGGCGTTTCCTCAAAAAGTTAAACATAGCATTACCATATGGTCTGGCAATTCCCCTTCTAGGTATATACTCCAAAGAATTGACAGTTGAGATTTGAACAGATATCTGTACACTAGTGTTCATAGCAGCAGGCAGAAAGACAGAAGCAACCCATTTGTCCATCAACAGATGAATGGATAAATAAAATGTGGTATATACACAAAATGAAGTATTATTCAATTATTAAAAGGAATGAAGTTCTGATACATTCTACAGCATGGGTGAATCTTGAAGAAATTGTATTGAGTGAAATAAGCCAAATACAGAAAGACAGCTATTGTATGATTTCACAGATATAAATAACTAGAATAAGCAAATTCATAGAGGCAGAAAGTGAATTAAATACACTTTACCAAGGAGTAGGGGTGGGAGCTATAGTTACAGCTCCTACAGTTACAGTAGGAATTACAGCCTAATGAATAAAAAGTTTCTGTTTGGGATGATGGAAGAGTTTTGGAAATGGATGTTGGTGATGGTAGAACAATATTATGACTATAATTAATATCACCGAATTGTACACATGGAAGTGATTAAAATGGGAAATTTTGTGTTGTTTATGTGTTACCACAAAAAAATTAAAAAAAAATTACCATATGCCACAGCAATTCTACCCCAGGGTAGAGAATTGAAAAATGTATGTCCACACAAAATCTGTACACCTAAATTATAGCAGTATTATTCATAATAGCTAAGAAGTAGAAACAACACAAATGTCTGTTAGTTGATGAATGGACAAACAAAATATGGTTTGTTTATATACAATGGAATATTATTCAGCCAGGAATGAGGTTCTGGTATGTACTAAAACATGAGTGAACTTTGAAAACATTATGCTAAATTAAAGAATCCAGATATGAAAGTTCATATATTGTATGATTTCATTTATATGAAATGTCCAGAACAACCAAATCAGTAGAGACAGAAAGTAGACTGGTGGTTGCCTAGGGCTAGGGGAGGAGGGAATGGGGAATGACTGCTAATGGAAAAGGGGTTTCCTTTTGGGATGATGAAAAAAATATTCTGGGCCATGGAGTTTGTTTGGGAGTAGTGTTTCTCTACTTTCTGTCCCAGACACCCCGGAGAACTGTGTCAATGGTGATTTTTAAAAGGAGTGAAACAAAAACTAGCCCCATTCAGATCTCCAATGTCAACACTGCTTAAAAAATTAAAATAAAAAAAAAGTGACTTAAAAAATATGGTCTGGGATTAGATAGTGGTAAGTGATGCACAGCTCTGAATAGACTAATAACCACTTTAAAATCACTTTAAAAGGATGAATTTTAAGATATGTGAATTTCATATCTATAAAGCTGTTAATTACAAATTAATATTTATATCAAATAACAGCCAGCATTCGATTTTTAATTGTCTCAAAATATATATAATTTTAAAACTTTTATGGTCAAATCAGCTAAATAAGTTCATACTTTGCAAGTGATTGACAGTATTTCTCAAGCCTCTCTTTAATATATATGTTGTCCCCTTTAGCTCTTAAAAAATTTCCTGTGTTTTATTTGTTGAAGAAATGCATTTTTTCTGTAGTTTCTCCTACAGTTTGAATTTTTGTTGATTTAATTCTTGGAGTGTCTGTCAGTTCTTTCCTCCCTCTCTTTCTTTGTTCTACATTGGTTGTTAGAACTAGACTGAATTGAATTCAAGCATGATTGTTTTTGGAAGGCTAAATCTTTCATCAGAAGACCCATGGTGTCTCGTTATCTTAATTTTTTTGACATGACAGAAGCCATTGATTATTGCTTAGATCTGTTAATTCATTGGGGATTGCTTAAATGTGGTATTGTTTTATTCTTTCTGGAACTAAGCATACTGCTTTTCCAGCAGATTTTAAAGCTGTATTCCTGAAAAGATCTTCTGTATGGAACTGGTAGAGTTAGACAGTTAAAGAATTTCTTGCTAAGGAAATAATTTGGGATTTTATTATAAACTGCCAGAAGTACTTTTGGTGGCAGATTAAAAATTCAGGTTAGTTTTGAAACTTGTATAGTTACAGTGATAATTATGACTTGGGAAATACTAAATTTTATATCTTGAGTTTTATTTGGTTTTTACATTTTGCACTAGTTATTTATTTGAAGTTTTCTTAAATTTATGTATTTATATTTTTGAGAGGTAATTAATGGATATAGAAATTGACGGTTATATGTGTAGGCAGTTCTGATAGGTGAAGTTACCATTCTAATTCCTGGTGAAATCGTAGTTCTCCTTCTCCAATCTTGGGCAGCCATGACACTCGCTTGCCGCCTGGTGGCAGCATACTATAATTTGAAAGTTACTAAGTTCTTTGACAATATAATTATAAAAAATAAACAGGGAGCAGATGTGGCGCAAGCAGTTGAGTGCCGGTCTCCTACATGGGAGGTCCGGGGTTCGGGTTCTGGTACCTCCTAAAGAAAAACAATGAGCAAAAAAAACCCAGCAAAACGAACAAACAAACACAAAGCAAACAAAGAGCAAGTAAACAAACAAGGGAGCCAATGCAGGGGAGGCCATGTGACTTAGTGGTTGAGTGCTGGCCTCCTGCATAGGGTTCAATTCTCAGCCTTGGTAGTTTAAAAAATAAAATATAAAACAAATATCTTAAAAAAAAAAACAAACAGCAAAAAATGATAATAACCTCATGACTGTCCGATAGCATATAAGTAAATGATGAGATCCTTAGTGTGTTTTTTGTGAAAAGAACTAATATGTATTTGTTAAACTGTTCTATTTGAGGAGAAAGACCTAGATCATTCTTGAAATCAGTGAATTTTCAAAATTACTTTGAAAGCAAAACCATGATAAATAAAACATTAAATTGGAGCTCCTGGTATATAGTGAGGGATCTGGAAACCTTCCTTCATGAGAACTACCTCCTCCACCCCCAATCCCCAATCCATTGTATGGCTACTAAATGTTTTAAACCATGGCAAGTCTCTGAATGGTTCTTTCATAAATGGTGATATGGAAAAGCAGTTCCTTCATAAATGGTGATTTGGAAAAATGGTTCTTTCCTAAATGGTGATAATGGAAAAATTAATTCTACCAAAAAGTCTTTATTAAGACAATCAGAGTATTATTAGTGCACAAAACTTTTTAGAGGAGATTGGTATCAGTTGGGTATTTTAACTGTCTTGTCTTTCAGGTGTTTTTAATCTGATTTAATCATACATTTAGAACTTTTGAGGAGAGAGGTTAGAGGAAACTCCTAGGCACTTTGTAGAAAAGATTGCACATTATAAACAAACATGCCTAGTGTTCTAAATGTTCTTGAATTTCAGAGCTGGAAGGGATCTTAGGCATTATTTAGTTCAACCTTTTCATTTAAAAAATGTGAAAACTGAATTTTAGAGAGATTGGCTTGAATAATGACAAGCAGTCAGTGGTGAGCTGGGCTGTTGGTACTATACCGCTACTACTTTATAACAGATTTAGGGAAAAAAGCTCTCTGTATATGTCTAAGGACAGGATTAGTATTTATTTATCCTGCTTTTTCCCTTTCCTCATTTTCTTTTTTCTCATGATAATTGTGAAGTTGTTATCAAAACCAACCACTTGTAACCAGAAAATCAAATCACGTAGAATATGTATTTCTTCTGAGAAGTCTAAGAAGGTTTTGCTGTATTTGATCATTTTCAATTTGCATTTGTATTTGCATAATACTTTGATATAAGATTTGTCACAATAAAAATAGAGTAGCCACAGGGAGATGGTTTGGGGCAGTAGATCACTGGCCTGGGTCCAGAGACCTTGTATTGTCCTTGCTTTTTTGTTAACTTTTTGTCTCATTTTCCTCTCTCTGGACCTCAGTGTAAAATGTTAAAAGTAGATTTGATGATTTCTTTTAGCACTAACATCCAGATATATTGAACTGTATTAATTCCTTTTACAATTGTAGGTTTCAGTGTTTCATTGAAGAATCACTTTCTTCCATCCTGCCTTTGGTTACCCAAGACAGTAGTTACACACATAGTGAAAACAAAATCCAGTAATAAAGTTCAGCTAAGTGGTTTTTGTTTTTTTTTAGGTCTCTTCATACAGTTAATAAATTGTTGAAATTGAGTGTTGAAATTTCACACTTCCTCTTGGCTTGGGTCCTGAGGTCATTCATTTGGTTTGAAAAGAAAATAGAAAGCAAATAGTTGGCAAGATCATTTCCTTTCTGAGTTTACATTTCTGTTATTTATTCAATAGCTATTTTGAGTACTCAGTATGCTAAGAGGGTTTAAGAGTTCAGAATATGTTTAAAAAGTTGTATTTTCATTAAACTTTTCTGGGGGCTTAATCCTTTTTTTAGTTCCTGTTTTAGCAGGTGGTTTGTTACTGAACATTTACATATTATCAAATACCCACATTCTGGGGCTTGAGGTGTATAGTTGTTTATTGCTAATTTGAAATCCTTCAGAGAAAGAAGAATTTTAGTTAGAAATTTATTTCTAGAATCATAATGAATGAATATCATGTCTTAACATTTGAAAGTATTGATTAAATATC
Organism: Dasypus novemcinctus; assembly: GCF_030445035.2. Classification (NCBI taxonomy): domain Eukaryota; kingdom Metazoa; phylum Chordata; class Mammalia; order Cingulata; family Dasypodidae; genus Dasypus; species Dasypus novemcinctus. The sequence continues at coordinate 81,430,039 of NC_080680.1, read as the reverse complement.
TGCACTCTTGGCATGTTATATTGAGACATATAACTCATGACTTCTGCCCTTAAGCAGCTTTTGGTCTAAGGAGAAACAAAGCAGTGTGATTTGTAGCGACAGATGAGTATGTAGGGGTCTGCAGAAGTACACAGGAAAAAGCACAAAATTGGGCTGTATTTGTTTGACATTCCCTCTCACTAGGTTTGCAATAATTCACAAGCTTTGACTCAGTTCCCCATGATATGCATTGAGGAAAGTTACCCCCCACCCCAAAAGCCTATGTGTCTGAAAGCATGGCACTTCCCCAAAGGTTCAACAAAGAATCCACGTGGAAACAGGAATAAAGGGAGGCAGAGATCTTCACTACCTGCAGATAAAAACACCTGTTCCTCTAGCATTTCAAGGAAACAAAACATCCTAACTCACTAACCTCTCGCCATACAAGGGAAAATTTTCACCTCTAGGGTTTCTTCTTGGTCCCTGCACCTCACTCAGACCCTTGACCCCCTCCCACTGACTATCATTTCCCCCCTAGGAATGTATAAATTCAAATCCCCCCCTTCCAGGAGTGGGCTGAAGTCTATTCTTCAGATCCCCTCCATTGGGAGAGCATCTCAATAAATTTCATGCAGTCATATCAGTTTTCGTGTCCCAGTGAGTGCCGTTTTTCTCTAACATTTGGTGCCGAAACCTGGGACTGGGGTCCTGTTGAGACTGATGGGTGAGGACTCTTCCCTCTGCCGCAGCCAAATGCCAATTCAACACCAGACATCGAATCTCAGATGGGTGAGTTAAGGATCTCTCTCTCTGTCTTTCTGTCTCTGTCTCTCTGTCTTTCTCTCTCACCTTGTCTGTTGTCCAGGACAACCCATGGAAAAAACCTAGTGCTAGGTCAGTGATCCTCACTGTCCCCGAGGGCCATGGTGGGCAGGAGGCCTGCGCCATTGTGGGAAGAAGCCCCTTGGTTCTAGAGATGTCTGGTTCCAAGCGCAGTTTCCTGTTTCCTTGGAGATATCTGACTGATTCGGGGACTCCTGTCTCACTCAGAATCTCCCCTGTTCTAGAGATCCTTAGTCTCGTCCCAACCACCTAAAATGGGGAATTCAAGTTTCGCCCCTCAAAAAAACCATGCCTCTGGGCTGTCTCCTTCATAACCTTAAAACTCTGTACCCAGAAGGAGACATCAGATCTAAAAAGCTCATTTTCTTTCGATCTCTGTGTGGCTGCAATACAAATTGGACAATGAAATTCAGTGGGAAAATGGCACTTTTGATTTTCAAGTTCTCCGAGACTTAGAGAACTTTATCCAGTGCAACAGCAGATGGCCAGAGATCCCTTACATTCGGGCATTCCTTTTCCTTCCTTGCCTCCTTCTGCCAATCCTGTTCTTCCTACCGAATTCTTCTTTCACACCAGAAACCTCCTCAGAAATTTTCCTCCTCATCACTTCCACCCCCTAAAACTTCTGAACAGTCCCAACTTTGATCCCTCAGATCATGCCCCCTCCCCCCCATATGGCCTCCATATAATCCTCTGGCATTATCTCCAAACTCACCCTCTACCCCTTCTTCCTCCCCCTCTTTGTCACTGCTGCCTTCTATCCCTCCCTTCTCCCTCCTCACACTCGCTCAAGGGGACTATCTCTACCTCCTTCTGCACTGCAGCCCTCCACCTGTGTCAGCATACAGGCTCCTAACTCCACACAGATGCCTTCTCTTAACCTTCCAGGAGCTGAAGGAATAGTCAGAGCATATGTTCCTTTCTCACTGTCAGACTTAAGCCAGGTAGAGGACTGGTTAGGATCTTTCTCTGAAAACCTCTGTATCATTCTTTCCACCTACCTATCCCCAGAAGAAAAAGAACATATTTGGCTTGCATCCCAAACCCTTGCAAATGCCCTAAACCAACAAAATGCTGCCAATAGTCCTGTCAGAGCCACAGCAGTCCCCCCAAAAAACCTAACTGTAAATCCTCCATACTCTGAAGTTCCCAACACACTCCACTTCAGGAAAGTACAAAAAAAAAAAAAAAACAAAAAAAACCCACAAAGGTCATTCTTCAAAGGCAAAATACCTAGGCACTGAGTCAAGCAGTGTCCAAACCCACAGCCTCCTCCAAGGCCGTGCCTGCTGTGTAAGCAAGAAATCCACTGGAAGTCTGATTGTCCTCAGGCCTCTCAAAGCAAAAGGACATCAGTTACCCAGTCAGACCCAACTTCTGGCTGCAACCCCTCAGACCTCCTAAAACTGGCAAGAGACAATTAAAGATAGCCAGAAACCATGAAGGTCCCAACGCCCATCTCTAAAGCAGAATTTCAGGTAACTGTGATGGTGGCAGGTAAGCCAATTTAATTCCTTATTGATATGAAAACCACTTACTCTGCCCTTCCCAAAGTCCCTAAACCCTTAACTCACTCCTCAGTCTCAATAGTGAAGGTCAATAAATAGTTTCACAACTGCTCTTTTACTGGATCTACTAAAAAGCCACCTGTTTACCTGCTCACTCCCTCCTCTGTTCCCTCTTTCCAGAAGTGGGCTGAAGTCTCTCTTCAGACCCCTGCCATGCTGGTGGGGGGACTGAAGTCTATTCTCCAGACCACCGCCATTGGGAGAGCTTCCCAATAAACTTTCTGCCTGCATCAGTCTCTGTGTCCCCAGTGAGTGCCCCCTTTTCTCTCACAGTGATGAGATTCTCGAATCAAAATTTCTAGCCATACTTAACCAGGAGAGCTTGATCAGTTTGTTTAAATTTAATTAAGGTTTTATTTTATTTAAACTTAATTAAGGTTTTATTTTATTTAAATTTAATTAAAATTTTATTTTTTTAAAGATTTGTTTTATTTATTTCTCTCCCCTCCCCCCCCATTGTCTGCTCTCTTGTGTCCATTCGCTGTGTAAATTCTGTGTCTGCTTGCATTATTGATGGCACTGGCAATCTGTGTCTCTTTTTGTTGTGTCATCTTGCTGCGTCAGCTCTCTGTGTGTGCAGCGCCACTCCTGGGCGGGCTGTACTTTTTTCGCATGGGGCAGCTCTCCTTATGGGGTGCACTCCTTGTGCGTGGGGCTCCCCTGTGCGGGGGACACCCCTGCATGGCATGGCAGCACTGCACGTGGGCCAGCTCACCACATGGGTCAGGAGGCCCTGGGTTTGAACCCTGGACCTCCTATATGGTAGGCGGATGCTCTTATTAGTTGAGTCACATCCTCTTCCCTTTTTTTTTTTTTTTGGAGGTACCTGGGGCCAGGTATTGAACCCAGGACCTCATACATGGGAAGCTGGCACTCAATCACTGAGCCACATGAGCTTCCCTGAATTGATTTTATTGTTTGTTTTGCTTGATGTTTGTTTTTTTTTCAGGAGGCACCGGAACCAAACCTGGGACCTCCTATGTGGGAAGTGGACACTCAACTGCTTGAGCCACATCTGCTCTCCCTAATTAAGGTTTTAGATTTAATTATTGTTCTAATGCAAAGAGATAAATTGTTGTTTCCAAACCATTCCCTTGTTCTAAATTTTATCTCCAGGAAGCACAGGGGAGAAGAAAGCATTTCATATAAATCATTTTACTGAATTCATATTGTCCTCAACTCTTTTAGGTTGTTGGGAGAATTCACTATTTAGATAAATGCTGTATATTAACTCTTTTTCCTCGAACTCTGGGAACAGGAAATAACTCCCATTTGATACGATCAGTATAAAATCACAAGAGTCTGTACCTGAGGCTCAGAAGACCTACCTACCTGGGGACTATTAGCATGGGTTATTACTTAGGCAGGGCCGACCGCAGAGAAACTCCCTGACATGAGCAAAGTTCAATTGCGCATGTGGACCACGCAGAAGAGCATGAGCATTTTTGGCACATCATAGAGAACTTACAAGTGCAAGAACCAGTAATTTGTTGGGGGGACTCAATGAAAAGGGAGACAAGGATTAGATTAAAGCAGAATGAGTGTGAGAGAACCAGAAAATTCAAGTCTTAAGTGCTGCACTATGTGGGAATGGCTCTCATATTCCATCTCGAGGTGAAGGGGTCCTGAACCTGGGTGATGGCTGAAAGGGAGAAGAATTTCAATGCATCTTTTCCGAGGCTGTCATTTCAGGTGTTGAAGTTGTGAATTGTTTTGGTAAAATGAAGTGTTTACTCTGGGTATATTGTTTTGTGACACTCCTTGAAATCAGCTGATTATCTGAAGTACTAAATTGAAAAGTTGGATTAATGAGCCATAGCCTAGCTTTCAAAGCCTCCTTGCTTTAGAAGAACCAGCTGGTTCTCTCTCCTTGATCATCCCCAGGACTTTGTGTCTTAACATGGACTCTGCTTGCATTGCCTTTCTCATCCCAATTCCATAACTAACTTGTTTTTTTTTTTAAGATTTATTTTTTATTTCTCTCTCCCCCCCCCCCCCCCCCGCCCCAGTTGTCAGCTTTCTATGTACATTCGTTGCATGTTCTTCTGTGACGGCTTCTATCCTTATCAGTGGCATCGGGAATCTGTGTTTCTTTTTGTTGCATCATCTTGTGTCAGCTCTCCGTGTTTGTGACACCTTTCTTGGGCAGTCTGCGCTTTCCTTCGTCCTGGGCGGCTCTCCCTACAGGGCACACTCCTTGTGCGTGGGGCTTCCCTGTGCGGGGGACACCCCTGCGTGGCATGGCAGCTCTGTGCGTGGGCCAGCTCCACATGGGTCAAGGAGGCCCGGGGTTTGAACCGTGGACCTCCCATGTGATAGGCGGATGCCCTATCTATTGGGCCAAGTCCTCCATAACTTACTTGTAAGCGTCCTATACCATTGTAGGTGCTATTACCATCATACATATGGCGACCAGTTATCCAACTTCAAATTGTGTACAAGGTCTGACAAACAATTTTTTTATTTTGTAAAATTATTAATATGACAAGGGAACAAATGAAATGAAAATTAAGTCTATTTAATTATGCAGTTAGCAATAACGATTTTTGAAAAGGAAAAAAATACATGAAATCATTATCTCCAAATTTAGGGATACATGGCTACCAAACCTATTTTGTATTGACTTTTTTCTGTTTTCTTATTTACTAATTAATTCTCTTCCCATGTTCAAAATTTCTCAAAGCATTGCCTGATTAACTTCATCCCACCTGGACTTTTCTATACTTGGCTTCTAATACTTGCTGTTTATTGCCAATAAGTTGTCTTTAAATTTTCCTAAGTCACTTTATTTGCATGTATCCTCTCTGTCATTCTAGGGTGGAAGCATCATGTCTTAACATATTTTTCCATGGTAAGAAAGAGTGAGGTAGTTGACCCCCATGGATACTGAACTCTAATGGGGCACCATGTTTTCTGGTCTGCTCCTGCAGTCTAGATTTGAGCCTTTGTGATGTAAGCACAGTTTGTTCAGGCCTTGGGGGCATGGGTGGGAGGGAATGGATTAATTAGCATGTATCTTTAGTGATGTCCGGAGCTGACTGTAAAGAGAAAAGAGTATGGTTCTTAAAGCTGCAATTATGCTAAAGTAAAGAGCTAAAGAGCACTAATATCTTTTTTTTTTTTGATGTTCCCTTATTCAGATTTTACTCTTGAACTTTATTGTTTTTTCTCCCTTCTGAATAGCAGTAGTATTTCTAAAGTCAGCATCTGCTTGTTTCAACCAGGGATATATAGATATTACTAATTTTGTAAATTAAGCAAGATTTTCTGAACTACAAGTACACTGAGTTCTCTAAAATAGTAGTTTGCTGAAGTATTCTGTTACAGAGTAGCTGTCTACCTACTGTTTTCTTTAAGGCCTTTATTCCAGTACTGAATTTCTAATAAATCCTTTGGACACGTTTCAGTCTTGATTTTTATTTGAACTTCCTGATTATCGCTATTTTCTTCTTGAGGTCCTTTTTTCTTGGCTTTAGTAGGAACTGTTTATTCTGTTTAGTATGAACTGTTTATTCTCTCTTGATCATTTCACCATCATTTTTGTTTATTGCAAATCAGCAGTGGCAAACTGGCAACCTGTGTTAACTCTGGTTTGCAGACATGTTTTGTTTGACCCTCTAAGTGTTTTGAAAATGTTTACTTGCCAACAATAAAACAAAACATTTTCTATAACAAAATCTGGACATATGGCTTTTTGGGTGGAAAATGACCTGTGATTGTTGGACTGTTCCTCTGGCAGAGGAGTACATGCTTGCTCCTGTTTACTTGTCTCCATCCAGCACACTTCACTAATTTTTTAACCACCTAGTTCCTGTACATTTAAGTTTGCCACCTTTGTCTGCCATGTTGTGTTTTCCAGATTCTGTTCTGGGACCTCTTTTCTCTCCTATGCTCCCATCAGTTGCAGAAGATGGATGAGTCTTTTTGCCATCTTAGGTAATTTTTTTCACTTTAATAGTTATACTTGCCTTTCAGTGCTTGAGTTCATTTCTTTTTTGAATTTTAATCATATACTTCTGGTTGCCTTCAGGTCTATATGGTTTGTAATTTTGCAGCAGTGTATGTTAACTGTTTGTGGTGATTTTTAATTGTCATTTCAGTCTTCTGTGTCCTAGCAACTGAGAGGTGGTTGCATTTGGTATAAATGATATAAAGATTGAATTGCTTTGTTTTCCCTTTTTAATGTAAATGTATAGCAGTGTTGGCATTTTTCTAGCTCAGTCTTGCAAATTTCATACCATTACTTTAATACTTTCCTGTGAAAAACTGTTTTTGAGGTTTATACTGTACTGCCTGCCCTTTACTCCTTTGTTTGCTGTCCTCTACTGAAACTCTGGGCACAGACATTTCTCTCCTCTTGTTCCTCTTAATTCATCAGAGATTCTGGCATCTAGTTCATAGTATTGCCATCCTCGGTCTTGCCACCACTGTCTGTGGTTAATCCATCTAATTAATATGCTGCCCTCTAGAAGCTTAAAATCTATTTGGATATAACAGTAAAGCATTTAGATAAAATATTTAAGGCTTCTGTAGAAGAAATGGTACAAGCCCATATTAGATATATTGCTAATCATTACATAAGCAGTTATTTGGGGGCACTTCTTTTTGCCTAAATTCATGTTTCCATGTGAAGGAACACTTTCCTTGTAATTCCCTTGGCTTTTCTTTGCCCCAGAAGAAGAATACTAATCTTAATCTAAGAATTTGGGCAAGGAACTAGATGGATCTAGCTCAGACACTTCTCTCTTCTTGAGAGCCAACCACCTGCAGCCTATAAAAGTTTTCCAGAGACAGACCCCCCTAGGTCTGTCATTTTTCTTTGTGATTGAGTGGGTGAGTTGGGTCAATTCTGGGGTGAAATTTTAGAAAGCCCATTGTTGCTTTGCTCTAAAGCTACATTCTGAAAAATATTGGCTTTAAATGGACATTTTGATCTGTCTACCTGACTTCTTTGGGTCTCATTTTTCAATTATTTCAGAAGTGTGTAGGGGAATAGGAGGAAGGGATTTTAATTAATGATCCCTTAAAATATTAATAGTAGACATTACAAAAAAAATTTACAGGAGCGATGGTTCTTGTGTTTTTGAGACTTGATTTGGTTATTGAGGAATAGGCATGATTCATGTAGGATTTCAAAGGTAGGTTGGATAGTATGAGAAAGTTCAGGCAGCTAAATTAAAGATGAATTCAGAGAACAGGAAGTTGATAACTGGCTTGAGCAAAGGTTTTGGTAAAATGGTTAATCATGAGACTAGGAAGGTTGGCCAGGACAGATTGTATAGGACTTTTTAAAAAGATTTTTAAAATTTTATTTACTTTTTATTTATTTTTCTCCCCTTCACCCCCCCCCCCAAGTTGTCTACTCTCTGTGTCCATTCACTGTGTGTTCTTCTGTGTTCGCTTATATTCTTGTCAGTGGTACCGGGAATCCGTGTCTATTTTTGTTGCGTCATCTTGCTGCGTCAGCTGTGTGTGCAGCGCCACTCCTGGGCAGGCTGCACTTTTTTCATGCTGGGGTGGCTCTCCTTACGGGGCGCATTCCTTGTACATGGGGCTCCCCTATGTGGCACAGCACTCCTTGTGCACATCAGTACTGCATGTGGGCCAGCTTATCACACGGATCAGGAGGCCCTGGGTTTGAACCTTGGACCTCCCATGTGGTAGGTGGACGCTCTATCAGTTGATCCAAATCCACTTCCCTTGTATAGGACTTTGACTGCCTGATTTGAGAAATTTGACATTTTTAATCCTGTAAGTAGCAAGAAGTTATGGATGGTTCCTATGCATGAGAAGGTTAAAGTATTATATTAAGAAGTAGTTTTATAATGCATAGAATGAATTGATGTTTTTGAATAGTATAACATAAAAGAATATGTTATTAGTGTTTGAGAACAGGATAATATTCAGTGGTAGCAGCTAGCAGGCCTACAATGTAATGTTCATTGTTAATAATTCAGAAGTACAATCAGATTAATATACTAGGAAATAATCTTTTTGAAGGTAGTCATTTTTTAAGCTGTGATTTCTTTGAACCTAAGGCCGCTTCCCTGGCTAATTTAGATGGAATTGAACTCATTAAGCGTTAGTATTAATTTCCGAAAGGAAGCTTTTTTTCATACAGGTGGGTGTACAAGTTTTTGCCAAAGAGCATATATATGAATATATGTTAAACTTTTTCTGTAGTGTCTGGTGTAATAAAATGAGCTAAAACAACAACAAACAGTTTTGAATCCATTCCAGGTGATCTAATTCAGTAGTAAAAAAATATTTGGCAATGTAATTTTGCAACCTTGAGCAGGTAAAAAGCCTGCAAAATGAAATTACATAAATTTTATCTCTGACTTTGCTCACATTCATGGACAGGTTGGCTGTGTTACATATAGATGGTTGAGGTTAAAATAGGTGCCTAGAGCATGGGCAAAGACCATTAATAGTACATTGTAAAATAGAGAAAGGGGGCCCTTCTTCCATTAAACCTCTTTCTCATTATTTCTTCTACCACCTTTTCCCCTACCTGACCAACACTCCATTCCTGTATCTCCCAGCTATTATTGTGGTTAAAGGAGCCATTAGATGCATATGGGGTTTTAAAGACTAAAGACCAGAAAGAAGCCTGTTTTGGATAGGAAGAATAAATTGGTATCTGAGGTTATATGAGTAATTTTCATTTTTATTGTGCAAGCAATACTTTTTCCTTTTTATTCCTAGTTTTTTTAAACAAATCATTTTTATTGGTACTTATTAATAAAGTGTACAGTTCATCCAAAATGTACAATCAGTGGTATTTGGTATAATCACCTAATTGTGCATTCATCACTTCAGTCATTATTAGAGCACTGTCATTATTTCAATAATGATAATAATAAACAAGAAAAATTTTCTTCTCTCATTCTTTCTCTGTTTCCCCTGCTGTAAATAGCTGCTATTTCTGGCTATTCTTGAACAGTTATTTATTAAGCAGTTTTATTGAGATATATTCACATACCATACCATCTATACTAAATGTATAATCAATGGCTTTTAGTATAATCACAATATTGTGCATTCATTATCACAGAAAATTTTAGGGCCATATCATTATTCCAGAAATAAACCTCCACACCCCTTAGCATGCCTTCCCCAGCCCTACATAACCACTAATCAAATTTAATCTTGATAAATTGATTTATATTTAAATTTTATATAAGTGGAATCATATAATATGTTACACAATATATTTAGTGCCTAGTAGCGCAGTCGTCCAGTATTTGTCATTTTGTGTCTGGCTTGCTTCATTCAACATAGTGTCCTCCAGATTCATCCATGTTGTCATATGCTTTACAATTTCATTTCTTTTTACAGCTGCATATTATTTCATCGCGTGAATACACCAGTTTGTTTGTCCTTTCATTGGTTGATGGACACCTGAGTTGTTTCCAACTTTTGGCAATTGTATAACGCTGCTGTATCAGTCAGCCAAAAGGTGTGCTGGAGCAAAGTACCAGAAATCTGTTGGCTTTTATAAATCTGTAAAGGCTTACAGATATAAGGCCCTAGAGAGTCCAACTCAAGGTACCATAAGAAGTACTTCCTCACCAAATGTCTTTTGCCACATGTTGAAGCAAGATGCTGGACGATGTCTGCAAGGGTTCTGCCTCCTCTTTTCCTGTTAAGGCTTCGTGGGTCCAGCTTCTTCTGATCTCAGCTTTAGGCTGGAGGGCCTGTTTCTTTCTGGGCTCAGCTGCTCTGGTCTCTTCACAACTGTAGACTAACAGGTAAATGGTGCATATCTCTTCCCAGGGCACAGGATCAAAGTTCATTCCTCTTCTGTGTCTGTTGAGCTCTCTCTATTCCTCTGTGTAATTTTTCTTTTTTTCCCCTTCCCTCCTCCTCTACTGCCCTGCTGTTTTTGCTGTGTCCATTTGCTTTGTGATATATTTTTTTTTTTGTAATGTTTTTATTTCATCATTATTTTTACCAATAAAGGAAAAAGAAGCACACTTTTCTGTATCCAAAATTTGTTCCGCTGTTTGGTCTTAGCTTTCTATGTAAACGGGGCCCATGCTCACCACCAATCTTGAATTGATCATCTTGATTTGATGAATGAGTGGGCTTTTCAAGCATTGTTCACAGATGCTACATTTCCTTGGAATCTTTTTTTTCTGCTTATATTTGAGAAGGTCTAATTGCTGTTCCCCTAATTTTAGCAGGCTATAACATTACTGCACCACACTTTTGAACTCTGTATAATGCTTCATGATCTTCTGGTGTTGACATGCTGTAGTGAATCTGCTTTGTGATATTCTGTATCTGTATCTCTTTTTGTCTTTTCTTCCCGTCTTTCTCCTCTAGGGTTCACCAGGATTCGATCCTGGGAAACTGATGTGGAGAGAGGTTCCCTGTCAGTTGCACCACCTCAGTTCCTGATCTCTACCGAGCTTCACTTTGACTCTCCCCTTCGTCTCTCTTTTGTTATGTCACATCATCTTGCTGTGTGACTCACTTGTGTGGGCACTTAGCTTGCTTTGCGAGCACTAGGCTCACCACGTGGGCTCTCTGCTTGCCATGCAGACATTCGCACTGTCCCTTAGCTTACCACCTGGCATTGGCTCACCACGTGGGCACTCACATGGACACTTGGCTTGCCGTGTGGGCAATTGGCTCACCAAGCGGGCACTCGGCTGGCCACGTGAGCATTCACATGGGCACTCGGCTCGCTGCATAGGCACTGGCTCACTGCACAGGCATGCTTTCTCTTCTTCTTTTTCACCAGAAGGCCCCAGAGACTGAATCTGAGCCTTCCCATATGGTAGACCTTATCGCTTGAGCCACATCTGCTTCCCTATTTTTTCTTGTGTACATCTACTTCTGTGTGAGAGTCTGTTTTACCAGCCCACCTAGCAGGCGGAGACTCATCCCTGCACTCCCTAATGGTTGAATCAAAGCCCTAATCTTGATTTCATCAAGTAAACATAAAGCCTTTGAATTTAAATCAATCAGAGGGTATTATGCCCAGAGGAAAAGATCAGTTTACAGACATAATCAATATCTCTTTTTGGAATGCATAAATAATATAAAACTGCCACAGCCACTATTAAATTTAGTGTGCAGATGTCTGTTCATGTCACTTCTCTCAGTTCTGGATGTGTATATGCAGTAATGATATTACAGGATCACACGGAAATCTATATTCGACTTCTTTAGCAACTGCCAAACAGTCCTCCACAGTGGCTGTACCATTCTGCATTCCCACCAACTGTGAAGGAGTGTTCCGATCTCTCCATATCCTCTCCAACACACATAGTTCTCAGTCTTTTTCTTTTTTTTTTTTTTAAGATTATTTATTTCTTTCTTTCCCCTCCCCCCCCCCCACCCCAGTTGTCTTTTCTCTGTTTCTGTTTGCTGTGTCTTCTTTGTCTGCTTCTGTTGTTGTCAGCGGCACGGGAATCTGTGTTTCTTTTTGTTGCGTCATCTTGTGTCAGTTCTCCGTGTGCACGGCACCATTCCTGGGAAGGCTGCACTTTCTTTCGCGCTGGGCTCCTTATGGGGCGCACTCCTTGTGCATGGGGCTCCCCTGCATGAAAACACCCCTGTGTGGCAGGGCACTCCTTGCGTGCATCAGCGCTGCGCATGGGCCAGCTGCACACAGGTCAAGGACGCCCGGGGTTTGAACCGTGGACCTCCCATGTGGTAGATGAACGCTCTAACCACTGGGCCAAGTCTACCACCCTGTCTTTTTCATAGTGACCACTCTCATAGGTGTGAAATGATATCTCATTGTAGTTTTGATTTGCAGTTCTCTAATCATTAGTGATATTGAATATTTTTTCATGTGTTTTTTCATCATTTGTATTTCTTCTTCGCATAAATGACTACTCAAGTCTTATGCTCATTTTTTAATCAGGTCATTTGTCATTTATTGTTGCGTTGTAACATCCCTTATGTATCATGGATATTAAACCCTTATTGGACATGTGATTTCCAGATGTTTTCTCCCATTGAGTCAGCTTCCTTTTTACACTTTTGACAAAGTCCTGTGAGGTGCAAAAGTGTTTAATTCTGAGGAAGTCCTATTTATCTATTTTTGTTGTTGTTGCACATGCTTTGGGTGTAAGGTCCAAGAAAACACCACCTACCACAAAATCTTTAAGGGGTTTCCCTACATTTTCTTCTTGCAGTTCTATGGTACTGGCTTTTACATTTAGGTCTTTGATCCATTTTGAGTTGATTCTTTTTTTTTTTTAATTTATTTCTATCCTTTTCCCTGCCCCTCTCCCCGCCCCAGGTTGCCTGCTTTCTGTGTCCATTCACTGTGTGTTCTTCTGTGTCTGCTTGTATTCTTGTCAGCGGCACCTGGAATCTGTGTCTCTCTTTGTTGTGTCATCTTGCTGCGTCAGTTCTCTGTATGTGCGGCACCACTCCTGGGCAGGCTGTACTTTCTTCGTGCTGGGTGACCCTCCTTACAGGGCACACTCCTTGTGCGTGGGGCTCCCCTACGTGGGGGACATCCCCGCGTGGCACAGCTTGAGTTGATTCTTATATAGGAAATGAGATAGGGGTCTATTTCATTCTTTTGATTATGGATATCCAGTTCTCCCAGCACTATTTGTTGAAGAGACTGTTTTATTCTGTTAACATGGACTTGGTAGGTTTGTCAAAAACCAGTTGACCGTATAGGTGAAAGTTTATTTCTCGACTCTCAATTCTGTTCCACTGATCGATGTATGTATCACTATACCAATGCCATGTTGTTTTGATCACTGTAGCTTTGTCATATGTTTCAGAGTCAGGCTGTGGAATTCCTCCCATGTTGCTCTTCTTTTTTTAGAATGCTTTTCACTATTTGGGTCCACTTTGTCTTCCAAATGAATTTGGAATTGCCTTTTCTATTTCTGTAATGTAGGCTGTTGGAATTTTGATTGGTATTGCATTGAATCTATAAATCAGTTCGGGTAGTTTGACATCTTCATAATATTTAGTCTTCCGTCTATGAACACAGAATGTCTTTACATTTGTTTAGGCCTTCCTTGATTTCTTTTAGCATTGTTTTTGTAGTTTTCTGCATGTAGGTCCTGTACTTTGGTTAAATTGATTCCTAGGTATTTGAGTCTTTTTGTTGCTATTGTAAATGGATTTTTTTCCCTGATTTCCTCCTCAGATTGTTCAATATTAGTGTACAAAAACATAACTGATTTTTGTGTGTTGCTCTTGTATCCTACCACTTTGCAGAACTCATTTATTAGCTCAAATAGCTTTGTTACAAACATTCAGAATTTTCTAAATACAGGATCATGCCATCTGCAAATAGAGTTTTTATTTCCTCTTTTCCTGTTTGGATGCCTTTAATTTTTTTCTCTGGTCTAATTGCTCTCGCTAGAACTTTTAGTACAATGTTGAATAACAGTAGTGACATCCTTGTCTTGTTCCTGATCTTAGAGGGAAAGCTTTCAACTTTTCCCCATTGAGTATGATGTTGGCTGTGGATTTTTCATATATGCCTTTTATTATATTGGGAATTTTCCTTCTATGCCTTACTATTTATTTATTTATTCATTCATTCATTTCATTCATTCATTCATTCCCCCCCAGTTGTCTGCTTTCTGTGTTCACTCGCCATGTGTTCTTCTGTGACCACGTCTATCCTTATCAGCGGCACTGGGAATATGTGTTTCTTTTTGTTGTGTCCTCTTGTTGTGTCAGCTCTCTGTGTGTGCAGCACCATTCTTGGGCAGGCTGCACTTTCTTTCGTGCTGGGCGGCTCTCACTACGCGGCGTATTCCTTGCACATGGGGCTCCCCTACACAGGAAACACCCCTGCGTGGCAGGACACTCCTTGCGCACATCAGTACTGTGCATGGGCCAGCTGCACACGGGTCAAGGAGGCCCGGGGTTTGAACCGCGGACCTCCCATGTGGTAGGCAGACGCCCTGTCCATTGGGCCAAGTCCGCTTCCCTATGCCTTACTTTTTGAAGAGTTTTTATCAAGAAAGGATGCTGGATTTTGTCAAGTGCCTTTTCTGCATCAATTGAGATGATCGTGTGTTTTTTTCCCCTTCAATATGTTAATGTGGTATATTAGGTTTATTGATTTTCTTATGTTGAACAGCCTTGCATTTCAGGAATAAATCTTGCTTGGTTGTGGTGTATAAGTCTTTTGATATGCTGTTGGATTCAATTTACAAGTATTTTATTTTATTGAGAATTTTGGCGTCTATGTTCATCAGAAAGATTGGTCTGTAATTTTCTTTTTTTTGTGGTGTCTTAATCTGGCTTGGTATTAGGGTGATGTTGGCTTCATAAAATGTGTTGGGTATTTTCCCCTCCTCTTTAATTTTTTGGAAGAGTTTAAACTGGATTGGTGTTCATTCTTTTCAAAATGCTTGGTAGAATTCACCTGTGAAACCACCTGGTTCTGGACTTTTCTTTGTTGGGAGATTTTTGATGATGAATTCAATCTCAAATGTGATTGGTTTGCTAAGTTCTTGTATTTCTTGTAATTTTAGTGTAGATTGTGCATTTCTAGGAATTTGTCCATTTCATCTAGGTTGCCTAGTTTGTTGGCATACAGTTTCTCATTATATCCTTTTTTGTTAAAGATTTATTTTATTTACTTATTTCTACCCCCCTCGTTTGCATTTGCTCTCTGCTCTCTGTGTCTGTTTGCCATGTGCTCTCTGTTTCTGTGTTTCTTTTTTTTTTTAAGGACCCGCGGGAACTGAACCTGGGACGTCCCCTGTATGAGGGGGGTGCCCAGTTGCCTGAACTACCTCCTCTCCCTACTTGTTGTATCTCTCATTGTGTTTCCTTGTTGTGTGTCTTTATTGTGTCATCTCATTGGGTCATCTTGTTCCTTCAGTTCACCATGCCAGCTCCCTGTCTTGCTCATCTTTAGGAAGCACTGGGCACCGAACCTGGTACCTTCCATGTGGTAGTTGTGCACCCAACTGTTTGAGCTACATCTACTCCCCATAGTAATCTCTTATGATCCTTTTTATTTCTGTGTGGACACTTCCCTTCTTTCATTTATGATTATATTTATTTGCATTTTCTCTCCTTTTTTCTTTGTTGGTCTAGGTAGGGTTTTGTCAATTTTATTGATCTTCTCAAAGAACCGGCTTTTGGTTTTATTGATTTTCTCTACTGTGTTTTTGTTCTCAATTTCATTTATTTCTGCTCTGATCTTTATTATTTCTTTCCTTCTGCTTGCCTTGGGATTGATTTGCTGTTCTTTTTCTTGTTTCTCTAGTTGTTCATTTAAATCTTTGAGTTTAGCTCTTTCTTCTTTGTCAGTATAGGTGTTTAGGGCTATAAATTTCCCTCTCAAGACTGCCTTTGCTGTATCTTATATGTTTTGATAAGTTGTGTTCTTGTTTTCATTTGTCTCAATATATTTACTAATTTCACTTGCAATTCCTTCTTTGACCCACTGATTATTTAGGAGTTTGCTCTTCAGCCTCCACACATTTGTGAATTTACCTTTTTCCTGTCTGTTATTGATTTCCAGTTTCTTTCCATTGTGATCTAAGAATGTGCTTTCTGTAATTTCAAATTTTTATATTTATGGAGAACTGCCTTGTGAACTAACATGTGGTCTATCTCAGAGAAAGATCCATGAGCATTTGAAAAGAATGTATAACTCACTGATTTGGAATTTCTGTATGTATTTATTAGATCCAGCTTGTTTATCATATTGCTCAATTTCTCTGTTTCCTTGTTGAACTTCTCTGTCTAATAATGTGAGTGGTGTGTTGAAGTCTCCAACTGTTATTGTGGAGATGTCTGTTTCTCCCTTCAGTTTTGCCAGAATTTGCCTCATGTATTTTGGGGCACCCTGGTTAGGTGTGTAAAAATTTATGGCTATTATAGCTTCCTTGTGGATTGTCCCTTTTATTAATGTATAATGACTTTTTGTATATCTTATAACTATTTTGCATTTAAAGTCTGTTTTGTCATGTATTAGTATAGCTACCCCTGCTCCTTTTTGGTTATTATTTGCATGGGATATCTTTTTCCAACCTTTCACTTTCAGCTGGTTCATATCCTTGGGTCTAAGAGGAGTCTCTTGTCAGCAGCATATAGATGGCTCATCTTGTTTTTATCCATTCTGTCAGCCTGTATTTTTTGATTGGGGAGTTTAATCCATTCACATTCAGTGATATTACTGTAAATGCATTACTTATGTCTATCATATTATTTTGTTTTCATATGCCATATCTTATTTTTGTCTTTTTACTCTTTTGGTTATTCTTTCTTCTATCTTGCTTTCTACACTCTCCAAGCCTCTTTCTCCTGTCTTTTTCATTCAGGCTCTAAGGCTCCCTTTAATATTTCCTCCAAAGGTGTATTCTTATTTAAGAACGTCTTAGTTTCTGTTTATTTGTGAATTTTTTTTTTTTTAAGATTTATTTATTTAATCCACCCCCCCCACCACACCCCCGGTTGTCTGTTCTCTGTGTCCATTTGCTGCGTCTTGTTTCTTTGTCCGCTTCTGTTGTTGTCAGCGGCACGGGAAGTGTGGGCGGCGCCATTCCTGGGCAGGCTGCACTTTCTTTCGCGCTGGGCGGCTCTCCTTACGGGCGCACTGCTTGTGCGTGGGGCTCCCCTACGCAGGGGACACCCCTGCGTGGCGCGGCACTCCTTGCACGCATCAGCACTGCACATGGGCCAGCTCCACACAGGTCAGGGAGGCCCGGGGTTTGAACCGTGCACCTCCCATGTGGTAGATGGACGCCCTAACCACTGGGCCAAGTCCGTTTCCCTATTTGTGAATATTTTAAACTCACCTTCACATTTGAAGGACAATTTCTCTGGATAAAGAATCCTCCACTTGTAGTTTTTCTCTTTCAGTAATCTTGTATCCTACCACTGTGTTCTCACTTCCATGGTTTCTAATGATAAATCTGCAGTAAATCTTACTGGGCCTCCCTTATATGTGATGGATTGCTTCTTTCTTGCTCTTCTCAGAATTTTCTTTTTTATCTTGGACTTTTGACATTCTGAGTAGTATGTGTCTTGGAGTAGGTATATTTGGATTTCTCTCATTGGGATATGCTGTGCTTCTTGAACATATAAGTTCATTTCTTTCATGAGAGTTGGGAAATTTTCAGCCATTTCCTCAAATTTTCTGCCCCTATTCTATTCTTTTCTCTTTTTGAAAGCCCCATGATTTGTATATTGTTGGTTTCCTGTTGTCATTTACCTCTCTGAGCCTCTGCTCAATTTTGTTCATTCTTTTCTCTGTTTTCTCTCTTCTGTTTTTGCTGTTCTGTCTTCAGTATCACTTATTCTGTCATTTCTAGTCTGCTGTTGTATGTTTCTGTGTTTTTTATCTCACCTGTTGTGTCTTTCATTCCCATGAGCTTTGTTACTTTTGTATTCAGGTTTTCACATTCTTCTTTGTGCTTGCTCAATTTCTTCTTGATGTTGTTTATCTCTTTAGCAATACTATCTTTCGACTCATTAATTTTATTTTGGAAATTTGTATGCATATTGTTAATTCGTTGTCTCAAATCCTGCATCTCATCTGGGGCTTTAATATATTCCTTTTCTTGGTCCATGTCTTCAGTTTTCTTTGTATGGTTCATAATTGTTTGCTGATGATTAGAATGGTGAGTATCCTTATATGTTGAATTTCTCTCTTGTAGGTATTTAGTGGCAGGAGGCTGCGTTTTATTGCTGCTCTTTGATTCTTTGTTCTTTTTTAGAATTGTCCCTGTTAGGTGCTCAAAAGTGGGGCTCTGGACCCAGTAATGGGTTGCATACCCATTTCTTAGGACCTTGGAGAGGGAGGGTATAAAGGCCAGAAAAAACCTCTATTACTTTTAATTTCCTCATGTGCACTTCCTTGGCGTGCCAGCAGATGATGCACTTTGGCAGCCCTGTCGTTTCAATGACTGGTCAGTGTGTAAACTGCACTATGGACTGGATCAATGTGATAGAGGATTCTGCCTGGAGGCTAAGAGCCTCATAATCCAAACTTTGTAAGAGATGGTTTTTCAACCTTCACTGGCGGCGACCTTACTTTTCCCGGGTAGGAAATAATTTCACTCCCTTCTGGGTCCTCAGCAATCAGTCTTGGTTAGTAGGGAGCAAGATGGAGAGGGTCGGATCTCTTCAGTCCTGGATTTCTTTAGTCTTGAGCTGGCTTACAAGGGAAGCAGTGGTGCTGCCCCACCTTGCCTGGGAGGGTCAGTGGAACACAATGGAATAAATTTGTGGGTCAAAAGCTGATTCAGCCTTAGGTTGTGACCCTCACTCTTCACTTTCCTGGGAAGGTGGATCCCTGCACCTCCTTTGTCTCTAGCCCCTAGTTTAGAGGCCAGAATATTTAAAAATGTCCTTAGTATAGAGAAAGGTGCGGGCAGCCATTGCTTTTAACTCAACAGTTTTGCAGTTTCAGTTCTTTTCCTTTGCTCCTCTCTCTTCTGCATGGTATCCAGCCTTCCCCTGGTGTACTAAACCATAGAAGATTTTTTTTCCAGACGGTTTCTGCCTGTCCTCTAGCTTTTTTGGGGGGGAGAGACGAGGGTCCCATGTCTTCTAGTCCAACATCTTCCCAGAAATCCACTAGTTTTTAATTATACACAGTCTGTTTGTGAAATGTAGAAGATGCAAACATTACCAAATATGTAAACATGTCCTCAGCCCTGTTATCCTCTTCATAGATAACCACTGTTAACAGTTTGTTTATATTTCTAGTACTTTTTGTATGTTTAGATAAACAGAACCTCATTATGTTTATTGTACAACTTGTTTTTTTCACTTAATAATATATCTTGGCAGCCTTTCCATGACAATAATTTTGAGGACTGATAGTAAGTAGTCCCTAGGAATGAATGACTGTAGTTTATTTAACTACCTTCCTGTTAATAGATAACTGATAAGATTTTTCCAATTACAAACTATACCACACAATTTTTGGAGATTTGGAGGAGATCGATATTGTTAGCTTTTTCTACTGTTATGTTATAAAATAACATCTTATTAACCATTTTTGTGCCAGATACAGTGTTACATTCTTAGGTGCAGTAAGGGAAAAAAAACTGAGGGTCATTTGCCTAGGTCTCACAGCTCATGAAGGGAAGACCAAAGGTTTAAGCCTGTTTGATCACAAACAAGTTTTCTTTTCCCTGTCTCATCTTTAGGTCTAAATATACTATTAGCAAGTAAAACATTTTTTCAAACCAGTGATAATATTAGAATTTGCTTGGATATAATTTTTGTGTCTTTTAAAGTTCATTTCTCATTTATTTGTAGTTATTTTTCCCCCAGTTGCTTTTCATGAATATGATCTAATCTGCGTAGATTTAAAATATGGTAATATGAAATGGCCCCTGTGGCTCATTTTACTTCCTATTTCTTCTGGTTTATGGTGTTGAGAGTATTTGATATAAATGTCTGTGTAGCAGTATTCAAGGCTGAGAGAAATGTCTAGTAATAACTCCTAAGCTCCTAATGTCCATGCTGTAAAACCTTTTGCACCATGTACTGTTTTATCGTCTCCCAGGCCACTGAGTCTCTTCATGGGAGCAGGAGAGAAGGCATCTCTTCCCAGGCGAGGGGAGGCACCAGGTCCATTTTACATGGCCAGTTGAGTAAGAAGATTCTTTCTCCTAGTTAGGAATAACACTGGCCCTCCCCCCTCCCCTCCTTTGGCTTTGTAAAAGTAATTGAATCTAAGAATAAGTATGCTTACCTATTGTGATGGTTAATTTCATTTATCAGTGTAGCTAGGTTATGGTGTCCAGTTGTTTGGTCAAGCAAGCACTGGCCTGATTGTTACTATGAAGACATTTCATAGATTTAAACCATTGGTCAGTTGATTGCTTCTAAGGCTGATTACATCTACAGTCAACAAAGGTGAATTCTTGGGAATTCACTGTCACTTGTAGCCTGCCCTGTGGAATTCAGACTTGCATATCTTTTTAAATTAGTTTATTTTTGTTTTTATTATTTATTATTTTAGGAGGTACTGGGGATTGAACTTGGGCCTGCAAAGCACACCTGCTCCCCTTTATATAATCTCTTGTTAGTTCAGTTTCTCTGGAGTAAGACACCTATTTTTAGGCCCTTTTCCTCAGGCCAGTGAAAGCTCCTGATGTGGACTGAACTTCCTGAAACTTTTCGTCCTTGGAAGTATGTATTGGGATAGGAAATGGAGGAAGGAATCTTGAACACTATTCTAGGGTAATAGCTCTTAACTTTTTGAGAATCCTGGACCACTTTGCGAATATGATAAAAACCAGTGTCCATGCTCTTTAATCATTAGTTAAAAAGGTTTAACAAGAATGTAAGGTGTTGGTGGTAGAGTTGAGTTATGAGAGTCCTGTATGATGTTATATATGTTTGTTTTGTAATTTCACAGCTATTACTATGCACTTACTGTTTATGTATGTTTGTGTGTTTGTGATATGTTTCACTAAATTGATTTAAAAAAACAAACAGAAAAAGAACCAGTGTCCTTCACTAATAAATATACTTATGTATGTTCACAGAACTTTGCATAAAATTTCTCAGGCTTCACAGACCGCTTCCCTAGAAAGCAGTAGCCACTATTATTCTTTCCTCTCTTTTAAGACCTACATCTTTTCTCCTTGTATTTAATAGGGTCATTCACCTGAATTGCCTTTGTATTTAAAGTCTGAAGTAAACCATCTTGACAAATTATGTTAGAGTATTTTTCTCTCCTAAGTTGAAAGCTGCTTAAAAATAGAAACCATGTTTTACTGCTTTGTCTTCTTCCCAGCACCTAGTTCTGTCAGCTAGTAGCATTGATTTGTCTGATCTGTTTTATTACTTATCATGTGACCCCTTCCTCCCTTATTTTTTAAAAGTGTTCTCCTTAAAAAGTTTTGAACTCATTTGAAAAGGATGCGTTTCCCAGAGGGAGGATAAACATTTTATAACCAAGAATGAGTAATTTTAGGCAAGACACCTTAGGTTGTTAATCAGCCTTCATGCAGTGACTGACTGAGCAAAGTAGATTTTCCTATCAGTTGATTTTCCTTACTGGTATTTATATTTGGGCTCACTTGCATCATCATAGGTAACCAGAGTTAATAAGACATTTAATTGTAAGAGTCTAGAGTGGATGGGTGGGACTAATGGCCCATCAGATGTAGGATGTGGCATCTTTGATAGTAAGACTGACAATGTGAATTTCTTGCTATTCCTGCCCTGCTCAGCTGCAGTGCCAGAAGAGGGAGGGAAGGGCTGGCTGCCTGCCACTGCGCCAGAGTGGCTTTGTTAAGCAACCGCTCCCATCCTATTTGCTTCTTCAGATGTTTATCTGCATAGGGGTAGGAGAAAGGGAAGTTGGAAGGGCTTGACTTTTAAAAAATGTGCTTCTTTCTTTTCTTTAGGAGACACTGGAAACCCAACCCAGGACCTCCCATGTGGGAGGTGGTGGTGCTCAACTGTTTTAGCCATATCTACTCCCTGCTTGTTTGTTTTTTCTAGTTTTCTTGCTCTTGTCTTAGTCATTATCTGCATGTTATTTTTGCTCATCTGCTAGTTGTGTTTTTTTGCTCACTGTCATTTTGCTAGTTGTCTGCTTATTGTTTTTTGCTCTTCTGCTCATTGTTTTTTTGCTCATTGTCTGCTTTTGTTTTTTCCCCCACTGTCTGCACCTTGTTTTTTTGTTTGTTTTGCCCATTGTCTGCTTGTTGTTTGTTTGCCATCTTTAGGAGACATCAGGAATTGAACCCCGGACCCCCCCCCCAATGTGGGAGGCAGGCGCTCAACTGCTGAGCCACATCTGCTCCCTAGGGCCTGACTTTTTTTACTTCTCTGGTGGCAGAAAACTGCTTTCTTTCCTTTAGAACTAGCAAGTCAGAAAAGAAACTTCAAAGATTACTGGCTCTGGTTGCCATGGCAAAGCTAAAGGATGGGTGAATATCTGTTTTATCTTATCTATGCTTATGTTCCTATACTTTAGTGCTAAACTGATCATGACTATTGCTTGCTTCTGTAAATGAGAATGTTTTCCATGCATAATAAAAGGAAAAAATGGATGTAAATGAATCTAACATAATATTTCAGAATATGCTATACAAGTCAAACTGAATTGAGGTCTCTTCTCATTTAGATTATCACTGTTACTGGCAGCTTTCCCACTGAACTCATTTGATTTTAACCTAGAACTTTAGCATACACTTTTCCAATCTTTTACTTTTCTTTCCCACTCTTCTCATTCCTCGCATCTTCCTCATCAAAACAAAACAAAACAAAACACAGCACAACACTGTTAACACTTGTGATAAAAGCCTAATCTAATTGAAAGATTCATGTATAAAATTATATTACACGACAGTGAATATGCATATGCATGTAGCAGGTAGGCTATCCTTCATGTTAGGAGCTGACAGCATCGTGTAGCTTAACAATTAAATGAATTGTTCTGTGGTTCTCAAACAGTTGGTATTTTTTTGAAATAAGAATCTGCAAATCCTCCTAGGAAGGAAAACAACAAAGTTGCAACGAAGTGAATTATGTTTGCTGCCTAGAAAACCCATTTAGTAAGGCCAAGGCATCAACAGCTGTTTTTGAACATCTAAGAATCAGAACTGAGCATGACTTTGGTTTGTTAAGTTCAGTTCCTCTGTCCGAATGGCATTCTGTTATCTAAGCAGCAACTATATGTATTTCATAGGGTAATGTGGTATTAAAGTTAATTAATTCTACCTACTTTTTACTTTGGAGTGCAAATAATTTCTTAGGTACAAGTTACATCTCATTTTAACGTTATGATTCTGGTGTTTGCCTCACATTTTCAATTTGGTAACCTCAAATGTCCTTAAGAATCCACTGTGTTTTATAACCACTGTAATTTAGGGTAGGACCTATCTCTTTTCTAAAATTATTATTTTTTGATTAGGTAATATATTCACATGGTTCAGAATTCAACAAAATTCAAAAAATCATGCAGTAAAAAGATTTTCTTTGATACCTGTCCTCTGGCCTCCTAGTTTTTCCTAGACCCAGAGACAGTCAGTGTGATCAGTTTCTATACGTCTGTACTTTCCTGAGCCCCACCTCTTTTATACAGTGGTGATCTCCCACTTCGCTGTTCTACCTAGTTTTTTTCCTTAACAGTATGTAATAATGGTGCTCATTCCATAGAGCTTCCTCTTTTAAAAAACTTTAAAATTTTTTACTTACATTTGCAGAGTGTTGCCTTATTGGGCATTTAGGATTTAAAAATATTTGCTTTTACTCTTTCTATTAAATAAATATTGATCACCACTGTGTACCAGGTAAAGAAGGAAGTATATGATTTAAGCGATTTTTAAAAAATGTTACCAAGCAGTTAGTAGTGAAGTACTTTTCACTTAGGAAAAAATGTATAAAGCAGGGGAATTTCCTTCCTATATGGAGCCAATTCTAATCTGGGCAGATATGCAATAAATGGTGATGCGTAATTTGTATGCCTTTCACTTTGGGTGCTAGTATACCTGTAAAATAATCTGCTAGAATTGGAAGTTCTGGTTTAAAGGGCATATGTGTTCTTTTATTTACTGCCAAATAGCTCTTTGTAGACTATGTGCTAGTTTAGATGTACTAGTTCATGTATCTGCCACTAGCATTGTTTGAGTGCCTATTTTATTTGTACCTTTTCCATCACTGATTTATAAAAATTTTTTTATCTTTACTAATCTAATGGGTGAGAAATACATACTTTTCATTTTCATTTTTCTTTTGAGAGATGCTTATCTTTTGTATATATGGAAAGGCCACATGTTTTATTTTTTGAAATGTTAATATTCTTTGCCCTTTTTTCCATTGGGTGTTGATTTCTTATTTTGGAGTTCTTTTTAAGTTACTACTCCTTACTATTTTTTTTTTTAGACCCTGGAAATGGGAGAATTTTTTTTCTTAATCAAGCCTTTTTATATTGTTCAGTGAAAGGTTGTATGTGAATATTAATATTGTATCCATAATAGAAACTTAATTTCTTGTCTCATTTATCATTTAGGGAGGATGTTAGTGATTTCAAGTGCTTTTGCCCAAATATTTGAATTGATATAAAAACTAAACTAGCATATTACTATTTTTGGTTGATGTAAATAGTAGTTAGATGATAACCTGTGCTTAGCATATGGCATTTTCTATTGAATGGTCGAACTATTATTTGTTACATTTCACCTTGTATGATGGGAGGTAGTGAATGGGTAAGAAGGTCAATGCTTAGATTGATATTAAGCGGTGGTAGAACACCTAAAAGCGACCAATTTCATAACTCAAGGAGTGGACCACATCCAGTCCAGATTTTTGTTTGGATTCAGAACTTCTGTATTCTCTTCATCTCTCCTCAAAAAGAATAAGGAGAGCCTCTGGAAATTGGCCCTTCTTTTCCTCTTATCCCAAGTTCTCAAATTCCACTCAGATAAAAATTAGAAAAGTAAAAGGAGGAACTGTTCCCTTTGCTACTAACTTCTTGGTAATACTTAAGAAAATCACTTAAATCATATAGTTCCTTCTTGCTCTTCCCGTAACCTTGACCATACGCCTTGTCTTTATTTGCTTCCTGTGGCTCGTCTTTATTTGCTTCCTGTGGCTCTTCTTCATTTATCTTATTTATTAACTGCCCCCCCACCCCCATAGATCATCATTCAGAAAATTTTAGTTCTTGGTCTTCTGCTTTTCTCTTGCAACAACTTCTTAGGAGTTCTTGTCTATTTCTGGAATTCCAGTGACCATGTTGTATTTTATACAAATATAAAATCTGACACAAATTATTTTGGAGGGATAGATGGTAATGGAGTAGGAGGGGTGGAAGAATTTAGTCCTCTGATGGCATGGTATAAATTTTATAAATAATTCATAAAATTGATAAGAAGTAGCCCTAAAAACATATTACTGAGAAAAATTGACATCAGTACTAGAGGAAATGCCTGAAGATTTGAGGATGTTTGCCTCTGGAAAAGCTGACTGGAGGTTAGGGAGGAATGTAGGGGGAGTTCTTTTTCATTTTATGCCATTTAACTTTTTTTTTTTTAACTATATGTATTACTATTGAAATTTTAATATAAATTTATAGCATTCTGGCATTTCACAGAATTCTTGACTAGGAAGTGCATGTTTAGATAATTGGTTAAAATATAAGTTTCACGAAGTCCAGTACCTAATTTTTTTATTCCTGTGTTCTCGGTGCCTTGACAAATATTAGTGTAGGGCTTGAGAAATATTGACTGTGTGAAGCAATTGGAAGATTGTAATTTCTGGAGTGGGAATAAAATTAGACCTTTCAGAATCACAAGCTCTCTACTAGAATGTAAGGTCTGTAGAGAGCTAGGGACTTTGTCTTGCTTTTTGCTGTGTCTCGTGTCTGGTGAAGATGAAGTGCTTAGTAAATAAATGCTCAGAGCTCTCTTTAGAATGAACCACCTAAAAATTATAGCCCCATGTGTGAGAAGAGAGGGTACTTCCCTCATCTTGTATCTTGTTACATCTATCCATTGTAATGTACTCTGTGTCTCACGTGGTTAATTCCTTTGTTAGGCATAAAATCAGAGTAACTCAGTTTCTGTCTTTATTCAGTAACCTTTTTTCTATGGCTTTCTATAAACAAAACTTGGCATAAGGCTCTACAGAGGTTATAAAGGTAAATAACTGCTAATTTATTTCTGTCTCTATAACTTATTTGTGTTTACATTTTGTATAGATGGAGCCAAACATTATATAGTACATTTTGTCTAGTTTCTTTCACTTAGCATACTTCCTTTTTTTTTTTTCTTTCAAGTTCTGGGGCTGGGGATTGAACCTGGGACCTCGTACGTGGGAAGCTGACGCCCAACCACTGAGCCACATAGGCTCCCTCAGTTGGGTTTTTCATTTGTTTACTTGTTGTTTGTTTTTTTCCTTTTGTTTCAGGAGGCACTGGGAATTGAACCCAGAACCTCCCATGTGGGAAATAGGCACTCAACTGCTTGAGCCACATCCGCTCCCCACCTTTTTTTTTTTTGAGTAATGAAAATGCTCTAAAATTGAAGTGATGAATGTACAATTCTGAGATTTTACCAAATGCCATTGATTGTGCACTTTAGATGGAGTGTATGGTTTATGAATATGTTTTGATACAACTGACTAAAAAAAAAAAAGACGAATAAGGCTCAGTCTTTGACTCCAAAGAACAGGTGGTCTAGCAGGGGAAATTTAATTTATCTATATTTAGCGATCATATAGAAGGCATAGTGTGATGTATAAGCAGCTGGCCAGGGAAAGAAGAGTAAGATGTAATTTGATGCAGGGGTGGGAGGGGATGGGATAGAAGGACTAAAACGCAAACCAGAGACTAGAGAAAAACGATCAAGACGTCTTCCTTTGATTTCTTTCCCCCTCTCTTTTTCTCCCTCTTTCTTTCTTTCCCTCTCTTCTTTCTTTCTACCTTCCTTTGTTTCTGCTATGACGTACTACCTGCCTTGAGCCAGAAAATGTGCCCCATGCTGGAAGATGAAAAGGTAAATTAAGGAACTCAATGGACTGGTTGGAAAGACGACATGTAACCAAAAAATTTTATAGTATAATGTGTGCAATGAAAATTAGAGTTCTAGCAAAAAAATGAATGACTTAGGCAGTGTCTCTCAGGCAAATCAGCAGCTTTAGTTTGAATAAAAGTGTTAATTATACTATTTCTTGAATTGTTATGTGTCAGGCTTGTGCACAGCATTTTCATACATTTAATCTTAACAATACTCCTCAGAACAACTCTCTGAAGTAGATATAAGAAGGAATTATTATTTTCATTTTGAGGGAGGCACATGACTTTGAAGTGAATTGCTTAAGGTCGCATAACCAGTATTTGGCCGAACTGGACCAAAGTATGACTTAAAAGTTCATTATGCTCAAAAAACAACCTGAGAAGCCCTTATACATTGCTGGTGGGAATATAAAATGGTACAGCCTCTTTGAAAAAGTGTTTGGCAGTTACCATATGACCTAGCTAACATACAATCTAGTGATTCTGCTCCTGAGTATATACCCAAGAGAATGAAAATATACATCCATCCAAAAACTTGTGCATCAGTTTTCACAGCAGTGTTATTCGTATTAGTACAGAAGTAGAAACAACCCAGGTATTGCTCAACTGATGCATGGATAAACAAAATGTTGTATATGCATACAATGGAAGATTATTTGGTCATAAAGAGAAATGAAGCTCTAATGCATACTGCATTGTGCTAGGTGAGAGCAGTGGTAGCAAATATCACATTTTATGATTACATTTCTATGAAATGTCTAGAATAGACAAATACACAAAGTAGAATAGTGGTCAGAGGCTCAGGGAAGGAGGGAATGAGGTAATTGGTATGGGGTTTCTTTTTGGGGTGATAAAAATGTTCTAAAATTGCTTGTAATGGTGGCTGTACAACTATACTAAAAACTATTGAATTGTACACTTTAAATGAGTGACTAGTATGGTATGTGAATTATATTTCAATAAACCTGTTAACAACAACAAAATAATCTAAAACCCTGAAATAAAGGTTTCTGCTCTACCTGCCTGGACGTATTTATTATTGTAATAATAAATAAACAGAACCAGTTGTAAAGATGATCCTTAATTACAGAAGATTGGATTTTACACACATTTTATACTTAACATCTATCTAACATTAATAATGTCTTAGTGTATTATCTAACAGAGTAAAAAAATTTGTCCTGTAAATTTTCCTGCATCCTGTTATGTTGTAAATTCATTTGGAGAAAGTGTAAAACATTAAGAATAGATGAAAGGGGAGTGGATGTAGCTCAGTTGTTGAGAACCTGCTTCCCATGTGTGAGGTTCTAGTTTCAATCCCTGTTACCTCCTAAAAAAAAAAAAAAGAGTAAATAAAGTTGGGTTTGACTAATTAGATACTTGAATCTTTGGAGAAGAAATCTGAAAATTGTTAGTGGGTTGTTAAAACTTGTAAACATCCTAGAACATTTTTTGCAGCCATGCCATAAACCCTGATATCCTGGTAGCAATCATGAAACGGCTAATCTGCAAATGATGTGATACCAACCTAGAGAGACCTTGTTCCAGAATTTAGCAACTTCTGGATCAAGTATTGAATAAGACTCAACATGCTTGCATGCTCTGCCATAAAATCTGATACTTAAAAAAATTCTGCTAGAGGGAAAGGACTTGAAATAACAGTAAATGGGAGGAGAACCAAAAACTTAGATTTAAGTGCTCAGTCCCTGTTTTGGACAATAATTGCAGTGATATATACTTGGGGTTATATATATTCCTGGGGTTGGAATTAAAAAAGAAAAAAAGTCAACCCTCACTATAGAATGAACAAAAATGTAGGTTGTTTTTATTTTATTTTTTTAATTAATCTATTATGAGTTTAAATGCTTTGTAGCATCTATATCAATTATTTGGAATACTGTCATTGGTAAGCTAATTAGATTTTCAAAAAATTAATTTGGGGAGAGTTGTTAATACTGAGTGAAAACAGGGCCAGATTTTACAGATGATTTTACAGGGTTTAGAAAATGATGTTTTCTGATTTTGAAATTCCTTAGTAGCTGGCATTCTTCTAAAAAGTAGAACTTGCCCTCATCAACTATGACTAGTTGCATAGGATTAATGCATATTTGTTGTTGTTTAAATCCCCAATTTTCAAAGTACGGAAATTGAAACATTTTTTAATTGGGTAACATATAACATAAAAATTTCCCATTTAACAACTTTCAAGTGTACAATTCAGTGGTATTAATTACATTCAAAATTTTGGGCTACCGTCATCACCATCCATTACCAAAACTTTGCCATCACCCCAAATCGAAATTCTGTACTCATTAAGCATTAACTCCCAATTTCCCCACCCTTTGCAAACCTATGTTCTACCTTCTGTCTCTATAAATTTGCCTATTTTAGTTGTTTCATATATATGAAATCTTACAGTATTTGTCCTTCTGTGTCTGGCTTATTTCACT
The DNA here is from genome assembly GCF_030445035.2 of Dasypus novemcinctus. NCBI lineage: Eukaryota > Metazoa > Chordata > Mammalia > Cingulata > Dasypodidae > Dasypus > Dasypus novemcinctus. Next base: position 81,400,742 of record NC_080680.1, on the reverse strand, counting down.
GAACAGGATGTCTTCAAGGTTCATCATGTCACATGTTTCAGAACTTTATTATTTTTTATGGGTGAATATGTATATGTGTAGAACATGTTTTAGTTATTCATTCATCCGTTGATGGGCATTTGCGTTGTTTAGCCCTTTTGGTTATTGTGAATAATGCTACTATGAACATTGGTGCACAAATACTTCTTTGAATCACAGCTTTCATTTCTTTTGGGTATATACGTAGAACTGGGCTTTCTGGGTCATATCGTTATACTATGATTAACTTTTTTTCCCCCCTTTTAATTTTTTACTTTGAAATAACTTCAGGCTTACAGGATTAATAGAACAGTTGCAAAAATAATACAAATTCCAAACAGAACTCCAATATACCCATCACCCAGATAGTGAGATCCATCAACTTTCTAACATTTTGCTGTGTTGTCTGTCCTTCCTTCCTTCCTACCTTCCCTCCCTCCTTCCTTCTGTCTTTCTGTTTCTTCTTTCCATTCATCCCCCACCCATCCACCCATCATACTTAGGTTTTCGAGAAACTACCACAGTTTTCCGCAGTGGCTCTACCATATTTTATTTCCACCAACAATGTACAAGCATTGTTATTTCTCCTCATCTTCATCAGCACTTATTTTCCATTTTTCAAATAGTGGTTGTGAGGTAGTATTTCATTTGTATTTTCCTAATGGCTAATGGTATTGAGCATCTTTCATGTGCTTATTGGCCATTTGTATAACTTCTTTGGAGAGATGTCTGTTCAAATCCTTTTCCTGCTTTTTTAGTTGGGTTGTTTGTCTTTTTGTTTTTAAGTTGTAGGAGTTCTTTATGTATTTTGATTAGTAAACCTTTATCAGCTATGTGACTTCTAAATATTTTCTTCCATTCTGTAGGTAATCTTTTCACTTTCTTGATAATGCCCTTTGATACCTGAAAGTTTTGATAAATTCCAGTTTACTTCTTTTTTCTTTTTTCTTTTTTCTTTTTTGCTTATGGTTTTGATGTGCGTTTAAGAGTCCATTGCCTTAACAAAAGGGTCTGAACACGTTCCACTAGGGTTTTTTTTTTTTTTTAAGATTTATTTATTTATTTCTCTCCCCTTGTCCCCCCGCCCTCCCCCCAGTTGTCTGCTCTCTGTGTCCATTTGATGTGTGTTCTTCTGTGTCTACTTCTATTCTTGTCAGTGACCCGGGAATCTGTGTCTCTTTTTGTTGCGTCATCTTGCTGCATCAGCTCTCTGTGTGTGCAGCGCCACTCCTAGGCAGGCTGGACTTTCTTTCGTGCTGGGTGGTTCTCCTTACAGGACACACTCCTTGTGCATGGGGCTCCCCTATGTGGAGGACCCCTCCCCACCCACGTGGCATGGCACTCCTTGTGTACATCAGCACTGTGCATGGGCCAGCTCCGCACAGGTCAAGGAGATCCTGGGTTTGAACCGCGGCCCTCCCATGTGGTAGGTGGATGGTCTATCCATTGAGCCAAGTCTGCTTCCCCCTTAGGTTTTCTTGTAAGAGTTTTTTAGTTTTAGCTCTTATATTTAGGTCATTAATACATTTTGAGTTAAGTTTTGTAAGTGGTGTGAGGTAGGAGTTCACTTTCATTCTTTTGTATGTAGATATCCAGTTTTCTTTCCACCATTTGTTGTAGAGACTTTCTCCATTGAGTGTACTTGGCATCCTTGTCAATCATCAGGTGACCATAGAGGTGTGGGTTTCTATTCCATTGGTCTCCTATATGTTCATGCATTAGTACCAAGTCTGGCGCCATTCATTCATTCATTCATTCATTCATTGGGGTTTGAACTGTGGACCTCCCATGTGGTAGACGGATGCCCTAACCACTGGGCCAAGTCTGGTGCCATTTATTGATTGATTGATTGATTGATGGATTGAAAAAAGATTTATTTATTTATTTATTTCCCTCCCTCCCCCGGTTGTTTGTTCTCCGTGTCTATTTGCTGCATCTTGTTTCTTTGTCCGCTTCTGTTGTCGTCAGCGCCACGGGAAGTGTGGGCGGCGCCATTCCTGGGCAGGCTGCACTTTCTTTCGCGCTGGGCGGCTCTCCTTACGGGCGCACTCCTTGGGCATGGGGCTCCCCTACGCGGGGGACAGCCCTGCGTGGCACAGCACTCCTTGCGCGCATCAGCACTGCGCATGGGCCAGCTCCACACGGGTCAAGGAGCCCGGGGCTTTGAACCGCGGACATCCCATGTGGTAGACGGATGCCCTAACCACTGGGCCAAGTCCGTTTTCTTATTTATTTTTAATACTCTTTCAGAAGAGATTTCTAAGTGGCTAAGTAGTATATCTCAACCTTTATCTTTCCAGCCCTTATAGAATTCAAGTTTTCAGCAGTGGTCCCAAAGTGTTGGTTTCTTCCACAGTCTTCAGGTGGTTCTTCATGAACTCCTTCTAGCTCAATTTTTCTTTTTTAAACTGTCTCTAATAGAAATACATGCTACATGTAGGTTAAATACACGGATTATATATTAAGAATGAAATAATGTTGTCTATTTTGGTTCCTCTTTGAAACTATCTAATACATGCTTATAACCATCAATTCTTAGGGTTCCTTTCACCAGTGTCACCTTAGTTTCACAAGATATCGAGTTAATAGACTGAAAGTAAGATTTTTACTACTCCTTGAAGCATATCTACCATATTATTATTATTTTTTTAAAGATTTATTTATTTATTTAATTTCCCCCCTCCCCTGGTTGTCTGTTCTTGGTGTCTATTTGCTGCGTCTTGTTTCTTTGTCCACTTCTGTTGTCGTCAGCGGCACGGGAAGTGTGGGCGGCGCCATTCCTGGGCAGGCTGCTCTTTCTTTTCACGCTGGGCGGCTTTCCTCACGGGCGCACTCCTTGCGTGTGGGGCTCCCCCACGCGGGGGACACCCTTGCGTGGCACGGCTCTCCTTGCGCGCATCAGCACTGCGCATGGCCAGCTCCACACGGGTCAAGGAGGCCCGGGGTTTGAACCGCGGACCTCCCATATGGTAGACGGACGCCCTAACCACTGGGCCAAAGTCCGTTTCCCCCATAACTACCATATTAAAATTCTTTTAAATTGGCTCCCCTGAGTTGGCTCCCTCAACTATTTGCTTGTTGTCTTTTCTCGTTGTGTTGTCTTTGGTCATTGTGTTGTCTTTGCTTGTTGTTTGCTCATTGTTTTTTTGCTTGTTGTCTGCTTGTTTTTCCTTTAGGAGGTACCAGAACTGAACCTGTGACCTCTCAGGTGGGAAGTGAGCGCTCAATTGCTTGCACCATGTCTACTCCCTCTAGTATTTTTGACAGGATAGTTTGATTTGCCATTCCTCTATCCCAGATGATTTTTATGTTTATAGACATTGTTGTATATTCTTCCAAAGCATAGATTTGAAATACATTAATTGATGTTAACTGACATCTGTACCAGAGGGAACTCTGTGCTTTATGTTATTCTTATACATAATTGTATCTTTTTTGGCAACTCTACTCCCTACCTCATCCTTCCCAGAATTGTCATCCAGTGGAAAAATGTAAGCTTTTTAATTAGTTTATTTCTGAAAGAATAGAAATAGAAAATAGAAATAGATAATAAATATTATCATTTGCTTTTTCAGAATCTTTTGATGTGATCAAACTTTTAATAGGTTTTTTTATCCTAATACTTTATGTTGATAATTTTTCTTTTATTGAATCACTTTTGCTTTCTTTAGGTAAACCTGAGTAGATAATGATAATATACTGTATTATATATGCTGTCACTATACTAGATACACTGTGTGTGCTGCAATTTTCTTTAGTATATTTATTCCTTTGGTCATAAGTGAGATTAATTTGTTAATGTCCTCTTTATACTTTATAATCAAAGCCATATAAAAAAATGAGTTGGGAGACACTATCTAGGTTAGAAATAGTCACGGTCATAGGAATTATTGAATCTGTAAATTTAAAGAAATTAACTGATAAATCCATGTGAATAGGTTGGGTTTTTTGTTTTTGTTTTTTTGATAATTTTCTGTTTTCTTTGCTATTGCTAATTTGAATTCTTTTTTGTTTTTGTATTTTGCATTTGGAGAATTGCTGTCTTTTTCTCTTATTTTCTTTTTTGTATATGCATAGGAGTAATATAAAAATGTACCTTTAAATAAATTGCATTATTTCAATGAATAGGTATAAAATAAAATTTAAAAATTTAGTATTCAGAAAGCATTGTGTCATTTTAGTTGGCAGTTTTCCTTCTTAAGGGCATATGGAATAATTATCTTAATTGATAGCATCATAGATTTTACTGAATACTGGATTTATCAGTGTAATATCCATAGGAATGAGGAAGTTGTGTCTTCTTAGGTTCAACCAAACATTAAAACATCCAAACTGGTAAGAGCATTGTAGGTCACTTTTTCATAACGATAGAGGACAGAAACCACACCTTGACATAAGACAGTGGAATTCTTGCCAACAGTTTATACTTTCTGATACACTCTTCTGACGGTTGAGGAGCAATGAGGCAAGTAACATCCACCATGGGTGCAGAACTGCCACATTCCAACAGGGAAGGATATCTTCTTACAATAAATAACCATACACATAGTTCCTAGCATCCCCACAAAGGACATACCTAATTCCACATCACCCCTCTCTGGGAAGCTTAAAAATATGGCTTCCTACTAGATACTGATTGTATTTGTAGTCCAGATGCAGTTTACTAATCAGGTTATTTTTACCTTAAGCAGTGTTGCCAAGTACCATAGTTGGCAAGGGTGCTGTCTTAATCAGATTAATGAGTTAAGTGAAGGTCAAATTCTCATAAGGAGAAAGGAGTTTTATTAACCTTTGGTCCATCTTATTTCAGAAGGTTTTCCTTATTCCAAGACTATAAAATAGTCTCCTACATTTTCTTCTAATACCATGGTTTCATTTTTTTACATTTACATAGATTTATTTATTTTTTAAAAATACAGGTAGGAATAATAGCTACCTTTTGGGGGGGGGGAGTGAACATTAAGGTGACATTAAGGGCAAAAGGGAGTTGTTTTTTTAACAAATCAATTTTATTGATACACATTAATAAAGTATACAATCCATTCAAAGTGTACAGTCAGTGGTATTCGGCTTAATCACATAGTTGTGCATTTGTTATTTTACATAGATCTTTGAACCACTTTTGTGTGTGGTGTAAGGTAGGAATCTAAATGGCCAATCAGTTGCTTCAATCATTTAATAATAATTTGTTTTATTATTGGTTAGATATGTCACTGTTACCATAGAGCTGTTGGGATGGTTCTTCAAATTAACATGGTTCATATATTTAAAATGTGTACTTTAATAAAAACCTGTTTCTACTCTTATATGATTGTGAATTAGACTGTGTTACTCAGTGGCCGAGGATTTATAGGGACAAATTTTTTCTCAAAGTATTTTCTAGTCTGAAAAGGAGTATAATTTTCTTCATAAATTGGAGTTTCTCTTATTGAAGGCTATTTTGCTTATTTGGATAGCCTTACTTTGAAAGCATACCATTCAGTAGTAGAAAATGATAAATTGGGGGTTTGAATAATAACTTGAGTTCTAGTTTTGGATCTGCCACTTCACTGACTGCTACTTTGTGCAAGTCATCCTCTCTTTGCTTTGTTTTCCTCATTTAAAATACAAGAAGAATAATCCCTACCTTGTACCTTCAGAGTACTGTTAAGAGGATTAAATGGGATAATGAATAGAAGAGCACTTTGAATTGGTAAAGCAATTTAAATATAAGAAATTACTGCATTTAACTTTTCCTCCCTTTCTCTTGTAGGTAGTGTTGGTGCTTCTTTTCAGTACCAGTCCATTCATCACGACCACATTTTTCATGATGACAGTGACAAGGTGAGGTCCTTGTTGATGTCTGCCATGGTGAAAGTGCATGCTAACCTTATTTTGCAGGATTCAGTTGCATAATTTCTGACTCAGGGCCAGAAGAGTCTGATTTGGGAGGCACAATGTTAAGATGCAGAGATCCTTGCTAGTTTGTGTGTCAGTTTATTAGACTTCTCCAGAAAGTATGAGGGTAATTCCCAGATGTGGGCTGGATTCCTGATCATCCATCCATTTCCCTATCCCTCTCTCCTTGCTTAAAACTTTCTTCTCTTCTTGTACAGCCTGAATAGATTATCTTTTTTGTTTTATTTATTTTTTTAATAGATGGATTATTTTAATATGAACAGGTGCTCCCAAAGCTAGTAGCTGTCTCAGAAACTCAAGATGGTTTCCAATTGGAAATATCTTGGACATTTTCAGACTTGTTTATCTTTAGAGTTGAATAATGATATTTTCTTCCCATGCTTTACATTTTTGGGGACTCTGTTTCCAAAGCCCAATTTAAATATTGAGGATTGAGAATAGAACCTGCCTGATTCACCTAAAAAAACCTACTTTGTGACAGATTTTGTGGTTTGGTGGTGGTATTGGTTCATTTTGCTGTTTTTGCTCCTGTTCTTTTGACCTGGTCTTGGTGGAGGTTGTGAGGGGTATGTGTGGGGGGGTTGAAGGGGCTTTCCAGTACTGTTAGTACCCTTGATTGCTGACTGTCCTGCCATGCAATAGATATTTGTGTTCTGAGTGTTCAGAACATCTGGCTGCTGATGTTGGATGGCCTTAACTTTAGTATTTCCCACCATAGGTTTCCAGTGGCATCCCTCCTGTTTCCTGTGTTTTGTATGCAGGAATGTATTCACTCCCTAAGTAGTTACTAGTGCAGACCAGTCCAAGCAGTCCTTTTCTCTACTATTTTGATTAAGAGCCTCCTCCCTCATCCTGTTGGAGCTAAATCAAGAAGTTGGTGGATCATTGGGATTTTCCAAATGGCTTTCTTTGTTTTGTTTGTTGGTCTCTCTGTCTTTGTGAGCTTTGCTTAGACAGATTTTAGTCAGTTTGCCCAGCGATAATGCTCATAGCATTCCAGACTTTATTATTATTTCATAATCCAGAGACATAGGTTTCACTTTTAACTTCTATCGGAATGCAAGCCCCTGAAAAACACAAAATTTCCTTCCATAAAACTTGGAATACCACAGATTTTAGAAAGGAGCATTTGAAAAAAGAGTGATGATAGAGGGAAAAGGCAAAATCAGTTTAGGTCAGTAATATTATAAACAAACATGCTTAGTAGATCTGAAGGTGTTTTTGGGTTAAATTTTCTTTGCCCTGCAGTTAAATATTCTGTCCATTTGTTCATTCGTGGTGGTGAAGTGAAACTGCTCTGTGTGATTTCTGGGACTTAGAGTCTGGAAATCAGGTGTCAGTCCACCTTTGCCAGGTACTTTCTATCTACCTTAAAATGTTTTTCCTCTTTATTTTTGAGTCCTTAGACTGACTTTTTGCTTTTGGGAGATGAGATTTTTCCAGAGATATATGCTAGGATCTCTATGGATTTATAATTTATTCATCTAATTCAGTTAGCAAATAATATTTATTGATTGGCAGCTATGTGTCTAGGTACTTAGAAAATACCATAGGATACAAAACAGATAAAGTTCTCTGTTTTCATAAGTTTGCAATCTAATGAGATAGGAGGGGAAACAGATATACATTGAAAATGAGCATAAATTATATATTAGGTTACAATAAATGCAATGGAGAAAAGAAAAGGAGAATGATGAGTGGGATGAGAAGGACTACTAAGGCTGGCTTGTGTACATTGCAGCTTTTAAATCATCAGGCTTCATTGTGGGGAGGGCAAGGGTAGATAGCATATTTAAAAATCAGATGTCTTTCTTTGCAGCAATTCACAACTTCTTTCTGTAATGGTATTGATTTTACAAAAACCAAAATGAAGCTTCTGTCCCCCACATATCTTTTGGATGTGTGTATTTCAACACACACATACACCCCTGAGAGCTGAAGAGATTGTGTAATCCAGCAACCCCTCCTTTTTTTTTTGGTTTAAATTTGGAAGTTATGACCCCAATAGGAGAAATTATTTGTTCAGGAGTGACCCTATGGAGCTGGAACTAGACCAGATCTTATTTCCCCAGTGTATAAGTCATGTAAAATATTTGCTTAGTTATTCTGAGCACATTGTCCTATGGATGTTGATGCTTTGCTTATTGTACTCACTTCCCTTTCAGGGCATCAGAATAGTTGCGCTCCACCCAGGCATGGTCCTTTCCTCAGACTGGAGAACAAAAGATGATTTTTCTTAAAAATTGCCTCATTTTTAACTAATCCATGTGGGACTGAGAGGGTGGAACCCAGGGGTCAAGCATAGAGAAAGAGGGCCAATCCATTTGCTGGGCCTCCCCTCTGCAGTCTTAGAAGAGCTGGCATGCCCCCAGAATCCCTTGGGTTGGCCTGTTCTCTAAGTTAAATTTCTCTGTAGATGCACATCAGCTTGTAGCCTATAGTGTTGAAATTGCAGTTCTGAGGTTACTATTAAATATTTTGAATTGCATACTCTCTTATTAACAGTTTATATTGGGTATGGCAATTCACACAAGCCTTGTAGCAAAATTTTTATATTCATTCATACCTCACAATTTCTAGGTAGTGAACATTTATTTATCCATTAAATTTGAGTACTTAAGTATATACCAAGACTGTTCTAAGCACTGGGAGAATTCAAAGCAAAACAGAAGTTCTTGCTTTTATGAAGCTTATTTTCTGTAGGTGGAATGGGGAGATGGTGAGGCAATAAATAATTAAGGATATTGTTCATTGATGGTCATTTGTGCTATGAAGGAAAATAAAGTAGGGAAGAGTTATCAGGAGTTTGGGGAGAAGGTTGCCTTCTAAAACAGGGTAGTCAGAACACCCCATAAAGTTGGGACTATTTTATATCTCTTTTGTAGATGAGGAATCTGAGACTCATGTTAGGTAATTGCTCAAGGTTACACAGTAGTAAATGGTATAAGTAATGTAACTGTGATTCAAATCCATGCTGCCTTGTTCCAGAGTTTGTTCTCTACTATCTGAAGAAATACATTCCTAAATTGGCTTAATCTACTTAACTTTTGACGTGATCAGAGAAAAATATATGTGCAAGTGGAATAGACCCTGGAGAATCACAGTGAAACTGAGCCAGTTGGCAGGCAGTCTGCCTGTCAGTTTTTTCTTGCTGGGGTCTTTTTGACTTCCATTCTGATTCATAACTACTTGTCACTTCAAGCCTCTCTTCTGTGACGCCCATACAGCTTCATGCACAAAATTCCATGCTTCTTTAAAAGAAACCTCACTATGCATTATTACTATATTGTGTTGATCAAATGTAATGGTCATGTAAAGGAACTTCTGAAAATGTAAAGTATAACAAAAAAATGTGATTGTGATAGCATCTTTATGTTTTAACTAGATAACTGAAATTAACCTAATTCAGCTAATGTCAATTTGGGAATGGTCACATTTTCACAGTGAGAATAAACTTGATATAGTGGAATAGATCTGACCTAAGAATGAGATAAAATATTGAGAACAATTAGAGAAAAGGAGACTATTCCTACAGGTGTGGTAAATTAGTTTGTACCTTCAGTAGTGTACACTTTTCTGGAGCACCCTGGGATACTTCTAGGAAGACCAGCCATTTGAGATAGGGTAAACTAGAGAATTCTTTCTAATTTGACTATGTCTTCCTAATTCTAGGCATATGTCCAGTTATCACAGAAGTCACCAGTCAATCCAGCATGTGAATAGGCAATCCCATGCAGCCTGCCTTTGGTGAAGGTGCCAAATGTGTTATTTAATTTTTCTTCTATGACTGTTGTTTTAGTTTGCCAGGCCTCTATGACAAATACCACAGAGTGGGTTGGCTTAAACAACAAGAATTTATTGGCTCATGGTTTAGGAGGCTAGAAGTCCAAAATCAAGGCATGGCAAGATGCCATAAGTCTGTAGTGTTCTGGTGCTGGCTAGCTGCAATCCTTGGGGTCTCTTGGCTTGCATCTCTGCCTCCTGTCACATGGTGATCTCTCTTGACCTGTGTCTGCCTTTCTGGTTTCTGTTGACTTGTGGCTTCTGGCTCCTCTCTGTGGCCTTCTCTTCATATGGCTTCTAGTAATAGGGTTTAAGACCCACCCGGATTCAGTTGACCACACCTAACCTAATGATATCTTCAAAGGGTCATATTTACAAATAAAATCACACCCATGGGAATGCAGATTAAGAACAATGTCTTTTGTGGGGTACATAATTCATTCTACACAATGGTATGGTTCCTTTTGTCTTGATCTTTTTAATTTTTTGTTTTAATTACATGCTGGTTATAAAAAAAAATGTAGCACTCCTTTCAGTCCTTCTCCTCAGAGGTAAGGGCAACTGAAATTGTTATTAACAGGATTTTTCTAGTTCATATTTCTGTAGAATATTTTTCATCTTTGCAAATTTTTTTTTTGTAAATAGAACATGTGTATGTACAAAGCACATGTACTCTGAAAACACAAATTAAATAAATTCCCTAAAATGAATAACTTAAGTCTTGGTAGGGATGAGACCATGCTGAAGAGGGAAAATAAGATCAATAAGAAAAAATGCCTCAAACACCTCATTATGCTGCAAACTGTCCTCAAGAAGAAGCATGAAAAGAGCATGTGCTTTGGAATCAGAGACTTGACCTTAAATCCTAGCTATGCTACTCACTAAGCTATATTCCAAGTTTCATTTTCTTTTTTTAATATGTTTTTTAAATTAGTATAGTTAGGGTTTTTTTTTAAACTAGAGAAGTTAGGTTTACATAAAAGTCAAGAAATACAACATTCTCATATACCCCCTTATTGTTGACACTTTGCATTAGTGCGGTACCTTTGAAGCCTCATTTTCTTCATCTGCAAAATAGAAATGATAGCTGTATCACATCATAGTTGTAAAAAAATAGCAACAATAACACAGATAGTATTATTGAGTTTTTATTGTTCCAGGTATTGTTCTAAAGCACTCTACGTTAAATTCTCCATTGTTCACAATTTAACTATGAAGAAGAAACTGTTAGACCAACTAAGCACTTACCCAAGGTCACATTACTAAGTGGTGGTGCTGAGATTTGCACTCAGGCTGTCTAACTCCTTAGGAGTATGACATCTCATGATAAGACCTGGCCCATTGATGGTGCTTAATAAGTGATAGTGGGCATTAATGCTGAAATTTTCAAAACAAAAATTAGGGAATTTATTAAAAATAAGGTGACTGATGACTCAACAGAATTTTCAGATTCATATATCCCATCTTTTGGTAATCTGTCTTCATTTTTTCATTTCCTTACATTTAAAAAAATTTCTCTTATTTTTTTACTGTGAGTTTCTTCCTTTCAGGTTTTGTCACTTATTTTTAAAAGCTAGTAGTTGTCTAACATGCTAAGAAGTGAGGTCTGTGCAGTAATGTTTGTGAACCATTTGGCAGAAGCCAGAGGTCTTTCTAGTCCTGATAATTCTCTTTTGCATTTAGAGTGGGTGTAGTAGGGGCTGTTGGACCAGAATATGATAATGGATTTGTTGTATATGGATCTCTACTCAACCCCCACCTCCCTTCTGCCCAGTGCAGATACCGCTGATTGATCACTACATTCTTTTCTGCCAACCTGACACAGCCTCAGAACCCTTTTTTAACATGGCTTTCAGGGTAGTCATGACCAATAGTTTGGGTTGGTATGTGAGCTAATAACCAATTTTTTATCTTTGGATTAGATAGTCTTTAAAATTCATCCAGGTCTATAACTCTGTGATTTTAAGTTGAGGGGAGAATAAGCTTCTGATAGTAATTCTGAAGCCTCTTAACAGTCTAAAAGAGTATTGGTGAAGAACAACAGCAAAAAGATAAGCACAGAAAATTGTTTTATATAGGCACTTTCCTAGGAACATGTACATACACTGAAGTCCTTTGATTATACCTTGGTAGAAAGTGGATAGCGAAAGATCCTGTAGTCTAGCTTAAGATAGGAATTAGATTTGTAAAAATTGAGCAGTGTTTATCCATTTAAAAGGAGTAGGTTATGGAAAAAAACAAATAAAAGGAATGGGTATGATTCATAAAATTGCTCTATTCTTGGTATTGATAGAGAAATAGAATTCTAATATTAAAAATTAGGGGAGTGGGGAAGCAGATGTGGCTCAAGCGGTTGGGCTTCCATCTATCATATGGGAGGACCTGGGTTTGCTCCCTGGGGCCTCCCTGGTAAAGGCATGCCTGCATGGCGAGCCAGGCCTGCATAGCGGGCGACTCAGCAAGTAACACAGCAAGATGATGACGCAACAAAAGAGAGTTGCAGAGGAGAGTCAAGGTGAGACACAACAGAAACCAGGAACTGAGTTGGTACAAGTGCCTGGGATCAAATCCCGGTAAAGCCTATAGGAGAAAATGAGAAGAGAAAACAAAAAGAAACAGACACAGGTGGTGGACTTGGCCCAGTGGTTAGGGCGTCCGTCTACCACATGGGAGGTCTGCGGTTCAAACCCCGGGCCTCCTTGACCCGTGTGGAGCTAGCCCATGTGCAGCGCTGATGCGGGCAAGGAGTGCCCTGCCACGCAGGGGTGTCCCCCACGTAGGGGAGCCCCATGCACAAGGAGTGTGCCCCATAAGGAGAGCCGCCCAGCATGAAAGAAAAGTGCAGCCTGCCCAGGAATGGCGCTGCACACACGGAGAGCTGACACAACATGATGACACAACAAAAAGAAACACAGATTCCCGTGCCGCTGACAACAGAGTGGACAAAGAAGACGCAGCAAATAGACACAGAGAACAGATAACAGGCGGGGGAGGGGAGAATAAATAAATCTTTAAAAAAAGGGAAGAAACAGACACAGAAGATCACACAGTGAATGAACACATACAACAAAACAGTGGGCGGGGGCGCAGAGAAAAAATTAGGGGAGTGGATGTAGCTCAGTGATTGAGTACCTGCTTCCTATGTACAGGTTCTCAGGTGTTCAATTACCAGCACCTCCCAAAAAAATAATAATAAAGTTGACTAATACTGGGGGCGAAAATTAAAGTTCACTAAGACTGGACTAGAACTAAGATACATAATTTTAAATCAAATGAAAAATAAAGAGAAATGGAGGAAACCTGATGTATTAAGAATACAGTGAAGGTTTTAGAAACCTTTAGAAAATGAGTAAGAACAAAACAAAATAATACGGCAAAATGAAAGTAAATCAGTTGTAATAGATGTGAATGTGTTAAATTTACCTATTAAAAGCAAATTTCAGCTATATGCTTTACATAAAAAGACATACCTAAACAAAATGATGCTGAAAAATGAAAATAAAAAGATAACTCAAGCATACACAAACATGAAGAAAGCAGTAGTGACTCTTCAGTAGAATTTGGGGCAAGTGGTTTTAATTTGGAAAAAAGAATCAAAAGGCATAATGCACAGAGAATATTGAATAGTCATGAATTATCATGCCTCAAATATTTAACCAAAAATCACTAGAAATACTAGAAGTGACAAAAGTCACAATTGTGGAGGCATACAGACGCTGTGCAAATAGGAATTTCAGTTAAGAGAACATTGGACTGATAGTAGGTATATTAGTTTTCTTTTGCCGTGTAACAAATCAAAATGTAGCAGCTTAAGACAACACACATTTATTATCTCAGGGACTGCCGGCATGGCTAAGCAGGATCCTTTGCTCAGGACCACACAAGGCTGCAATCAAGGTGGTGTTGGCTGGGCTGCATTCTCATCTGGAAACTCAACTAGGGAAGAAGCTGCTGCTTCCAAGCTCATTCAGGTTGGCAGAATTAATTTCCTAGTGGCTTATGAGAAGGTCCCTAGTTTCTGACTTGGCAGGAGGCCAGCCATAGGTCTTTGAGGCCACCCACAGTTCCCTGCCCCACGATCCTCTCCATAAACAGTCCACAACATGGCTATTTACTTCGTTAAGGTCAGCAGGAGAATCTTTCCAATCTACTAAGATGGAGTCTTTATAATAATAAACATGTAATAAAACTTAATCATAGGAGTGACATTCCATCACCATTGCCATATTTTGGTTGGAAATAAGTCACAAGTTTTGCTGGTGCTCCTTGTGCCAGGGGTGGAATTAAAATGGCAGCTACCAGCCTCTTTCCGACTTGGACAGGTTCAAACTTTAGCTGTTCTTAGGATTATACTTTAGCCTGCTGAATTTACTGATCAGTAGCTGAAGTTGGTGCCCAATTGTCTCTTCCTTCCCTGTTTTGGAGAAGTGGAGTGAATAGCTCCTGAGGCGGATTGTGCCAGCAGTGTAGGATGGACACCGGCGTCAGATTGTGGGGTGCTCTACTTATTAATCTTCTCTGCAGATGGGCACTCTCCTCCCCCCATTCTTTCAAGGATGTTTTAGTATGCCCTTCTGGTCTCCTGGAGCCCCCAAGTGAGTGCTTTAAATAGCTCTGGGTGATTACTAACTATAGCACAAGCTGACTCTAGAAGTGCTTTACTCTGCTGCCATCTTGCTGGTTGTCCCGATTTTTAATTTTTAAAGAAACGGCCAAACTGTTTTCCAAAGTAGCTGATTTACATTTCCACCAGCAGTGTATGAGGATTTTGGTTTCTCTTCATCCTGCCAGCATTTGTTATAGTTTTTTAGATTATAGCCATTCTAAGGAGTGTGAACTGGTAACTCATTTGGTTGAACTGGCTTAATGATACTGAACATATTTTCATGTGCCTATTGCCTATTCCTAAATCTTCTTTGAAATGACCTAATTTTTATATGTGGTCTTCGAACGTGGATTTCACTGCATAACTATCTGAAAAGATCCCTTAAATTTTTTAATAGTTCCTATTCCTGACCTTTTAAAAAATAATCACCTCTCATGCCCCAGTTATATAGTTACACGTGTCCATTATAGAAATCTGAGGAGCTACATAGAAATATTGAGACTATGTCATAAGTAAGCTAACCATCTTTGAGTAGATGACCACTGTAAGCACATCATGTTCCTTCATGTTTATCTTTGCATCTCTGCATGGTTCAAATCAATGGTTATCAATGGTTAGGCATTGCTGTTTAAGGAGTTACCCTAAAGCTCGGTGGCGCAAAACAGCAATAATTTTATTATCTGTCATGGTTCTGGGGCTACCTGAACCAGCTAAGTGGTGCTTCCTTGGGGGTCTCTCATGGTGTTGCAGTTAAATGGTGGCTGAGGTTGGAATTCTCTCAAAGGCATCCTCACTCATATGTCTGATGATTAATGCTGGCTCAGCTGGGGCTGTGTGTAGCCTCAGCTTCCCTACAGGATAGTGGCTTGATTCCAAGAGTGAGTGTCCCAAGAGGATTAGGCAGATACTGTATGGCCTTTTCTGACCTAGCTTCAGAAGTCACAGAGCATTACTTCCATTATTTTCAAAGGCCTACCCAAATTCAAGGGGAGAGAACATAGATCCTGCCACTTGATAGGAGGGATGCCAGCATAATTTTAGAAGAAGAACATATAGGGTGGAAGAACTTGTCATAGCCACATTGGAAAACACAGTCTGCACACTAAATGTACATGAAACATCAATTAGAATGGCTGCATAGTATTATGTCATATGGATCATGGTCTTTAGTCTTTAGGAGCTTTAGGTCATTCTGAAAAACTTTAATGCATTTATTCATTCATCAAATATATATTGAGTGCCTACTGTGTGTCAAGGCTCTGTTGACTTACAAGGATACTATGGTGAAAAGATTGACAAGGGACATCTTCTGAAGCTTATTTCTTGTGAAGGGGAGGAAATAAATGGTATATGCAAACCAATAAATAATATTAGATACTCATAAGGGCTGTGTAAATTATTGGACTGTTGGCTGCTTTAGATTAGGTGTTGGGGGAGACCTTTAAGAAGGTGACACTTAAGTTGAAATCTGAATTATAAGAAGGAGGAAGTTGTGAAAATCAGGGCTATGGAGAGACCATTACAGGGAGAGGAAACAGTAAATACAAAGGCCCTAAGGCTGGAAAGAAACCAAAAAGGTAGCTGATGCCAGAAGCAGAAGCATGGTAGATGAAGGTGGGAGTGGTATGAGATGAAGTTAGAGAAGGAGACAGGGATCAGATCATATAGACCTTTGAAAGCTAGGCAAGTTTAGGTTTAGATATTATTGTGCTTGTTATGGGAAGCCATTGGAGAATTTTAAGCAGAAGAGTGACATGATATGATTTACATTTTTCAAGCTCCCTCTTGATGTTGTGATGAGAATTTTTGATGTGTTTTGAGTCTGTATAACTTGCTGACAGAATGGATGTGATGGGCCAATCAGCAGCTGTATGCTGTCTTCCTTTTGGGTTATTTCTTCAGGCTATTTTACCAGAATAACTGAGTTAAACGATATGGATAGTTTTCAGTCTTTTTCTTTATATGTATTTTTCACGCATTCATAAGCACAGTTTATGCTTCCACGTGTACCATATGAAAATTTTTGTCCATTTTTTTGGGAGGGTCCATTTTTTTGGGAGGAGTTTAAAAAAAAAATTCACCATGGTAACATTCTCACTTCCTTTGTCATTAAGTATCATTCATAGTTATATTTGCTTATGATATATCATATGTATGATAGATGAAAAATTAATAACTGCCTTTTTAATTTGCATTTCTTTGATTACTACTGAGATTGTATCACTTTTCATGTGTTCATTCACGTTTCTTATTCATTTCTATTTTTCTTTGAATTGTATTTTTTGCATATTTTTCTCTTCTTTTGGGATATTCCTATTTTTCTTTTCACATTGTATGGGAACATTAACCTGTCATATTTGCAAAATTTTCCAAAGTTTTTGCCCTTTAATTTTTATTGAATTTTTCCATGTAGAAATTTAAAATTATTTTGGGCTCAAACCTATTGGTATATACCTTTGAAATGTATTTAATTGCTTTTACATTTAGGAAGTCTTTCTCACGATATTGTTCTTTATTTTCTTAAAGTGTTTTGTTAATTTTGTATTATCCTTTCTGAACTTGTTGGACTTTATAAGGTATATGATATAAAGTGATCCAACATGTTTTTAAATTGGTTCCTTCTTTGCCTTATTGTTAAATATCTAAAGTAATTAGAAATATTGTGTAATGATAACTATTTTGTGAATATATTTACTTGGCATTCTTTTATTGAGTTGTAAAATGTTATTGGCTGCTAAATTTATTTTTTATTTAAAAGACAGTGTTGTAATATGAACAAGCAAGCAGGGGGAAGATAGTGATAAATAAACTTCCTGTAGGAGCTTAAATTTTTTGTTTGCTTTACAAACAGTTGTACTGCCTTAAGGGTTTTTATTTTGGGTTTTGATTTCTGTTTTGTGGAGCAAATTAGAATTCTACTCAGGTAACACATTTCCCTTCTTTAGATAAAATCTGGACAGTCCAGTTGAATGTGGCATTGAGTAGAAGGGTACAAGGTTTGTGGAGAAGTGCCATGTATCACAAATGCTTGTACAAAACCACCCAAGCTAGGCATGGCCTAAAAGTGTATCATCAGTTAATAGGTCAACAGGATACTGGCTATATCAGTGAGCTGGGCAAATTTCCTGAATGCAAGATGTTAGAATTCTGTAGCAGGATTTGTCATCAAGAACAAGTTACTGGGAAGTGGACTTGGCTCAATGGATAGGGTGTCCGCCTATCACATGGGAAGTCTGCGGTTCAAACCCTGGGCCTCCTTGACCCGTGTGGAGCTGGCCCGTGCGCAGTGCTGATGCACACAAGGAGTGCCGTGCCACAAAGGGGTATCCCCCACTTAGGGGGGCCCCATGTGCAAGGAGTGTGCCCCATAAGGAGAGCCGCCCAGCTTGAAAGAAAGTGCAGCCTGCCCAAGAATGATGCCACACACACAGAGAGCTGACACAACAAGATGATGCAACAAAAATAAACAAAGATTCCTAGTGCTGCTGATAAGGATAGAAGCGGTCACAAAAGAACACACAGCAAATGGACATAGAGAGCAGACAACTGGGGGGTGGGGGGTGAAGGGGAGAGAAATAAAAAAATAAATCTTTAAAATAAAAAAATTAATCAAAAAAAAAAAGAGCAAGTTACTGGCTATGCAGGTAAATGACATCCACAAAGGATTCCCTGCAGGAGAGCCTATTCCTCTTCAATCAAATATAGTGAAAGTTACAAGACATTTTTGTGGTCTAGTCCACTTAGAGAACATTCTCATGTGTCTTCTACCTCCAACATTTTAAGATTCTCTCTCATTCCCATGTCTCTTGTCAGTGACTGATTTTTCATTGTCTTCCTCACAGTGAAAGAGCTAGTTGTCTGTACTTTTCTAGTTCTTCTTAATTCTTCATCTTGCTGAGTCTTGCTGATCTGCTTTCTGTCCCCATTACCTTTCCAAAACTCTGCTTCCCAGTGTTGCCACAAATGATCAGGAGCTGGACTTAGATGTGATCTTTGTCCATAAGTCTCTCCTGTTACTTTTACTGGAACTATAATTGGTGCTGGGGTTTAATGCATACCCAGGGGACCTGAATCTCTGGACTGACCATGTGATAGCCAGGCCCTGAGTCTCAACAGACTTGCAACCCCTACAGTGTGGTTTATTGGACTTACCCCACTCAGCTAACATGGAGGTGAAGAAGGTCAACCACCACACCAGGGAGCCAAGAGTGCCTACAACTGAAAGCAGGAGAACTGCATCCAGCATTCATGTGGAATCTAAGCCCCCTCTTGATATAGATGTGGAGTGGACACAACCATTCTAAGGTCCACAGAATGGAGGACTAAGTATGGATTAGAGTGGACTTACTGATATTCTATTTATGAACTATTGTTCATGGCATTGGAGTGGAGAAAGTAGCCATGGTGGCTGCTGGGGGTAGGGAGTAAGAGGAAGAGATGTGATATGGGGGCGTTTTCGGGACTTGGAGTTGTCCTGGGTGGTGCTGTGGGGACAGTTACCGGACATTGTATGTCCTCCCATGTCCCACTGGGTGGACTATGGGAGAGTGTGGGCCATGATGTGGACCATTGACCATGAGGTGCAAGGGTACTCAGAGATGTGTTCACCAAATGCAATGAATGTCTCATGATGATTGAGGAGGTTGTTGTTATGGGGGGAGGAGTGGGATGAGGGGGGTCGGGGGTATATGGGGACCTCATTTTTTAAGTGTAACATTGAAAAAATAAAAGACAAAAAAAAAGCAAGTGTTTATTTTGTGTGAAGAAATTTACAGAATACTGATCACAGGAACGATTTGCTGGTTGCATTGAGTAATTGTTGTTTATACACTCTAATATTGTTATTTTACATTTTATCTGATCTACTTCAGCCCTTTTTCGTTGCTATTTGCATGGAATACTTTTTTCCAACCTTTCACTTTTAACCTGGTTGTGTCCTTACATTTGAGATGGGTATTTTGTAGACAACATATAGATGGTTTGTGTTTTTTATCCATTCTATCAGTCTATGTCTTTTGATTGGAGAGTTCAAGCCATTAACATTCTGTGTTTTTACTGTAAAGGTATTACTTATTTCATCCATTTAATCCTTTGGTTCTCTGTTGTCATACTGTTCTACTGTCTGTCTTCTTATCCTTTAGTTTACCCTTTCTAATACTTTTCATTTCCAAACTCTTCCTCAAATCACTCACTCTTGTTTTTTCCTTTCAGGCTGTAGCACCCCCTTTAGTATATCTTGTAAATCTGGTCTTTTGGTAACATTCTGTCAGTTTTTGTTTGTGAACACTTAACTCACCCTCATTTTTGAAGGAGAACTTTGCTAGATACAGAATTCTTGGCTGGCAGTTTTTCTGTTACTGTACCTTAAATACATCATACCACTTTCTTCTCTCTTCCATGTTTTCTGATGAGAGGTCTGCACTTAATCTTATTGAGTTACCCTTGTGTGAGATGTTTTGCTTTTTTCTTCCTGCTTTCAGAATCCTCTTTTTATTTCTGATAGTTCTCATTCTGAATAGTAGGTGACTCAGGGTAGGTCTATTCAGATTTATTCTGTTTGGAGTACATTGCCCTTCTTGGATATTGATATGTCCTTCATGACAGTTGGGAAGTTTTCAGTCATTATTTCCTCAAATATTCTTTCTGCTCCATTCTCTTCTTCTTCTGGGACTCCAATAATGCATATATTTGTGCATTTCGCATTGTCATTCAATTCCAAGACTCTGTTCCATTTTTCCATTCTCTTCTCCTGTCTTTTCCAGTTCAGATGTTCTGCTTTCAAAGTCACTAATTCTGTCTTCAAGCAGTTCAAATCTGCTTCTCTGTGCCTCTAATGTATTTTTAATCTCACCCATCTTGTTTTTCTTTCCAGTAATGTCTGTTACTTTTCTTTGCAGCCTTTTAAATTGTTCTTTATGCCCTCCCAATGTCTTCTTATTATCCTTTACTTCTTTAGTAATATTTTCTATACATTCTTTGAAGTGATTTAGGAGAGTTGTGTGATTATCACTGATTAATTGTCTTAAATCCTGCAATTCTTCAGGATGGTTGGTTTGTTCTTGGGCTGGGCCATCTGTTCCTGTTTCCTAGTATAGCTTATAATTTTTTTGCTGATGTCTAGGCATCTGAATGTGTTGGTAAATTTACCCTGATGGCCAGTTTCTCTCTCTCTCTCTCTCTCTCATTTCCTCAGCTTCTCTTTGATATTTGGTTCAACTTATTCTCTGTCTTAAAATTGCCCAGCTTAAGTTTACAAAACTTAAGGACTCGCTAGTGGGGTACAGATTTTCTCCCAGAGGCTAGATACAAAGAGCAGAGAACAGTTTTTGTACTTGCAGATTCCACACTGGCCCGCAGTTGGCTCTAGTCAGCATACTTTTCCACGGAGGTGTTTCAGTCTTGGCTTTCCTGTGTTCCTGTGTTGAATCTCTAGAGCTGAGATTCAAAGTGGGCTTTACTGGCTGAATTCACTGAAGAAAAGCACCCAAACCTCCCCTCCCTTTTCTCTTGAAACAGCTGGCAGAAAGGAAGATGTCTGTTCCTCTCAGGTGGCTGCAGCGAGCCGTGGGCTTTACCCCTGCTTAATATCATGGGGTTGGGAGAGGGGTGCCCTTCCCAGCTGCCATGGGGGCTTGGCAAATCATGTTTGTTGTTTCAGTTTCTTTGTCTCTCTGTACCTCACTCTCCTGGGAGTTCTGTGGCACTGTCCTGGTCTGGTAACCCCCAGAGTAGGTCCCCCTGGACAGCTTTTGTCTTTTTCTCTGTTGTTTTTCTAGAGCATTCAGCTCTGCCTGTTAGTCTGTTGCCATCTTCCCACAATCCTCTGATCTATCTTATTAAACAGTGTGGAATGTTTAATCTAAGACTGCATTTGCCAAATTAACCCTTCCTCTTTTTTTTTTGTTATGCATAAAATATAGGCTTCTCATATACCACCCTATTAACACCTTGCATTGGTATGGTACATTTGTTACAATTGATGAAAGCATATTTTTGTTATTACACTGTTAACTATAGTCTATGATTGTATAACATAGGCTTCACTATAATGTGCAGTTCCATGGATTTTTAAAAAAAATTTAATACCATATATACAACCTGAAAATTTCCCCTTTTAACTGCATTTAAATAGATAATTCAGTGCTGCTAATTATATTCACCCCATGTTGTGCTAACCATCACCACCATCTATTACCACAACTGTTCCATTGTCCCAAATAGAAACTCTGTATATTTTAAGTCTTTTTTTTTTTCGTTAAGTGTTTAATAAGCACATTTTATTTAAATAAATCCTCCAGGAAGAAATGGAGAATTCACTGCCTTTACTTAGAAGACTTTGTAAATAATCAGCTGTCAAATTGTATCTGTCCAACTCCCCAACATTCCCTTATTAGAAATACCAATATTTCCACATTGCAGTTCCCAAAAGGACCTTTAAGTCTCAAAATTCTGTGTCTCCTTTGGCTTGTTTCTCTCTTGATTCCACCCATGCTTTATTAATGGTTCGCTTCATATCATCATCTCCATCTTCATAAATTTTCTTTAGAACATTCATCAATCCCTCACTGGGATCTGTTTCCGTGTCATAAGAAGGCTTTTCTTTCTCTTTGCATTCTTTTTCAACTTGAGTCAGATAGTCCTACCGCATGTTTTCTGCTTTCTTTCTACATAAAATCAGAACTGTATCCGTCTTGACTTTTCTTTGAACTGCCCTCCACAGGGATGGGTTTCAAGAGGTTGTTCACAATCATGGAGTAATTCTTCCCATTTAGATTTTTCACTAGAAGATCAAATGATCTCTCTGTGAAATGCACCTGCACATTCTCAGTGGGAACTTGATGAACTCCAGTTAAGGTAATATAGGTTTTCACAAATTTATCTGACTGATCCCATCCATAATTACTGATTTTCACTGTATATCCCGTTGTAATGGGAGCAACCACAGCTGCTGGCTTTTCATTTTCAAGAGGTTCTGCTTTCCCCTGTGATTTCTGCTGCATCTTGTTCTTGATTTCTGTTTCAACCTTGGATTTTTCAGTTGTAAGGGCATCACGTACTCTTTTTCTAGTGGCCTTTTCCAGCAATACCTTTACCTCTTCAAGATCTTTCTCTAGCTCTTCCAAAGCTGAAGCCATAGTCAGGCTCGGTCAGGCCAAAGGCCCGAGATACAGCCACACAGGAGAGGAAACAGGAAGTGCCGTATAGAGCACGCACACCTTAAAGCTGCCCCCACAAGACAGACTCGCAATGCTGGCAGCCAGTGTGCACACCCGACCCTGCGTAAAAGTGTGGCTCGCCTCCAGCATGCGGCGCCTCTGGAACCTTCCCCATTTTAAGTCTTAATTCCCCTACCTTACCTAACAGTAAACTATATTCTAAATTCTGACTCTTTGAGTTAGCTAGCTTTTTCTAATTATTTCATATCAGTGAGATAACAATATTTGTCCTTTTGTGTCTGGCTTATTTCACTCAATATTATGTCTTCAAGGCCATCCATGTTGTCACATGTATCAGACTTCTTTTCTAAGGCTGAATAATACTCCATTGCATGGATATACCACATTTTGTTTATCCATTCATAGGTTGATGGACATGTGGGTTGCTTCCATATTTTGGCAATTGTGAACCTTGTTGCTATGATACTGGTATGCAAATACCTGTTCAAGTTCCTGCTTTCAATTCTTTTGTGTATATAGCTAGAAGTGGAATTGCTAAGTCATATGGTAATTCTATATTTAACTTTCTGAGGAACCACCAAACTGTCTTCCACAGTAGTTGCAGCATTTTACATTTCCACCAGCAATGAATGAGTGTTCTATTTAACTACATCCTTTCTAGCTTGTAATTTTCCTTTTTTTTTTTGGTATTCATTCTAGTGGTTGTGAAATGGCTTCTCATTCAGGTTTTGATTTGCATTTCCCTATAGCTAATGACGTTGAGCAACTTTTCATTTGCTTTTGGCCACTGGTATAGCTTCTTTGGAGAAATATGTCAAATCTTTTGTCCATTTTTAAAATTGGGTTTTCTTTTTGTTGTTGAGTTGTAGGATTTCTTTATATATTCTGGATATTAAACTCTAACCAGATATGTGGTTTCCAAATATTTTTCTCCCATTGTGTAGGTTGTCATTTTACTTTTATGATAAATTCATTGGAAGAATAAAAGTATTTAATTTTGAGGAGGTCCCTTTTATCTGTTTTTTTCTTTTGCTCTTTGTGCTTTGGATGTTAAGTCTAAGAAACCATTGCTTAACATAAGATCCTGAGGATGCTTCTCATTTTCCTCTAGAGTTTTAAAGTTCTTGCTCTTATATTTCGGTCTCTGATACTTGTTTTTTTAAAATTTTTTTAAACAATTTATTGAAGTATATCACTCATGCATAAACATACATAAATAATAAGTGTACAGTAATAGTTGTGAACTTACAAAACAAACATATATAACATCATACGGGATTCTTGCACCTCACCCTACAACTGTCACCTTGCATTGTTGTTAAACGTTTTAAACTAATGATTAAAGAGCATTGTCAAAATATTACTAATAACCAAAGTATTTTCCCCCAACCACCCTATTGTTATTATCTTTATATCATTTATATATGAACATACATAAACAATAAAGGTATAGTAAAAGTTATGAACTTACAAAAGCAAACATGCATAACATCATACAGGAGTCCCATACATCAACCCTACACCAACACCTTGCATTGTTGTGAGACATTTGTTACAAATTATGAAAGAATATTGTCAAAATAAGTACTACTAAATATAGTCCTTATATTTGTTGTATTTTTCCGCCAACCCACCCTATTATTGTTTTTTAAATATATTTTTTTTATGACAGAAGTTGCAAACTTATAAAACAATCATGCACATGTGCAAAATTCCCAAACAACATCCGTCTATCAACACACTACACTGTGGTGGAACATTTGTTACAAATAATATACTATTATCTGATTGTTACCATGTCCATAGTGTATATTTGGTACACAATTACCACGTCCATAGTGCACATTTGGTACACATTTTCCCTACTGCCCAATTATCAAACAGGTACATCTTTGGCATAGATGCAAGAATATTATAGGGAAGTGGACTGATAGAGCATCCGCCTACCATATGGAGGGTCTAGGGTTTGATCCCCAGGGCCTCCTGACCCATGTGCTAAGCTGGCCCAAATGCAGTGTTGCCATGCGCAAGGAGTGCTGTGTCACACAAAGGCGCCCCTGCATAGGGGTACCCCAAGTGCAAGGTGTGTGCCCCACAAGGAGAGCCACCCCATGTGAAAAAAGCACAGCTGCTCAGCAGTGGTGCTGCACACACAGAGAGCTGACACAGCAAGATGACGCAACAAAAAAGAGACACAGATTACCAGTGCTGCCTGATAATGCAAGCAGATGCAGAAGAACACACAGCTAATGGACACGGAGAGCAGACAATGCAGGGGAAGGGGAGAGGAATAAATAAAATAAATCTTTAAAAAAAAAAAAAGAATGTTACTGCTAACCACAGTTCATAGGTAACTCCAGTTGTATCTTTCCCATGCTTCTCCACATTCTCACCACCCTGCAATAGTGATGTACATTTGCTCTAGCTCATGAAAGATGCTCTTGCACCTATACCATCAACTACCATTCTCATCCACCTCTTGGTGTACTCTGCTATTCTCTTCCTAGAATATTCTCTAGCATTCTGTTAATTGGCATTTACATACCTAGACTACCATTTTCAACCACATCCCCATTTATAAACTAGCTGTTACTATGTTACCATCCACTCTATACATTTCCACACTTTTACAGTAAAGCTAATTAAAACTTCTACATACATTAAACATCCATCCCAGTCCTCCTCTTATCTCCTTTAAGAATTCACCACCTACCACCAGGTGTTGAAGCTATTTTCCTACAATTTCTTCTAGAAGCTTTATGTTTCTTTTATTTTTAGGTTTTTGATCCATTTTGAGTTAATTTTTGGATAAGGTGTAAGACAGGGGTCCTCTTTCCTTCTTTTGGCTATGGATATCCAGTTCTTTCAGCATCATTTGTTGAATGGACTTTTCTTCCTGAGCTGTGTGGGTTTGACAGGCTAGTCAGAAATCACTTGACCATACCTGTGAGGGTCTGTTTCTGAACCATAAATTTGGTTCCATTGGTCTATGTGTCTGTCTTTATGCTAGTACCATGCTGTTTTTATCACTGTAGCTGGGGTAATATAATTTAAAGTCTAGAGAGGAGAGTTTGCTTTTCCTTTTTAAGGTGTTTCTAGCTATTCAGGACCACTTACCCTTCGAAATAAATTTGATAGTCATGTTTTCAATTAAAAAAATGCTGGTGGATTTTTTATTGGGATTGCATTGAATCTGTATATCAATTTGAGTAGAATTGACATCTTAATGATATTCTTTGATCCATTTTTTTAAAGATTTGTTTCTCCCCCTCCCCCCGTCCCATTGCTGCTCTCTGTCCATTCGCTATGTGTTTTCCTGCATCCGCTTGTGTTATCAGGCAGCACTGGGAAATTGCGTCTCTTTTCTGTTGCGTCATCTTGCTGTGACACCTCTCTGTATGGGCAGTGCCACTCCTGGGCAGGCTGCGCTTTTTTCATGCAGGGCGGCTGTCCTAGCAGGGTGCATTCCTTGCACATGAGGCTCCCCTATGTGGGGGTGCCCAATGTGGCACAGCATTCCATGCACGTGGTAGCACTGTGTGTGGGCCAGCTCACCACATGGGTCAGGAGACCAAGGTTGACCCTCCATATAGTAAGTGGACACTCTATCAGTTGCCCACGTCTGCTTCCCTCTTCGATCCATTTTTTAGTTGACTTTTGTATATAGTGTGAGTTAGGGGTCCACCTTCATCCCTTTGCATATGGAATCCAGTTTTTCAAATACTATTTGCTGAGTAGACTGTTCTTTCCCAAATGAGTGGTCTTTACCCCTTGTCAAAAATGTGCAGTGGATGTAGCTCAGTGATTGAGTGCTTTCTTCACATGTACAAGGTCCCAGGTTCAATCGCTGTTACCTCCTAAAAAAATAAAAATTAATAAATAAAAAATCAGCCATAAATGTGAGGGCTGATTTTTGAGTTCTCAATTTTATTCTTTTGGTCTATATGTCTGTCCTTGTGCCAGTACCATACTGTTTTGATTATTGTGGCTTTGTAAAAGAATTTTAAGATGGGAAAGTATGAGTCTTTCAACTTCATTCTTCCTTTTCAAGCTGGCTTTCGCTATTTGGGGCCCCTTACTCTTCCATACAAATTTGATGATTGGCTTTTCCATTTCTACAAAGAAGGCCGTTGGAAGTTTGAGGGATTGTATTGAATCTCTTAATTGCTTTGGGGGAAATTGACATCTTAATAATAATTAGTCTTCCAAGCCAAGAACACGGAATGTTCTTCCATTTATTTGTCTTCGATTTCTGTTGGCAATGTTTTGTAGTTTTCTGTGTATAAATCCTTTACATCCTTGGTTAGATTTATTCCTAGGTATTTGATTCTTTTAGTTTCTACTACACATTATTTTTTTCTTGATCTCTTCTTCTGATTGTTTATTGCCAGTGTATAGAAATACTACTGAATTTTGGGTATTGATCTTGTACCCCACTTTGCTGAATTCATTTATTAGTTCTAGGAGCTTTCTTGTGGAATTTTCAGGATTTTCTGTCTATAGGATCATGTCATCTACAAATAGAGAAAGTTTTACTTCTTTCTTTGCCATTTGGAAGCCTTTTATTTCTTTTTCTTGCCTAGTTACTTTAGCAAGAACTTCCAGTACAATTTTGAATAGCAGTGGTGACAGTGGGCATCCTTGTTTTGTTTGTAATCTTAGATGGGAAGCTTGCAATCATTCACCATTGATTATAGTGTTAGCTGTGGGGTTTTCATATATGCCCTTTATCATGTTGAGGAAGTTTACTTTTTATTTTTTTTTATTTCTCCCCGCCCCCTTGTTTTTCACTTGTGTCTGTTTGTCTTCCTTGTTTCTTTAGGAGGCACTGGGAGCTGAACTTGAACCTCTGATGTGGGAAGGAGGTGCCTAATCGTTTGAACCACCTCCACTCCCTGCTTTGTTGTGCCTCTTGTTATGTTCTTCCTCTCCACATTTCTTGTTGCATTATCTTGTTGTGTCAGCTTGCTGCATTAACTCGCTCTCTCTTTCAGGAGGCACTGAGAACATTGCTCCCTGCCCTGTTGTGTCTCTCATTATGTCTTTTCTTTTTGTGTCTCTTGTTGTGTCAGATTTTTGTGCTAGCTTGCTCTCTTCTCTAGGAGGCATCAGGATCCAAATGAGCAACTTCCAGTGTGGTAGGCAGGAGCCTGGTTCCCTGAGCCATATCCACTTCCCAAGGAAGTTTACTTCTCTTTCCTAGTTTTCTAAGTGTTTTCATCAAGATGGGGTACCGGATTTTGTCAGATGTCTTTTCTTTGTTAATTGAGATAATCATGTGGATTTTTTTCTTCATTCTATTAATGTGGTATATTCATTAATTGTTTTTCTTATGTTGAACCAACCTTGCATACCAGGGATAAATCCTACCTGTTCATGATGTATAATTCTTTTAATATACTCTTCAATATACTATTGGATTTGGTAATACTAGTATTTTGTTGAGGATTTTTGCATCTATGCTCATAAGTGATTTGGTCTGTAGTTTTCTTTGTGGTATTTTTTCTGGTTTTGGTATGAGTGTGAGGTTGACCTTGTAAAATTAATTAGGGGGTGTTCCCTTCTCTTCGATTTTTGAGAAGATTTTGGGCAGGATTGGTATTAATTCTTCTTAGAACCTTTGGTAAAAATTCTCCTCTGAAACCTTCTGGTCCTGGGGTTTTCTTTGTTGGGAAGTTTTTGATTACTGATTCAATTCCTTTACTAGTAATTGGTTCA
Organism: Dasypus novemcinctus; assembly: GCF_030445035.2. Lineage (NCBI taxonomy): Eukaryota > Metazoa > Chordata > Mammalia > Cingulata > Dasypodidae > Dasypus > Dasypus novemcinctus. Next base: position 81,372,542 of record NC_080680.1, on the reverse strand, counting down.
TTGAGATCTATTGTTTCTTGAGTCAGTGTGGGTAGTTTGTGTGTTTCTAGGAATTTGTCCATTTTGTCTAGATTATATAATATGTTGGTGTATAGTTGTTTGTAGTATCCTCTTACTGTTTTTTATTTCTGTTGGGTCAGTAGTAAGGTCCCCCTATTCATTTCTGATTTTAGTCACTTGTGTCCTCTCTTTTTTACTTTACGAGTCTAACTAAAAGTTTGTCAGTTTTGTTGATCTTTTCAAAGAACCAGCTTTTGGTTTTGTTGATTCTATTGTTTTTCTTTTAACTATTTATCTTCTCTAATCTTTATTTCCTTCCTTCTGCAAGATTGGGTTTAGTTTGCTCTTCTTTTTCTAGATCTTCCAGTTGTGAGATAAGGTCTCTGACTTTTTTAGTGTAAACATTTATCCTCAGAACTGCCTTTGCTGTATCCCATAAGTTTTGGTATGTTGTGTTTTCATTTTATTTGCCTGAAGATATTTCCTCATTTCCCTTGTGATTTCCTTTTTAACCCATTGTGGTTTTTTTATTTGTTTGGTTTTTTGCTTTTAGGGGAGGTACTGGGGAGTGAACTTTGGACCTCCTACAGGAAAGCAGGCGCTCCACCACTTGAGCTATATCTGGTCCCCCTATTGGTTTTTTTTTTTTAGATTTTATTTTTATTGTTACTCACCCCCCCACCCCCTTCCCATCCCCCCCTCCCTCCACCCCCCCAGCTGTTTTTGCTGTCTGTCTCCATTCACTGTATGATCTTCTGTATCTGTTTCTCTTTTTGTCTCCTCATCTTTCTCCTGTAGGATTCACTGGAATTCGATCCTGGGAACCTCTGATGTGGAGAGAGGTTCCCTGTCAATTGCGCCACCTCAGTTCCTGGTCTCTGCTGCATTTCACTTTGACTCTCCCTTTCTCCTCTCTTTTGTTGTATCATCATGTTGCTGCATGACTCACTTGCATGGGTACTGGCTCACTTTGTGGGCACTTGGCTTGCCACTCAGGCACTGGCTCACCACACGGGCACTGACACAGGCACTCAGCTCACCATGTATACACTCAGCTCGCCGCACGGGCACCCATATGGGCACTCAGCTCACCATGCAGGCACTTGGCTCACCACATGGGCACCCGGCTCACCGTGCAGGCACTTGGCTTGCCATACAAGCACTGGCTGGCTGCACAATCGTGCTTTCTCTTCTTTTCATCAGTAAGCCCCAGGGAGCAAACCCAGGTCCTTTCATATGGTAGGGGAGGCCTTATCACTTGATCCACACCTGCTTCCCCTTGCCATTGGTTTTTTAAGAGTATTTTATTTCCACATTTGTGAATTTCCATTTCTTGCTCTGTTTATATCTAGCTTCATTCCATTTTGGTCAGAGAAGATACAGTGTATGGGTTCAATATTTTTTTAACTTATTGAAACTTGTTTTGTGACCTCAGATGTGGTCTGTCCTGGGGAATGATCCATTTGCACTCAAGAAGAATGTGTATCGTGTTGTTGCATGAAGTGTTCTATATATGTCTGTTATGTCTAGTTATATTTCCCTATTGATCTTCTCTCCAGATGTCTATCCATTATTGAAAGTGGTTTATTAAGTCTCCTGATATTAATGTAGAACCACCAATTTCTCCCGTCAAATTTGTCAGTATTTGCTTCATATGTTTTGGGGCTCTGTTGTTAATTGCATAAATATATATTTATAATTGTTTTCTTGTTGAATTCTCTTTATTAGTGTATAAAGACCATCTTTGTCCCTTGTAACTTTTTAACCTAAAGTCTCTTGTGTCTGATACTGGTATAGCAGCCCAGCTCTCTTTTGCTTACTAACTTGCATGGTATATTTTTTCCATCCTTTCAGCTTTAACCTGCTTATGTCTTTGAATTTAAGGTGAGTCTGTCATAGACAGCATACAGTTGCATCATGATTTTTTATTCTTTCTGCCAATCTCTGCGTTTTGACTGGAGAGTTTGCTCCATTTACATTTTTTAAAGATTTATTTACTCCCCCCCTGCCCTTCCCCCCTCCCCCCCCCCCCACCAGTTGTCTGCTCTCTGTCCATAAGCTGTATGTTGTTCTTCTGTGTCTGTCTGCATTCTTGTCAGGTGGCACCGGGAATCTGTCTCTTAAAGATTTATTTATTTATTTATTTCTCTCCCCTTCCCCGCCCCAGTTGTCTGCTCTCTGTGTCCATTCACTTTGTGATCTTCTGTATCCGCTTGTATTCTTGTCAGCTGCACCTGGAATCTGTATCTCTTTTTTGTTACGTCATCTTGCTGTATCAGCTCTCCATGTGTGTGGCACCACTCCAGGGTGGGCTGCGCTTTTCCCACAGGGCGACTTCCCTTGTGGGGCACACTGCTTACACATGGGGCACCCCTACACAGGGGCACCCCTGCGTGGCAGGGCACTCCTTTGCATGCCGCAGCACTGTGCGTGGCCCAGCTCATCACACGGGCCAGGAGGCCCTGGGTATCGAACCCTGGACCTCATATATGGTAGGTGGATGCTCTGTCATTTGAGCCACATCCACTTTCCTCCATTTACATTTAAAATCATTATTGATAATGCCATAAGAGCATTCTCTCCATTATCCCCAGTGGCACTGCCAAGGTTCAGTACCTGTCATCTTATCTGCACTGTGGGAATAGCTGATTGGTCACTTTCTTCTGTCCTTCACCTCGTGATCAGCACGATCTAAAACCTTCTGTGACTCAGTACATTTGGAAAAATGTCTGAAAAATGTCTAAGCTCTTTAGGACTGATTTTTTGTTTTCTTAAATGGAGCCCTTTCTTAAAGTTAAAATCAGAAAACTGGCTTTCTAATTTCCAAAGCCAGAACTGACTTTATTATAGGATTCTTTCAGTAGTCTTGAATTCATATGGGCCTCTGCTGCCTCCTTCTGGTCTTTAGCCACAACTGGTGGGTGCTTGCAATTAACCTGTTTTTTTTTTAATTTTAAAGAAGCTTTAGATTACATGAATATTACATCAAAAATATAAGGGATTCCCATATACCCCATTCCCTCCCTTACACACATACTTTGCCACATTAACAGCAGCTTTCATTAGTGTGGTACGTTTGTTACAATTTAAAAACACTGAAGCATTGCTACTAACCATGGATTATAGTTGTATTATAGTTTACACTTGCCCCTCACAATTTTATAGGTTTTATAGGTCACACCTGGGGCATACCTCTATGGCCTATGAAAGGTAATTAACCTTTTCCTCTCTGACAGGCAGTAACCCTTCTGAGACAAATTCCTTATGCGGATTGGTGGGTAGTAGATCATATTTTGTCGTACTTGTACATACTTTACGACCTGAATACTGCTTGTCTAATGCACCTGTCCCCTCAGTGAAGCTTCATTTTATTAGGTCCTTTGGGCTGGTTTTGTGAAGAAGGAAACTTAGGGAGTTGAGGGAGCATAGCTAGCTTTAGGAACATTTTTTTGAAATTTATTTACTTTTCTACCTTCTTTTTTTCTCCTTTTCCCTACCCACTTTCTTCTTAGTTTGTTCCTATTTCTCTGTGGGAATTTACTTACTGAGAAACACATTGTAATTTCCATTTCTGAGAAAGAATTGGAATTACCAGTGCCGAAACATTTAAATATTATTATTTTTTATAAGATTGTATTTATTTATTTAAAAGATTTATTTTCTTTATTCTTCTCCCCTTCCCCCCCTGTTGTCTGCTCTCTGTGTCCATTTTGTGTTCTCCCGAGTCTGCTTGCATTATCCGGCAGAACTGGGAAACTGCATCTCTTTTTGTTATGTCATCATGCTTCATCAGCTCTCCATGTCTGCGGTGCCACTCCTGGGCAGGCTGTGCATTTTTCACGCAGAGCGGTGCTCCTTGTGGGGTGCACTCCTTGTGCATGGGGCACCCCTACATGGGGGCGCCCCTGCGTGACACGGCGCTCCTTGCATGAGGCAGCACTGCGTGTGGGCCAGCTTACCACATGGGTCAGGGTGCCTGGGGATCGAACCCTGGACCCTCCATATTGTAGATGGACGCTCTATCAGTTAAGCCACGTCTGCTTCCCTGAATATTACTGATAAATAATAAATAGTTCGGAGTACATTAGCATATGCTAGACCCCTTGCCAGATTCAGTGAGACTTAGTCCTTACTTCAAGGGGTTTGGTATGTATTGGTTGGAAGAGCGGAGTAAATAAATAATTGCAAGATGGAATGATTAATGCTGTTGGGGTATAGAAGTGAGGCCACTAACTTGGCAGTAGGGGTTGGGGTCGGAGTAGGGTTTCAGTCAAGAGTCATGGCAGTGGATGTAATATGTAATAACAGAATGGCCCTCTCTTCTATGTTAACCAGAGGGAACTTCTTCATTAGCAGAGGTGAGGGACTTCCAGCAGGAAGGCCATTCTTTACCCAGCATCCTCTTCAGCAGGGCCCAGAGCTGGTTAATAGCATTTTTTCTTAAAATATTTTTCCTCCATGTGAATATCTCTTCAGTTTCTGGGAAATTGAATCTTTGTCTGTATCTCTTAACTCATGCATTTCAACATCTTAAAATAGATGCCCTTCCTTCCATTTCTATGCATTCCCTAGCAGCCAACATTTTCCCAACATTAATTGAGAACCTGCTTGTGTGTCCAGTGTTCTGCTGGGTATCAGTAATACACAAACAAAGCAGAAATGGGACCTGGCCCTGAGGAGCTTACAGTGAACCAGAAACAGACATTTAATGAATGTTGTAAGGTATTTTGATAGAAATATGTAGAGGGACAAAAAAGATAGCCTCATAGCCACTGTTTGTGAAAAGATCCTTCAGATAACCATTATTTAGATATTCCTTGATGTCCGGAATTATAAACTGAATCACATAACAAATTTTATATTTACTATTTAGCAGACTATTATCTAGCACTTACATAAAATGTTTATAATTTTATTGCTTATGCAGTGTGCTTGAACTTGTATTTCCAGTAGCAGTACCCTTTAAATTCACGTTTGTGGTGCTTTTCAAAAAAGCAGATTTTGTGTTTTAGTATGAGATCTTGCTCATATATATCATAGTTGTTTCTCCTTAGTTGTAAGTAAGGAAAAGAGAATTCATGAGTAAATACTTCAATACTTCAAGAGAAGTTTTCAGTACTCTTAATAAGTCAAGTTTTATTTAGTTTTATTTTATTTATTTTATTTTATTTTCTAGAAGACCCTCCCCAAGTAACTGCAGTATCAGCTACCAATTGAGCTGTCCTTTTATATTAAATAGCTTTAAGTTAGAATTTAATGCATTTTTGTTGGTGGTCTGAATCATTTAAAATGAGTAATTTGTGGTAACTTAGTTTACTGGATCAGCCAAACCCTTAGTATTACAGGTAGCACGTTAATCCACTTTGGAACTTCAGAACTGCCGCTCTACCCCTGCATTGAGTCCTGATTGAAGATCAGAAATGCATATGAAAACTTCCATTCTTACATGGAGAGTGGTTGGGAAAGCGAATATTCAGACTGTTTTTGTTATGTGGCCTTTGAGCAGTAGAATTAATAAATTAGGATATAGTTTAGTGGTCTGAAATTTCTCTATTTATAGTTAAGGTAGAATAATTAAAACCTGATTTTGGAGTACCTATTATATACAACTATTGTTCTAGGTGCTTGGGATATGTCAGTGAACATAGATCCCTTAAGATGTGTCTGAAAAACAGCAAAGTAGCTTAGTATGGCTGGTGTGCAGAGTAAGCAAACAAGTGAAATGTAGGAGATGAAGTTAGATGTAACAGGGACTATATCTTTTCAGATATACCTCTCTGTACCTACCCCCCCACCCCCTTTGCATATCCTAAAATTTTGAAAGTGGATTAGGGATTTCATGAATCCAGGAAATTGAACCCGGCACCTCCTATATGAGCCGCATCCTTTTCCTGACTCAGATCTTGTACACATTTAAGAGACCATAAGAGAATGTTATCAACATTTTCTCTATAAATTCAAAATTTAGATAAAATAGACAAATTACTAGAAAAATACACTTTACCAGAATAGACACAGTAAAAGACAGGAAATCTGAATAGTACCATAACTACTAAAGAAATTCAATTCTGGGTTCATTTGGCTAACCAGTGAATGCTGCCAAATATTTAAAGAAGGTATAACATCAGTCTTACAGAAACTCTTCTAGAGAAGAGAAAAAGAGACAGTTTCCCCTGATTCATTTTTTTAGGCTAGCAAAATCTTGATACAAAAATTGGAAAAAACATTACAAAAATGAAAGAGTATAGCTAATCTTAAGAGTACAGATGTAAAAAAACTAAACAAAGTATTAGCAAGCCAAACCCACCAATATATAAAAAGGGTGAATTCGATAAGATCAAAATGAGTTTATCAGGAATGTAAAATTGGTTTAACATGCAAAAACCCAGCATGTAAATCAAAGTGATTCACAGAAATAGATGAGAACCCCCTTAATTTGCTAAAGGGATCTAAAAACAACAACAACAAAAGCCCAATGCAGATCTTATATTTAAGTGAGATTTTGCAAATCTTCGTTTGAGATTTGGAATAAGACAGATGCTGCTGTCACCATGTCCATTTAGCACTTTACTGGAGGTCCTAGTCAATGCAGTAAGACAAGAAAAAGAAAAGTAATTTATGTTAGAATAAAAGAAACGCAACAGTCATGTTCTGCCAACAGAATTGTGTGGATAGAAAATTCAAAAGAATTTAGATAAAATATTAGAATTAAATTATATAAAAACCTAGACTAAACCTAAGAACAAAAATGTGAACTTTTATGAAATGATTTTGAAAAAAAATTATTGAAATTAAAATTTAAAAATTGAAAAAAGACAGGCAATAGCAGGATGCCTCCTATTCTATTCATAGATATGTTGAATATTCAGTATTGTGAAGATTTCAGTACCATCCCTCATTCATCTTTAGATCCAGCATAAGCCCAATCAGAACAACCAAAGGGTTGGATTTTTTATGTGTTTTGTTATTTTTTGGTGGAACTAGAAAATCTGATTCTAAAACTCCTATGGAAATTAGAAAAGGGAGAAAGCTTAGGCACTTTTGAAATGGGGGGAAAAAGTCAGAGGACTTGCTTTACCAGATTAAATAATGCCTTATAAAGCTACAGGAATTATGGTTTGGTATCACCACAAAGATAGATAAACCAGTGAAACAGAATATTTAATCCAGAAACAAACCTGTGCATATGTGGAAACTTGGTTTTTAACAAAGGAGCACTGAAGAAATAATCTTTTCAATATATGATGCTGTGTCAGTTGGATGTTCATATGGGAAAAAAAATGAAACTTGATTCTAACTCACCAAAAACAAAAATCTATTCCAGGTGATTTGTAGATCTAAATGTGAAAGCGGAAATAAGATTTAGAATAGGCGGTGGACTTGGCCCAGTTGTTAGGGTGTCCGTCTACCACATGGGAGGTCCGTGATTCAAACCCCGGGCCTCCTTGACCCGTGTGGAGCTGGCCCATGCACAGTGCTGATGCAGGCAAGGAGTTCCCTGCCACGCAGAGGTGTCCCCACGTAGGGTAGCCCCATGCACAAGGAGGAGAGCCCCGTAAGGAGAACTGCCCAGCGCGAAAGAAAGTGCAGCCTGCCCAGGAATGGCACAGCACACACGGAGAGCTGACACAAGATGACGCAACAAAAAGAAACACAGATTCCCGTGCCACTGACAACAACAGAAGCAGACAAAGAACAACACACAGCAAATAGACACAGAGAACAGACAACTGGGGTGGGGGTGGGGGTGGGGGAGAGAAATAAATAAATCTTTAAAAAAGACGATTTAGAATAGGCAAAATTTGTTCACTTAGTGATCAGTTTCATAAATTCTAAAGTTATATGTAGTTTCTGTCTAGTGAGGAGATAGATGCCTGAATGGAGTTCTATGATAGTTGCTATTATTTTCACATATTAGGATGATTGGGCACCAGGATAAACAGTCTCAATGATAGTCGCCAGACACATTTGAAGGAATATTTTCCTATTTGGTAAAAAATGTATTGCTATATTTTTACTTTAGAAGAGAGTGACTTTAATGAATTGGATACTTCAGGAAGAACAGTTTTTAGTAGTCTTTCACAGTTTTCACTCCTGTTTTGGAAACCAGTTTTAAAGGATAGTATTACAGTCAGATTTCTTAAAAATCTCTTGCCACAAGCCACTACTTTTCCTCTAAGTGCTGTGCTGTTCACAAGCCACATGTGGCTATTTAAACTGCTCCTGGTCAATTTATTAGTTGGAATAGCCCCATTATAGATGTTCAGTAGCCACATGTAGCTAGTGACTACCTTTTGGATGATGCAGAATTAGAATATTTCCATCACTGCAGAAAGTTCTATTGGGTAGTCCTTCAACAAGGCTTCTCACTTTTGTGGACACTAAATATAATTTTAGCTGGACTGAGGTCAAACAAATTATGGTATAATTTAACCCTGCCACATTAGTCAAAAGTGACCCACTTTAGTGCCTCTCTACTCTTCAGGTATTCACTAGGAAGAGTACCAGATTGTACATTAAGAAAATCAGATTTTCAATTTATCAAACCTGGAAATTGTGACAGCATTGTTCATATCTAGACAGACTTCCTGGATTAAGTTCTGAGAGCCAAGTTGGCTAAGATCTTAACCATTTGAGAAGGGTTCCCAATGAGTTTACCCCACCAAAAAAACAAACAAAAAACCCAAGGGAATTCACAGGTGAGGAACCCTGTAAATTCTATTAGATTCAGCACTTGCGGAATCTTTCATGATCAGACGGCTGCCAAATGGTGATTTCTCTCCCATTTCACAGTTTTCTTTTTCCTTTTCATTTATCACAAAACCCATATTCAAGAACAAAGGGAAAGCTGTTTTAGGATATCTGTATTATATATGGAAATTTGTTTAGCTGAAATTCTGATGGGAGATCTATAAGGCTGTTTGAACCCACAGCATAAGAGGGAAGTTGTGAGGGATCCAGAGGTAGAAATGGATTACATTGGATACACCTAAAGGTGTGGTTGGGACTTTGGGTTCTGCACCATGAAGTGAAAACGAAACAAAAACATTAAAATTTAGATGTAATCATCTCCAAACTGGCTTCATCTGGAGACTGGCAGAGAGGCCTTTTGGGGGAGAGGCAGCAAGAAAACTGGGGTACTTAATGGAGGTTTAAGGCTGGAGGAGGGGATGTGTTCAGAAGAGGCTATCTCATTCAAGCTTCCCTTTATCCTGGAATCATAAAAGCCTGTGATGTTATTGTTGGAACTTTGATTTAGCAGTTGCTAAGCACCTGTTGTTTTGTTTCAGGCATTAGGCTTGAGAGTCAGAACGGCTACAGTGCTTTAAGATGGGAGACAAATGTACACAAATAGCATACAGTATTATTCATACATAGAATGTATAAAGCTCAGATGATCCTGAAACACCATTTTACTCTGATGCCCTTATTTTCTACCCAGGGCAGCTGTGGCTCAGAGAGGAGAGGAGACTGGTTTCAAACAGTAATGATAAAAGAACTAGAACCTGCGTGTTCTGCTGACTTGCCCTGAAAGTTTTTGCTCTGCCATCCTAACCAAGTATCAAATATAATTGCCATCCTTGAAGGCACCATCTAATTCCTATCTGTTTTTAAGTAAGTCTACCTTTTCCGTGATGCCTCCTTGACCATCCTCTCTTCCATACTACATAACTATCTTTCCTTTCTATTTATTGTGCCTTTTTGGAAGGTCTTCCTTAGATCTTGAACGTGATCAGGACAGGAGCCAAACCGGCTTCAGTCTTCATCCCTATCTCATTTCCCATCCCTAGCAAACAGAGTAATTATCAGGCTTTTACATTTTTAAGCCTTAGAGTCGGACAGTTTGCGTTCAAACCTGCTTGGACTAATCACCACTCTCTAAATAAAAGTTGCTACCTGTCAGGCCACATTAATACATATTATATACTTAATTATATAGAATTAAGGTTACTGTTTGATTCCTGAGGTTTGGAGATACGGCACACTGACCAAACGATTTGCAGAGAGATTCGTTCGAATTCAGAAACAGGGCCTTCCTGCCAGCCCGCGAAGACCCGGCCTTGTTGAGCTTTGGGGGCGGGCTAGGGCGGGGCTGCGCCGTGGCGCTGCGCTACGGACTCTGTTGCCGGAACTAGTCTGAGAGGCGCGCCACTTTGCGCGCCTTCCCCGCCCCCTGCCCCTGTGGGGTGGAAACAAAGGGGGCTCCGCTTTTGGAGCCTAGCCTAGGGGGGGAAGGGGCGGAGCGCCCTGGCAGACTCGTGAGGTAGGCCCCCTCGGTTTGTTTCTGGAGGTGGCAGGACAGAGTAGGAGAGGGTAGAGGACCCTGAAACCATTTGTGGAAGGGCCGCGTGCTTTTGCGCGTACTGCGGCCTACGGATGAGGGGTGTCGTCTGCGCGCGCAGCCAAGGGTAATGCGCAGGCGTCTGCTGAGGCCAGGTCCGTGAGCGCTGAGGCGGGGGTGCGGCGGAGCGGTGGGGCGGAGCCCCGCGTGCAGCGGTGCGGGACAGAACTGAGGCCCGGGCGGTTGTGGCGCGGGACTGAGAGGATGGGGACGCCAAGGCGATAGCTGGCTGTTGTCAGCTCTGGGTGTGCAGCCGTCTTTTCCCAGCGTGGCCCGTGTGATGGTGCCGGGAGGAAGGAAGCGCCGTAACAGCGCCTCAGTCGGAACCCGCATTCCGGGGTTGAGGAGGCTCGGGAACGGGGGATCTGGCGAGCTGGCCGCTGGCTGGACGAACGGTCACAATAGGAGGCAGCGGGCCAGCGAGGAGACGCGGGAGCAGCCCGGAAGGGCAGAACCTCCCCTCTCAGGTACTACCCGCTGTGGCCGTTGGTCCCCGCGCGAAGGCGGGACGCGTCGCTGGCGGTTGGGAGCCTGCCGGGCCGTGCTTGGCGAACGGGCAGAGGTTTGATTGCCCAGTGCTCACTGGAGTGCGGCCTGGGAGCCCGATGCTCTTTGTTCCTGGGGCGGCAGCAGGGAGGAGTTGCAGTTGCAACCAGCGGGAGCTGTCAGCCCACTGCTCTCTGCCAGATGGCCTTGCTCTCTTGCTCCCTCCCTTTTTGCCGAGGCGCAGGTGAAATGATGTCACCCAGGAGAACGCGGAACCATCGGAAGGGTCCTCGCCCGTGTCCTTCTGATGCCGCGAGTTTCTGGGCAGGCTGTGTTTTGTTCTTAGGGAATGGAAGTTCTTCCGTTCAGTGCTGAAGAATGAGAGAGGTTCGTTCTTGAACTGGTAGTTTTTCAGGTTATTGAATGCCAAAGAGAATAAAGTTTTTTTTAACGTGTAGGACTCTTAAGGGACAGCACTTTTCTTTGTGCTGCAGGTGTGATGTATGCGATTATTCATTCAGGAAAAGTTGGGTACGCTATTTTTTTTACCTAAAGTAAAAATGAATATAATCGTTTATATGTAATCATTATATAAATTGTCTTTTCGTTTCTAATTCTTGAGTGGTGGGCTTAATGTATTCAAGTCTCATACACAGTCGTGTTACCTCATTGCAAGCTTCCAGGACCTGTTTGCAGGTACTACTGTGAATGAACACTTTTCCTATAAAATTCCTTTAAATAGCAACCAGCCCTTGTAACTAACTAGGTTTAAATAACAAAATTCGATTCACACAGTTTTCATGAAACCAAAACTTAAGGATCTAAAGGCAGATGGAATCAAACTAAAATTGTTCCTGACTTGGGGACACACAGGTCTATTGAATAGGACCTCTCTATATATGAGTAACAATACAAAACCGAGTATAGGTTTCAGATCAGTTATGGGATGCTGGGGCACACTTGCAAGCAAAAGATGAAATCTCTAACTGAATTTTTAAATGGGACGTGTATCACTTAAGCTAACCTCTTGCTTCATTTCCTACTGACATAAATTTACTGGCATTATGTGATTCACCTTTTGAAAATCTAAACCTTAAATATTTATTAGAGGGGTTCAATTTTAAGTTGATTTTTATAATTTTCTGTAAGACTTATTTCTCAGAGAATTGGTTAATATGCTCTGCCACTGACTGGCCATATGGGTCTGAAGTCCTCATCTGTTATCTTTTATAATTCTAGAAGGTAGTTTGCATTTCTGTACTTGTCAGAGTTTGTGTTCCCGCTGTCTTTATAACCAAATTAAGTTGGCAAGCAATTAATATGGGTACCTGAAAATATTCTCTACTAGAGCAATCTGATATTTGAGAAAGATTGGACAGGGGATGGCAAAGCCAGGCATGACTGAAGCTCAGTAAGCATCATAATGTAGGGTGTAGATACATTGTCTTTCTGCCAACAGCATTGGATGAGGCTTTTAGTTAATGCATTTTACACTGCTGGGCTTGGTTTCTATTTGTGATTTTTTTTTTCTACTTTTTTGTTGAGGCTGTAAGTGGGAGGCTATAAGAGGGTATAAGTTTGGTTAAACTTACTAGTTTTCTGGTTTTCCTATTAAGTACATGTACCAGGCACCAGTTTTTATTTTGTCTGCTTAACTCAGAGCTTGCTAGAAAAAGAAAAGGGGTCAGTTTAAAAAGTCTCATTTTTCCCCCAATTTATAAATCTTTCCTTTTTTAAAGATCATCTTCCCACCTCTAATTAGGTTAGGGGGTCCTGTTACCCTTATTACTACTTGTTTAATTGTTCTTCACTAGAATGAATTTCTTTGAAGGCAAGGACTATGTCTTTTCCCACTGTATTCATAGCATCTATCACCTGGTGGACCTGCAGTGAATATTTGAATGAATTGTGAATAAGTTACTTAAAACCGTAAACAACTCAGTCACAGCTCATCCTTCGACTATTGTAAAAAAAACTACAGTTATATTTATATGAAATCCCAATTTTGTATTGATTTGGATTGGCTGTGGTAATTTCTTAGAGATCAGATCTTTTTTTTTAAAGTCTTATGTGTGCAATATTACCCATATTCATATTTCACATGCGGTTTCATTATGCTATACAGACCCATGTTACATTTTTTAGCTTTATGATCTATTCTTTTTTTTTTAATATTTCATTTATTTCTCTCCCCCCTCATTGTTTGCATGCTGTCTGCTTGTTGTGTGCTGTGTCTGCTTGTCTTCCTTTTTTAGGAGGTACTGGGAATGAACTGGGGACCTTCCATGTGGGAGAGAGGTGCCCAATCTCTTGAGCCATCCCTGTTCTTGCTTGTTGTGTGTCTGACTGTGTTTCCTCTTTGTCTCATTGCTGCCTCATCTTGTTGTGTCAGCTTGCCAACCCATCGTGTCAACTTGCTGTCTTGCTTGTATTCTTTAGGAGGCACTGGAAACCAAACCCAGAACCTCCCTTGTGGTAGGCGGGTGCCCAACTGCTTGAGCCACATCTGATTCCTGAGATCAAATCTTTGAAGAGGTACTTGAGTAGATAAGAGCTGTATTTATTGAGAAGTTAGCAGCCTAAGAAAATGAGGTTGGATACTTCTTGAGGGGTAAAAAATCCTTGTGCAGTCAAGTCTGGATTGTGGAAGGGAAGGAAAGGAAAATTTATATATATATTCTAAGTGCAACTCTAATTTTTCCTAACCTTTATTTCCTCCTGCCTTCTCAGTACATGTAATAGTTGTACTTGTTGCCTATGTCTCCCTTCTGCCTCCCTCTCTTTAACTTATGGGTCTTTGGATCAAAGGAGGCTGAGCCTTATTCTCTTTTCACCAACCTTGACTTTACTCAGCTCCCAGAAGAGCATGGGCCCATATGGTTGTTTATGCTGTGTATTAGTCAGCCAAAGGTGTGCTGATGCAAAATACCAGGAATTGTTTGGCTTTTATTTTATTTCACTTTTAAGATATATTTTTTATTTATCCCCCCCGTTGTCTGCTTTCTGTGTCCATTTGCTGTGTGTTCTTTTGTGACCGCTTCTATCCTTATCAGTGGCACTGGGAATCTGTGTTTCTTTTTGTTGCATCATCCTGTGTCAGCTCTCCGTGTGTGCGGCGCCATTCTTGGGCAGGCTGCACTTTCCTTTGCACTAGGTGGCCCTCCCTACGGGGTGCACTCCCTGCGCATGGGGCTCCCCTACGCGGGGGGGCACCCCCTGCGTGGCACGGCACTCCTCGTGCGCATCAGCACTGCGCATGGGCCAGCTCCACACGGGTCAAGGAGGTCCGGGGTTTGAACCACGGACCTCCCGTGTGGTAGGCAGACGCCCTATCCATTGGCCCAAGTCCGCTTCCCTAGTTGGTTTTTATAAATGGTATTTATTTCGGGTAGGAGCTTACAGCTACCAGGCCATAAAGCATCAGTTACTTTCCTCACCAAAGTCTATTTTCACATGTTGGAGAAAGATGTCTGCCGATGTCTGTGAGAGTTCAGGCTTCCTGGGTTCCTCTGGACTCAGCTCCTGTTTTCTCCACAAGGACAGCTGTAGACTATGAGAATCTCTAGGCTTTTCCTCTCTCCACAAGGTCATCTGTAGACTATCAGGCAAATGGCTTTGTCTCTCTCCCTGGGGGTCAGCATCAAACTCCAACATCAAAACTTCAACATTAAAAATCCCTAACTCTGTTCTTTGCCATGCCTTTTATCTGTGAGTCCCCACCAAAGGGTGGGGACTCGATGCCGGACTGGCACAAGAGGTTTACATAGTTAAACTGCTACATGCTATGACTCAAGAATGCAAATAATAGTTTGTTTTAAAAATGGTTGTCCAGGTACTAGACAGTAATGATTTTCTTCCTGTAGATAGCATCAGTCTTTGATTTCCCCCTAGTACTGCCTTTTAGCTTTTACTTTTTATTTACAGAAGTAATATTATCATAGTTGCATAATGTTAGTAGTGTGTCTTTATCTTTTCTTTTTTTTTTTAAAGATTTATTTTTATTTATTTAATTCCCCTCCCCTCCCCTCCCCTGCTTGTCTGTTCTCTGTGTCTTTTTGCTGCATCTTGTTTCTTTGTCCGCTTCTGTTGTCGTCAGCGGCACGGGAAGTGTGGGCGGCGCCATTCCTCGGCAGCCTGCTCCCTCCTTCGCGCTGGGCGGCTCTCCTTATGGGTGCACTCCTTGCGCGTGGGGCTCCCCTACGCGGGGGACACCCCTGTGTGGCAGGGCACTCCTTGCGCGCATCAGCACTGCGCATGGGCCAGCTCCACACGGGTCAAGGAGGCCCGGGGCTTGAACCACGGACCTCCCATGTGGTAGACAGACGCCCTAACCACTGGGCCAAAGTCCGTTTTCCCTAGCTTTTATTTTCTTCTTTTATTCTTAATAGGCCTTTTTATACTTGTGAATTGTTAAAATTTCAGAAAGGAGTGGCATAGAGATTTTTGTCTTTTTAAATCAGCATAGAGTTGATTAGAGCTTTTATAGCCTTCCTCCTTACTAATCAAATTCATAAGAAACTTATCGCATAAACCAGAAAGGCAAGTTCTAGCATTTGGTTAGGGTTTGAAAGGTTATTCCTTCATCAAAATAGTTGTGTCTTCTGTGGGCCATGCGCTGTCCTAGGTGCTAGTAATGTTGTGTTCACCATGACAGGGAGCTTATGCCTACTTTCCTGAAGCTGTGCTCCAGTTACCTTATGGTTTGATTACCCATTAAAAATTCTTTAGAGGGAGCTCTTACAGTTTTTCTTCCTAATAATATTAGACAACTTTTTATCTCAAATTTATGAGAATCTGTGGATCATGGTATTTGCGTAATTGTTTTTCCCTTTAATATAAATAGCATGAATTTTTTTTCCTTGCTGCTTTTTAATAGTAGCATAAATAGTCCACCAAGCAAGTATGCAACAATTTTATTTAGCAAATACTTATTAGCCATTTAGTTTACTTCTAGTTTTCTTTTAAATTGTTGCTATTGCTGTTATGATGAACATATTTGTACTTCCAATATTTTGGTTTATAACATTAGGAGGAATTCTCAGATTAAGGTACAGATTTGAAGAATAATTGTATTGTTTTAAATAGATGAAATATGCCTAATTATTTCCAAAGAATTAATATTTGCCATCATGGAAGCAGTGAAATGTTTGGATTTTTAGATCATTTGGGGGTTTGACCTTTTCATTTAATAGGTGTACAGACTTGAACCTAAAGGAATAAAGGAGTTGCTGGAATCAACACTAAGCACTTGACTCTTTTTAGTTTACTAAAAACTGCTGGGAGCAATGTATAAGAAATGGGTTGGCTTTTATAATGGGAATTTATTAGATTAAAAGCTTAGAGTTTTGAAGCCAGGAAAGTGTCCAAATCAAAATATCATCAGGAGACAGGCTTCTTGCTATCCTGTAGTCTTTCTCACATGGCAAGGCACTTAGAGGCATCTGCTTCTCTTCCAGATCTCATTTCTTGGCTTCTGGCTGCTCTTTCTCTGGCTTGCTTTCTCTGGCTTACTCTCTTCTGTGTTCCTCTCTGAGCTCCTGGGTCTCCTCTCTCCATCTCCGCAGCTATTTTTTTTAAAGTCTGTTGCTTTTTTATATTATTACTTACCTTTATTCCTCCCCCCCCCCATTGTTTGTACTCGCTGTCTGCTCCTCTTCTTTTTAGGAGGTACCGGGAACCAAACCTGGGACCTCCATGTGGGAGAAAGGTGCCTGATTGCTTCAGCCACCTCCACTCCCTGTTTGTTGTGTCTCTCATTGGGTTGTTCATCTTTTTCTTGTTAATTGG
The DNA here is from genome assembly GCF_030445035.2 of Dasypus novemcinctus. Taxonomy (NCBI): domain Eukaryota; kingdom Metazoa; phylum Chordata; class Mammalia; order Cingulata; family Dasypodidae; genus Dasypus; species Dasypus novemcinctus. Next base: position 81,355,927 of record NC_080680.1, on the reverse strand, counting down.
AGGGATTTCTTTATATATTCTGGGTATTAAACCTTTATCAGGTATGTGGTTTCCAGATATTTTCTCCCACTATGTAGATTGTCATTTTACTTTAATGATAAAGTTCCCCAAAAGTTTTTTATTTTGATGAGGTTCCATTTATCATTTTCGTTGCTTGTGCTTTGGGTGTAAAATCTAAGAAACCATTGCCTAACATAAGGTCCTAAAGATGCTTCCCTACATTTTCTTATAGGAGTTTGAAAGTTCTCTTATATTAAGGTCTTTGATCCATTTTGGGTTGATTTTTGTATATGGTGTGAGGGTAAGGAGTCATCCTTTTTCTTTTTTTCCCCCTCAAATGGAGATCCAGTTTCCCAGCACCGTTTGTTGAAGAGACTTATTTTTTCCCAGTTGAGTGGTCTTTTGTCCCCTTGTCAAAAACCACTTGGCCATAAATGTGATGGTTGGTTTTTGAGCTCCCGTTGCTATTCCATTGGTCTCTATGTCTATCCTTGTGCCAGTACCATACTGTTTTGATTACTATGGCTTTATAGTAAGTTTTAAGATGGGGAAGTGTGAGTCCTTCAACTTCGTTCTTCATTTTCAAGCTGATTTTGGCTTTTCAGGGCCCCTTACCCTTCCATTTAAATTTGATGATTGGCTTTTCCATTTCTGCAAAGAAGGTTGTTGGAATTTTGATTGGGATTGAGTTGAATCTGTAAATTGCTTTGGGTAACATGGACATTGTAATGATATTTAGTCTTCAGGGCATAAGCATGGAATGTCCTTCCATTTATTTAGGTCTTTGATTTCATTTAGGAATATTTTGTAGTTTTCTCTGTACAAGTCCTTAACATCTTTGGTTAGATTTATTTCTCAATATTTGATTCTTTTAGTTGGTATAATGAATGGAAGTTTTCCCCCTCAATTTCTTCTTCTGATTATTCATTGCCAGTGTATAGAAACACTACTGAATTTTGGGTGTTGATCTTATACCCTGCCATGTTGCTTCCAGAATTCATTTATTTGCTCTAGGAGCTTTTTAGTGGATTTTACAGGATTTTCTCTGTATAGGATTATGCCATCTGCAAATAGGGAAAGTTTTACTTCTTCCTTTGCCATTTGGATGCTTTTTATTTCTTTTTCTTGCCTAATTGCTCTGGCAGGGCCTTCCAGGACACTGTTGAATGACATTGGTGAAAGTAAGCATCCTTGTCTTGTTCCTGATCTTAGAGGAAAAACTTCCCATTATTTTCATATATGCCCTTTATCATGTTGAGGAAATTTCCTTTTATTCCTAGGGTTCTAAGTGTTTATCAAGAAAGGGTTCTGTATTTTGTCAAATATCTTTTCTGTATGGATTGAGATGATCATGTGGATTTTTTTCATTCTGTTAATGTGTGTATCACATTGTTTTTCTTATGTTAAGCGAACCTTGGATACCGGGGATAAATCCCACCTGATTATGGTGTATGATTCTTTTAATATACTATTGGATTTGATTTGTTAGTATTTTGTTAGGGATTTTTGCATCTATATTCATAAGAGATATTGGTGTGTAGTTTTCTTTCTTTGTGGTATCTTCATCTGGCTTTGGTATGAGGGTGATGTTGGTCTCATAGAAGAGTTTGAGCAGAAGTGGAGTTAAGTCTTCTTGGAATGTTTGATAGAATTCCTCTGGTCCTGGGCTTTTTTTCTTGTTGTTGGGAGGTCTTTTAGATGACTGATTCAGTCTCTTCACTAGTAATTGGTCTTTTGCGATATTCTATTTCTTCTCTAGTCATTGTAGGTAGTTTGTGTGTTTCTAAGAATTTGTCCATTTCATCTAGATTATCTAATTTTTGGTGTACCTTTGTTCATAGTATACTTTTATAGTCCTTTCTATTTCAGTGGGGTTGGCAGTAATGTCCCCTTTATCATTTCTGATTCGTTTTGTATTTTTCTTTTTATGTCAGTCTAGGTTTTCATAGAAGCAACTTTTGATGATGATTCTATTTTTTCTCCCTGTTTTATTTATCTTCACACCACTCTGTTATTTACTTCCTTTGCAAGCTTTGTGTTTAGTTTGCTTTTTATTCTAGTTCTTTCAGTTTTGAAAGTAGGTCTTATTTGAAGTCTTTTTTTTTTTTTTTTAATTTATTTCTCTCTGTTTCCTCCCCCCCCCCCCCCGCAGTTGTCTGCTCTCTGTGTCCATTCACTGTGTGTTCTTCTGTGACCCCTTCTATCCTTATCAGCGGCACTGGGAATCTGTGTTTCTTTTTTGTTGTGTCATCTTGCTGTGCCAGCTCTCCATGTGTGTGGTGCCATTCCTGGGCAGGCTGCACTTTCTTTCATGCTGGGCGCCTCTCTTTACGGGATGCACTCCTTGCGCTTGGGGCTCCCCTACGTGGGGGACACCCCTGCATGGCATGGCACTCCTTGCATGCATCAGCACTGCCCATGGGCCAGCTCCACACAGGTCACGGAGGCCCGGGGTTTGAACCACAGACCTCCCATGTGGTAGGCAGACGCCCTATCCGTTGGGACTAGTCTGCTTCGTTCTTTTTTAATGTAAGCATTTAGAACTATAAATTTCCCTCTCAGCAGTGCCTTCATTGCATCTCATAATTTTTGGTATATTGTATTTTCATTTTCATTCCCCTAATTTAGGAAATTAGATATTTCCTAATTTCACTTGTGATTTTTCTCTTTAGCCCATGGATTCTTTTTTTTTTTTTTTTTTAGATTTATTTCCCCTTCCCTCCCCTGTTGTTTGCTCTCTGTGTCCATTCGCTGTGTATTCTTGCTGTGTGTTCTTTGTCCGCTTGCACCCTTGGTGGCACTGGGAAACTGTGTCTCTCTTTTGTTGCATCATCTTGCTACATCAGTTCTCCATGTGTGTGGTACCACTCCTGGACGAGCTGTGGTTTTTTCATGCAGGGCGGCTCTCCTTGCATGGGGCACCCGCCTGCGGGGGCACCCCTGCGTGGCATAGCACTCATAGCACTCCTTGTATGCAGCAGCTCTGTGCCTGGACCAGCTTACCACACAGGTCAGGCCAGGAGGCCCTGGGTATCGAATCCTGGACCCTCCCATATGGTTGGTGGATGCCCTATCAGTGGCATCACATCCGCTTCCCACCATTGATTCTTTAAGAGTATATTGTTTAATTTCCACATATTTGAATTTTCCATTTCTCCTATGTTGATTTTTAGCTTCATTTCATTGTGTTTGAAAGACTGAGTCTTGGAGTTCCTACTCCTGCCTCTTCCCTTGGTCTTCCCTTGGTCTTCCTCTCCCAAGCAGGACTTTTCAAGTGTGGTATGTATCCTAAAAGAAGGTTGACATTACCAAATCTTTGTAATGATCAACAGTTTTGCCATTCTAGAGAAAAATGGAATTGTACCAATTTTCGCATAAAGTAAAACTTCACGAAATTTAACTGAGGGAGAATTGGGGAATTAGCAGAAAATTGTATATGAATAATTTACAAGAAAACATTTTATTATTTTTAGGTACTTAAAATAGATTTAACTAGGCATTGTGGGATAGTTGATAGTTACTAATCAAACTAGATTTAAGGAAGAATCTTACTTAAAAAACCATAAGGTTTAGTGGGTTGAGTATTAACTTTGAGCCAGACAGCCTTGGGTTTTGATATTGATGAGATGTGTGACTTTAAGCAAGTTATACAACCCTGACTTGAATGTGTAAAGATTAAAGAGCCCAGATCAGTTCCTGGCACAAATTAGCTATTTACTAGATTGAAGTTGAAAAAATGCTTTAGTTCTTAAATAAAAATGTCTTAATTTGTCTTTCATAAACTAATACAGCCAAAATTCTGGAGAAGAATCTTTCCTTGAGTATGGTTACAATAATTTTTATTCTATTGATTTATAAATACAAATACATTGTGTTAGTTTTCTATCACTGCTTGTCAAATTACCACAAATTTAGTAGCTTAAAACATAACAAACCGATTGTCTCACAGTTTCCGTGGATCAGGGGTCCTGGTTGGAGTTATCTCATGGGCTCTATGCTCAGGATCTTACCTGACTGGAGTTGTGATTTCATCTGAGACTCTGAAATTTAGTCGCTGTTGGCAGAGTGTAGTTCTTGGTGTTGTAGGACTGAGAGCCCTGTTTTCTTGTTAGCTCTCAGCAGCTGTAATCACCCTTTTGATGAACTCAAAATCAGCTAGTTTGTGATCTGTCTTAATTACATGTGAAAATTCCTTCACCTTTATCATGTAATTTAACCTAATCAAAGGAATGAATTCCATCCTGTTTAACAAGTAGAGAGGAGTGGTTACGTAGGAAAGTACCCCAGGGGAATGGGAATTTCTGTGGCTGTCTTAGAATTTTGCATACCATGTATATACATACACAAACACAAAAAATGTTTGTAATTTTATCTTATCCCCTGGGGGTACCTAGTTTTGGTCAAGCCCACCTCATTTTGCTCCAGACCTTTATTAACTGTAGGATTTGAATATAGTAGCATTTCTCCAATGTATTGTTTGTCCTTGCTTTTTATAGGAATGTTACCACCTAAGGGAATAATTGTGTGGGTAGGAGAGGATATGCTTGAAAATTATTAACCTGTGGCCATAGGGGCCAGGGTTGCCAGTATTTACTTATATATAATAGAATTCTTAATTTTTAAAGAAATAAAGGACGAAAGAGAGGAAATCTGACTCCTGGCTTTATTTTCCCAGCCAGCTACCTGTACTCAGTGATTTTTAAGAGTGCTCCTTGTACAAACTTCTCTGGGTATGGTAGTTGAAGACAGATGTCCTTACTAAAACACTCTACAAAAGTACTTACTATGCAAGGATGAATATTAAACCTACATAGAGGTACAGACCATTTTGAGGGAGGATAAAATTGCTCTAAAATGGTAAAAGCAGTCCTGAGGTTTAGTGAAGAATCAGGAATGTGAAATATGCCTTTTCCTATGAAATCTTTTCTTACTCTTTTTTACCCTCAGATAAACTCGAGGATCCTACTTCTGTTCCTGTTTTGCCTCTATTATGGCATTAAAACATCCTACAGTTGGCTACTTGTTTTTTTATTAGAATAAGTTCCATGAAGGCAGGAACCATATTTTATCTTTTTATTTTCTTTCCTAGCATAAAACTCATGGCTTGTAGGAGGCAGGCAGTAAATATTCCTTGATGCAGTGGTGCACACTTCGTCATTACCAAAGCATGTTAGCATGTTCGTTTGTAGTACAGAGCTAAGCTTGGCCCATGTCCACAACATTTTGTGTAGCAAACTAATATATTCCAAAATTCCTGCCCTCAGATGTTTTGCTCTTACTCTTAGGAGGGTCCTTGGAAGTATTACTATTACCAACAGATATGGTTATGTTTACCAGGCTCATAGCAAACCTGAAGCAAAAAATTATAAAGGGGCTAAGTAAGGTCCTTACAGCAGGGATATTTACATAATTAGCACTCCACTTCATGATCTGGTACCTGCCTACGTCTCTGGCTACTTCCTTACCAGACTTCCTGCCAGACTGAACATTTTGCAAAATAGTTTTCCTGGCTATACTGCTCCCTCTTGCCAGCTACCTTTCTGTAGTACCTAGTGGCTACCATTATCCTAGTATTTATGTTTACAGTGATTTACTTTTGTTTTTTTTTTATAGTATGTCATTTTTTTAAAAAAATTATTTATTTTATTTTTTCTTTATAAACCCCCTCCCCCAGATGGTTCTCTCATCTGTCTGCTGCTTATTGTTTGCTTGCCACCGGAAACCAAACCTGGGACCTCCTACGTGAGAGGGGAGTGCCCAACAGCTTGAGTCACATCTCCTCCCCGGGGGCTATGGTGTGTGGAGGCTTGTGGCATCTGCATCTAACTTGTAGCAGCAGGAACGGTGTCTAGTTTGTTGCAGCAGGAGCGTCTGCTCATCTTTTTTTAGGTGGCACTGGGACTGAACCCGAGACCTTCCATGTAATAGGCAGGTATCCAACTGGTTGAGCCACATCCACTTCCCTAGTATATTCTTTTTATTTTTTTATTTTTTATTGAGATAATAATTCAAATAACATGAATTCACCATTTTAAAGTATATGCTATAGTTTTTAGTATGTTTACTCTGTTGTGCAACCATCACTATCTGATTTCAGAACATTTTCATAACCCCCAAAAGAAAGCCTCTGCCCATTAGTATATATTTTTTTAAGGTAGGAAATCATGGGTTTCTTTTCAGTTTAGTGCCCGTCACAGAATAGACACTTAAATGTATAACTAAGTGAATAAATGGAGCGATGAAATTTTTAAAAAAGACTTAAACAAGCCCGTGGTCAGAAATCTTTACCATTAGGAACAAGCAGGTCCACAACCCTTAACCCCAAGTGCAATTCACTGTCACACTACAGTAAAACAGGTGATATTCAAGATGGGCACTATTAATTCATTTAAAATGCTACTGATTAAATACTTACATCTGAGTTTTAAGGGGGTTATCCTATAGTCAACACAAGCTTTAGAAACGTGCAGTCTTTTATGTTGTGACTTTGATGTTATCCTTTATTCCTTAGGAAGATAGGCTAGTTTATGTTGAACAATTGGTGAGAGTGCCAGTCAGATTTTTGGTTTTTAAACCTATGATCACTACAGAGGTTTTGCCACAAGTGTTTGTAATCTTTTTATCTTTTTGCTTGATCATTTGGAAGGTAACTAAAAATTAGAATGAGAAAAACTATTAATCTTTATCCAGACAGACACTAAGCTCTCTGTACTTAAAATATGTGAGTATATCTCAGTTTTTCTTAACATGAAGGCTATCCTTTAGAATTTCAGAATGAATAGTAATAGAAAAGATGTCAGTAGGTATCACAGGGAAAGGAAACATAGGAAGTATTTGCATCCTTGAGCAGTGCTGTTTTGTCTTAAAAAGAAATTTTGTAAGAGCAATCCATTTCCAGAGGCAGACTTTGCCGTCTTTATATTTATTTTGATGTTTCAAATTAATTTTTAATTTCTTTCCAGTCTCTGATAACTGAATCATCAGATACTTAGAAAATCCAGACTATCACATCACTATCCACATTGGTACAGCTAGCCATGAACTATCCTTTTCTTCTCCCTCTTTTTCCCAGATTTCTCCCGGGTCCAATTCAGCACCTCTACTTGGCCATCCTAACAAGGTGATTTGTGAAAGGGTGAGACTTCAGAGCCTGTTCCCTCTCCTCCCAAGTGATCAGAACACTACATTTCAAGAGGATGCTCACTTCAAAGCTTTCTTCCAGGTTCTTATATATTTACCCTTTCCCTACATAGGGCCAAAAGTCACAAATACATTCTGAGTTGGTTCTAGGAAGACTTGAAACAAAATTCTCAATATCTTTTAACTTCTTATTTCCTATTGTATTGTGGGAATCAGTATTCTTCTTAGAGGACTTCTTTAATATAACTTGTATATTCAGCCAGCTATTTTGAAGAATGTCTCCTCTTGAGCTGCTGTTTATTTGACCACTTATAATATTCTTTTTTTTTTTTTAATCTTTTGAATCCTAATCAGTTGTCCCTAATAGGTTATGTTCTGTAAGAAAGTAGAAGATATAGAATCTGTAAAATTGTCTGGGAAAGGAAAATGGAAGCATATAATATTTTTTAAGCAGTCACTATTTTAAGTGTTTAGCACCCAGGGTTTAATAGCAATGTATATTTCAGGGAGAGAACATGATCACTTCTCTTCTAGGACTTTTGATACCTGTGAGCAAAATACAATTAAAATTTTTAAATATAAAGTGAAAACAAGGAACTAACATGGTGGATTGAAACTGTCATTAGTTTTTAACAGAATTACTGCTGTCTGCTCACATAAATCATTGGACACTAAACTACCCATCCATTACTCCCAAGCAACATATTTTAATAATGGAAGACAGTATTCCTATGATCACAAAAGAAACCCAAGTTACAAAATTGCTTCTGGATTCTAGAGTTTAGAGGCCAAGGCATGTGTTTGCACATGTGTTTATAAATCTGAGGTAATTTATAAACACATGTTTATAATCAAGACTGGAACTTATAGATGGAGCCAGCTCATTTTCTGTTTGTATGAAAGTGATAACTTGGGGTCTGTGATCAGTCCTGAAAGGGAGATGCTGTGATGCGTTAAGTTGGAGATGTAGAATTTTTGGTGATAGCTGTGTTAGGTGATCCAGTGTTCTTCATTCTGGTATTCCTTATTGGAATTAGTGTCATGTTCTCTGCTAGATGGGTGGCATGTATTGTCACCTTCTGTTTTTTAACCCTCGGTAGTCATGGAGAGTTTTCTAGACAAAGAAACAGGCTCAGAAAAGCTCACTATTATGCCCAATCACATATCTAGTTATAGGCAGAGCAGGGTCTCAAATCTTAACTTTTTTTCTCTTATACTATTATACTACTATGCTGCTTTTAGACATAAACAGGTATTTCTTTAAATACACTGCAGCATGTGTTAAGAAACATAGCTACCTCTCTAAGTTGAATGGTCTATTGACTACCAATTTTGGAAAAGCAACAGTAGCTTGAGATTTAGTAGACCAATAGCTAAGGAAGAAATTGACTTAGTACCTTCACCGCTGCCACCAAATAAACAGTTATTTGACACTTTCGGTGTTCTTTATATTCTTTAAATCTTTAAGCATTTACTCAACATTTAAACTCAGATAGGAACTGCCACATTCAGTCGATTTCAGACCCTTGTTTTGAAAGCAAAACAGTAAGGTTTGAGCCAATTCTTTGTGGGTGTTGCAGAAAGGCAAAAAGTATTACTGTTAAATTTTTATTTATAGTCTTAAATTTTAGACCAAGGCCCTCAGTGTACTTTGTCCTCAAGGGCCCAGTTAGTGCCCTGCCATTGTTCTGCTTGAAGCAAAATTGATCCTCCTTCTAATGCCTTTGAAATACTGTCTGATACCTTCAACTGATTCTGATACAAAATTAGATGCAATTTGATAGTTCCAGTTTTACACTTAAAAACTACTTTGCAGTGAAAATGAGAGTCTACCCAGCTGTCTCCTATCCTCACAAAGCTAGTCCCTGAATGTGTTATACTTTCTTACTCTTGGCTTTCTCCCAGTATTGACCATTATTTGGCTTCCCAACTCTTCGTACTTTCCCTTCCCTTTGGAATATTCCATTTTTAAAAGAATTACATACATCTTTCATTTTTTTCTTAAATCACCTTCCTCAGCTAGAAAAGTGTTTTATTTCTGAGGATATCACTGCTTCTGCATCATTCTCTGGGGGTAAATACTGATTTTTTCCCCCTACCCCAGGTATGAGATTGGGGTGTGTGGCCAGTAATTGGGTGGTCGTAAAGGAGAAGGAAAGTGTTGGTATTCTTTTGGATCCTTTATGTTTCCATCAGTCTTCTTCCTTGAACAAAAAGCTCATCCTCTTTTTGAACTTTTTGTCATTCATCTCTGTTAATTTTTCAGAGTAAATAATGCCTTTTTTGCTGTCCTTGTGTATTAAAAATTTTTGCATTTTATTCATTTGCTTCTTTTGTATTACTCCTTGTCAAAACTTTTTATTTGCAAGAGATTCTGGTGTTTTATTCAAATTTGAGTGCTTTTTATGAAATATGAAATTATTCTGAAATTTTATATATGCAAGTTATAAAAGATAAAGAAGATACTTATGTAATAATAGAAGCCACCACCCAGCTTAAGAAGTGAACCATTACCAATACTTTAAAGGTCCCCATATGATCCTCCCTATTAGATCCACATACCATCCAATGCCTTCACCTCAGGTAAACCTGTGCTAAACTTGTGTTTAGTGTTCCTTTGCCTTTCTTTATGGCTTTACTATGAACAGTATTCCTCATCACTATACGCTTTGATTTTGCTTGTTTCTGAACTTAACTGTATATGGCATCATACTTTGTGTGTTTTTGTAATCATTTTGAGATTCATATTGATGCACATGGCTGTATAGTTGATCCATTTTACTGCTTTTAATATTTCATTATATAAATATACTGTAGTTTACTCCCTTCTCTTGATGGCCATTAGAATAGTTTCCAGTTTTTTACAATTATTTCCAAGCAATACTGCCATAATTATTCTTTTACATGTTTCCTGGCACACATTTAGTTGGTATTTTAATGTTTCTGTAAAAAATGATTGGTTTCTGTATTTATTGATCAGGGTTTTCTCACATAAGAAGCACAGGTGTAAGTACATTTGCATCTCTCTAAAAGTAAACACATATTTAAAATTAGAATGAAGTGCCTCCTGCAATTTTTTAAAACTTAAAAAATTAAGATATATTTAGCACATAGACCTGTATACAGGTCTGTGACTTTAGATAAATGCATATGGAGGTGGAAACACAACCACACTCAAGATGTAGAATAGTTTTGTCATCCCCTCAATTTCCCTCATGTCTCTTCTAGTCAACCCCTATCTTACCATTTTTAAATTAGCAGTTTCTTTACTACTAACCAGTTCACGGATTACAGTTAAAGATAGTATGCTTTCATAAAATAGTCAAGTACCTTGTGGGATCTCAAATTTTTAGCCTTGCACATCCTTGCTTTCAAGGTGCGTGTGTGTTTATGTTAATGACAGCTATGTGATACCTTTATTTTGCAATTACCAAGCTTAATTAGAGGACAAAAATGAAGGTTTGTACACATAGAGAAGTGTATTGTTTCTGAAGGACAAGTCTTTTGTTATTGTAAAAACATCTGTTGTGTCAGTATAGTTCGAATTAAAATGTTAGCAAAATTTTCAGTTTTTATAACTTTAAAGAGTTATCCTTAAATTCATAAGGAAGATTATTGAAAAAAGGGAAAAAAATGTTTTCAAAAAGTTTTATAAGGGGAGATATGCCATAACAGATAATACTGAATTATAAATAAATAGCTCTTCCTCAGTGATCTCCATGTTGGCATATTCAGTGGATATTACCAGCCCTCATCTTACATGACTTCATTTAAAATCTTGAAGCATCCTTTAATTGACTTCCACCACATTATACTCTCCTGGTTCACCTCCTTCAATTTCCTTTTCATGCTCTTGGTTTGCCATGGGGCTGCCAATGCAAAGTACAAGAAGTGGGTTGGCTTTTATAATGGGAATTTTATTAGGGGAAAATCTTACAGCTCCAATGCCATGAAATGACTGAATCAAGGCACCAGAGTAAGCTACTGGTGATTCTGATGTCCTGCCACATGGCAAGGATGGCAGCCATCTCTGCTGAGGTCCCTGCCTTCCACTCCAGAATCTACTGTCTCCTGGAGCTCAGCTGTGGGCAACCAGGTAAAGGGCTTGTCTCTTTTTGGGCCTCCTCTCTCAGTCTCAGCTGCTCAGCTTTATTCTCAAGTTTAGCTGTGAGCTATCAGACATATGGCTCTGTACAGCCTTGAGCTGCTCTGTGGGTCTAGCCTCTTGGGGCTTCATCCTTAATTATGCTTTGTCTACTAGCATATGGCAGGATCAAAAATGGCAGTGTCCTTTCCCGTGTGTGTGTCTCTCTCTCTGTCTCCATTTATATAAAGCTCCAGTAAGAGTGAGGACAACCAACCTGAGTCATACCTCATTGACATAGTCTAATCAAAAGGGTCCCACATTAAATGGAATGGATTAGTTAGAGAATATAATCTTTTTCTTTTGGGATTCACCAAATTCAGAATGTTGAGGATTCACAGGGTTCAATATTGAACCTTCATTCATTGTATAAACTTTGGCGGTTTTGTCCATGCCTCCAGCTTCAATAACCTACCATCTGAACACCAGAGACTCCTAAATTTATATTCCTTGTGAATGCGATTCATTACAGAAAAGCTCCTAAGGGATTCTTTGATTTCAGGTTGTTCTGAATATCTTTTCTGTTTTCACTGGTTTCATATTTAATGGTTCAGGTTTTCCATTTTAACCATTGATCCATATATCCAGCTTAAAAATTATTATAGTTGTGGTAAATGATGCATAAAATTCAGTACTTAGTAGAACTAAATGTAGTGTTTAAAAACAGTACAACTACAACATCAATTTAAATCATTTTGTGGGAACCAATGATGTTTTCCTAACTAAAATTTAAGAAAAATCTAGGACATAAGGTCACAAATAGGTTATTTTAAAAATTAGCCATGCAGGTCTTCCTAAACTCAGGGAGCTACTTTATAGCTAATGTGTCCTGGTTTACTAGCAGTTATGGCCAGTGATTGTAAAATAATATTATCATATGGTATTGGATCCTATTCATTATGATGGATTGCAATACTTTATACCACTTGGGTCCTTTTCCAGCACTCAACATATGCATAAAAATATTTTCTTCAGGCTTTCATGAGCAAGCATAAACTTGTCCATACCAAAAAAATTCCAAAAATGTTGTACATGCTTGCTTGTTGTAACTTTTTTTTTTAATTTGATAAGGTCTTTATGACACAATTTTGGTCAAGATGCAGGTACATGGCTTGAGTGACAAGAACAATTAAGAACAATTACGTATGTTAATAGCAGACTTAAGTACAATTCCTAAAGGGTGATTCGAAGGATGCCTGGCAATATAGAACAGAATTTTTCTCCATCTAATCAGTTGTTTTGTGTGTTGTTTATTTTTTTAAATCAGTGGCTTTCATTAAAATAAGAGGGTGATATATGCTAACATGCAGAGTATATGCAAGTTAAGAGAACTTTAAAAAACAAAAGAAAAATCTTACTGTAACAAGAAAAAAACAATTAGAATGGTTTTAAATAAATCTGGTATGAATCCATAATGTACTATGAACTCTGCAGTGTCATGTTGGGGAAAGTAGAGTACCTGCCTCATTACTGTGATTTCATCATGAACCTCACATCCTAAAGGACTTTGCTTTTTGTCAGAATTGTGAAAGCTGATTGACACTGAGGCTTTGGTAGTACCATTTTTGTAAACTAAATCTTGTAAGTTAGAAGCTCCCACCTGAAACAGGTTGGAGATGCCCAGCAAAAAGCAGATGGAGTCCAATATATTGGACCATTTAAACCAGTGATAGCAATGAAGAGAGGTTCAAAACCATTGACTTCAGTCTTCTGAGCATAGGACTTGAATCCCTCAAGAATGATTGACTTATTTAATATGCATTTTCACTAAGGAGTTGGACTGCTAAACTTCTGCTAGGAGTCAAACAGGGCATAGACCTGTTTCGCCTCATTGCTGCTTCAGGCCGCCAGAGGCACACAAGGGCGGAGCACGTGTGACCGGAGCCCACGGGCCAACCCTGCCCGGCTTAGGTGACTACGAGGAAAACTGCACCACAGCCGCTACCGCGCCCCTCCCGCGCCCAAGATTGGCGCCGGAACTATTTATCTATTGTAACTTTTGAGAGCAAACATTCCCTCACATACCTACAAGTAAATTAATATTCCAGAAAGATATACTCTTCATTTGGTTGAGGCTGAGATTTTTCCCGAGGAGGTTCTTTTGAACGTTTTTGATTTTTTTTATTCTATCAGGAGTATCAGTGCTACACATCAAAAAACTAACATGGTATGTGAAACAGTGTTGGTGTACATGGTGTTCACTGGCAGTATATTCACTGAACTTTTTTATTCATCTTCACTAATAGAAACACATTTTCTGTATGTCTGATTGTAGTAATTTAACTTAGATCATTTGGAGAATTGTGTGAGTGAATGTGTAGAGAATATTTTGTAAATTATATTGTGTGATTCAAAATATAAAGTACTATTTCCTGTTATCTTATATCCTTCCTTTGCAAAGCAAAAAAGGATATGTCTTGGTGGTTAATGTTTTCTAGCAAGTGCTTTACATAGAGCATTTTCCTTTTCTAAGTGCTTTCACATCTATTTAAAACGTGAAGTTCAGTGAGTGTTTTCTCTCCCTGGGACATTTGCATTTAGCTGCCTTTTTTTTTCTCCAGATGAAATTTTTTTAAAAATTTCTTTCCCCCCCCCGCCACCCGGCCAGTTATTGGCACTGTGTGTTCTTCTGTGTCCGCTTGTATTCTTGTCAGCAGCATGCAGAGTCTGTGTCTCATTTTGTTGCGTGCAGCGCCATTCCTGGGCAGGCTGCACTTTTTTTGTGCTGGGCGGCTCTCCTTATGGGGCGCACTCCTTGCGCGTGGGGCTCCCCTACACGGGGACACCCCTGCGTGGCATGGCACTCCTTGCGCACATCAGCACTGCGCCTAGGCCAGCTTATCATACGGGTCAAGAGGCCCGGGGTTTGAACCGCGGACTTCCCATGTGGTAGGCGGACGCCCTATCCATTGGACCAAATCCACTTCCCTTAACTGCCTTTTTTTTTTTTTTTTTTAAGATTTATTATTTATTTATCTCCCTTTCACCTCCCCCCACCCCCCACCCCTGGTTGTCTGCTCCGTGTCCATTCGCCGTGTGTTCTTCTGTGACTGCTTCTATCCTTATCAGCAGCACCGAGAATCTGTTTCTTTTTGTTGCGTCATCTTATTGTGTCAGTTCTCAGTGTGTGCAGCCCCATTCTTGGGCAGGCTGCACTTTCTTTCGCGTGGGGTGCACTCATTGCTCATGGGGCTTCTCTATGTGGGGGACACCCCTGCGTGGCAGGGCACTCCTTGCACGCATCAGCACTGTGCATGGGCCAGCTCCACAGGGGTCAAGGAGGCCCGGGATTTGAACTGTGGACCTCCCGTGTGGTAGATGGATGCCCTATCCATTGGGCCAAGTCAACTTCCCTTAACTGCTTTTTAAAATTATAGAATGAGAGACTTCAACCTTTGTTAAAGATAAGGGAAGTAGAGAAATTCTTTGGAAGTGTAAGGAATTAGGGACTCTTAGATTATTCTCTGCTTATTTGTAAATTAGAGATGAAGCGTAGTCTTTCTGAATGGTGATTGGGGAAAGACCCATGTTACTGGGGATTTTTCTCCCTACCCTAGTTGCCCCTTTGTTCCTCCAGGAGTCCTTGGTTGCTGCATTTAGAGGCCTATTTCAGTCACCAAATTTTTCTGGAACTTGGAACCTGTTTTTGTTTTGGGGAAAGTTTGTCTGGCACAGTATCTCCTATTATCTTCAAGACTTTCTGTTGGGGTTTTTTGTTTTTGTTTTTTCCATTGCATTTAACATTTAATGTTCTCTGACTTTTCTTGAATTGTGGAATATATTCCTAGGCCTCCAGGGTTGTTTTCACTTTTAATAATAATAGTTAATTGAGGTATAGTCTATACTCATTTTATCACATGCATAATGCTGTGAATAAAAGTGCATTTTTTTTCCCCTAAGATTTTATTTCCTTTTTTATTTTACAGAGTGAACCCTGTTTTTTTAAAAAAAATTTTTCCTCCCCCTCACCTGCTCTGCTGTTCTTACTGTGTCCATTCACTGTGTGATCTTCTGTATCTGTTTCTTTTTTTGTCGTCTTTTCTTGCCTCTAGGATTCACCAGGATTTGATCCAGGAGAACTCTGAAGGGGAGAGAGGTTCTCTGTCAATTGCACCACCTCAGTTCCTGGTCTCTGCTGTGTCTCACCTTGACTCTCCCCTTCGTCTCTCTTTTGTTGTATCATCTTGCTGTGTGACTCACTTGCACGGGCACTGGCTCGCTGTGTGGACACTTAGCTCGCCACATGGGCACTCACATAGGCACTTGGTTCACCGCACAGCACTGGCTTGCTGTGCAAGCACACTTTCTCTTCTTATTCACCAGGAGGCCCCAGGGATTGAACCCAGATACTCCCATATGGTAGACAGGGGTCTTATCACCTGAGCCACATTTGCTTCCCTGTTTAGTTTTTTTTTTCTTTTTAGACAGGGAATTTCCTATGATTCCTAAAATAGTCTATATTGGGAAGGCTTAATATAATTATCCTTCCACAACTCCTAACTTGAATCAACATCTCAGGGACTTAGATACCTAATACCATGGACACTAGTTTAGTCTTTATATAGTGAGCATATCTCTTGGTTAACCAAAAATTGCCTATCTTGTTAAGGCTAAATCCAAAATAGAAATATTATTGCTTTTTTGCGGGGAGGGGGGAGAGATTTGTCTATTTAATAGACCATTCAGTTCATTTGTTGAACAAATTAGTATGTGCTGTGTGAATGAGGTAGAGATTGAGTCACCTTTCATTCTATTCCATGGTAGGAGAAGAGAGACATCCCCAATACTAGGTGGACAGTAAGAGGTATTTCCAGAATTAAGTCTTAAAAAGTGAAGAGGAGTAGTTTGGAGAAAGAGATATGATGAGAGCTTTTTAGGCATGGGGGAGGGGGAGTCTGCACAAGCACAGGCATAGAAAGGTTATTCAGAAACTAAAGTTCAGTATTGCTTAAATATAAAGTTTAAGGTTGGGACTGGTGGAAGATAAGGTTAGGGAGTAAGCAGGTGCCAGATTATAGTGGACCTTGTTCTGTGAGAGAACTTAAATATTATCTTTCAAGTTAGTTGTTTTTAAGTTGTATTCTGTAGAATCCTTCCAGAGATTGTTAACAAAAGACTCAGAAGATAGGGCTTTGATCTGTCTACTCTGTTCAATTGGAAGAGCTCCATTTATATTCTATTTTATATGTATTGCATAATTTTTACTTTTTCTTTAATTCATAGTAAATAGTATAATACTAATAGTAAATAGTAAACTTTATTTTTAGAGAAGTTTTAGATTATAAAAATGCTTCAAAAGTATAGGGGAAAAACAAAAAAGAAAAAAAAATGTGTAGGGGATTCTCATATAACCCCACCCACATACACATTTTCCCCTATAATTTAATATATCACGTTAGTGAAGTGTAGAGTTGTGCCCAGTACCTACTCTCCAGTTCATAATTGTTACTAAAAAAAAGAAAGGATTGGAAACTAATCACTGTATTAGTTTTGGGGAAACTTTAGAAGCTTTAAGCTAGAGAGTAAAATGGTCAATTAAATAAACCCCACTCAATTAGATTATATCATCCTGGCTTTGTAGAAGATGCATTTAAGGGAAGAAAGATTAGAAGCAAGGAGGACCAAGTCCAAGATGCCATTCTATTCTTGTGCCATCTTTGGGGCTATGGATAGGAAAGATATATATACACACTTTCCCCCAGAGAGTTTTATGTAGTTCTAACATAATTTGCTAAAGTTATATCCTCCTTTCATACTCTATAAGGTTTACAGTAATGTGCCCTTCCTTCCTATATATATACATATATATATGTATATGTGTATATATATATATTTTTTAATTACTTTTTAAGACTTAACTCTGAAAATACCTATTACTGTTCATCTAGTATTGGGGATGTCTCTCTTCTACCATGGAATGGAATATAAAATGACTCAATCTCTACCTCATTCACACAGCACATACTAATTTGTTCAACATATAAACTGAATGGTCTCTCTATTAAATAGATAAGTCTCTCTCCCCAAAAAAGCAGTACAATTTCTATTTTGGGTTTGTAGCCTTAATAAGATATGCAATTTTTGGTTAACCAAGAGGTACACTCAGTATATAAACTCTAAAACTAGTGGTTTGAAAACCAAGTAAAAGGTTTTTGGGTGTGGTTTTAATGTAGCTTAGCAGTTCTCAAACTTTTTGGTTTAAGGGCCCTCATACACCCTTAAAAATTGAAGGCCCTAATGAGCTTTTACTTATATGGATTTTATTTATCAATTTTTATTATATTAGAATAAAATCAATTTTATCGTGATGTGTTCATAAACCATAGACTCCATCTAAACTGTATAATCAGTGGCATTTGGTATAATCACAGTTGTGCATTCATCACTTCAATCAGTATTAGAGCATTTCCATTACTTGAGAAGGAAGGAAAAAATACAACAAAAAACAAACTGGAAAACCTACCCCTTAATAGTCAACTCTCAATCTCTCTGTCCTTCTGCCATACATTACTGCTAATCTATTTATGTCTCTATAATTTACTTATGTTTGTATCTTGTAGCACTAACATATATTTGTTCTGTTTCAGAGAAAAACGTTATATGTGTACTATTAACCATACTTATTTTTCACAAAATAGTTCACTATGCTATATAATTCCATGTTTCAATTTTTTTTTTAATTTTTTTATTTTTTATTGACTTTGTAATTATATTACATTAAAAATATATATGTGAGGTCCATGTTTCAATTTTTAGCTTTCCTTCTAGTGATATACATGACCATAGACTTTTCCCTTTCAATCACTACAAACACTGATCTGCTTTCAACACTTCTATTCACTTCCAAACATTTACAAACAACTTTTTTACCAATTCTGCACAGATTAAACCTCTGCTTTCCATTCTCTAACCTTATTTTTTTTCTGGTGACTTATATTCTATGTATTAATTCCATGAGTTTATTCATTATATTCAGTTCATAAAAGCAAAATCGTATAATAATTAGCCTTTTGTGTCTGGCTTGCTTCACTCAATGTCCTCCAGATTCATCCATGTTGTCATATGTTTCATGACTTCATTTCTTTTTACACCTGATTAATTTTCCATCATGTGAATATATCACAATTTGTTTATCCGTTTGTCTATTAGTGGACACCTGTATTGTTTCCATCTTTTGGCAATTGTGAAAAATGCTGCTGTGAACATCAGTGTGCAGAAATCTGTTTGTGTCCCTGATCTCACTTCTTCTGGTTATATACCTAGTAGTGGTATTGGTGGACATCTATATCTAACTTCCTTAGGAACTGCTGAACAGTCTCTTTAGTGGCTGTACCATTCTACATTCCCACCAACAGAGAATAAGCATTCTTATTTCTCCACATCCTCTCCTACACTTGTAGCTTTCTATTTTTTTTTTTAAGGTTTATTTTATTTCTCTCCCTTTCCCCCCATTGTTGTGTGTTCTTCTGTGTCCAGTTGTATATTTTTGGCAGCACCAGGAATGTGTGTCTCTTTTTAGTTGTGTTTTCTTGCTGCATCACCTCTCCATGTGTGCGGTGCCACTCTTGGGTATCTGTGCTTTTCTCATGCCGGGCAGCTCTGTGCGAGGCGCACTCCTTGCGTGGGGGGCTCCCCTACGTGGGGAACACCCCTGCGTGGCACAGCACTCCTTATGTACAGCAGTACTGTGGTGGGCCAGCTCATCACATGGGCCACGAGACCCTGGGTTTGAACTCTGGACCTCCCATGTGGTAGGTGGATGCCCTTATCGGTTGAGCCACATCCACTTCCCTCTATTTTTTTAATAGTGGTCATTCTAGTAGGTGTGAAATGATATCTCATTATAGCTTTTCCCTATGTGCTTGTGATGCCGAACATTTTTTTTTCCTCTCCCCTTCCTTCCCTCCCTCGCCCCAGCTGTCTGATCTCTGTGTCCATTTGCTGTGTGTTCTTCTGTGTCACAGCACCCCTGTGTGTTACAGCACTCCTTTTGCGCATCAGCACTGCATGTGGGCCAGCACCACATAGGTCAGGAGGCCCTGAGTTTGAACCATGGACCTCCCATGTAGTAGGCAGATGCTCTATCCGTTGAGCCAAGTCCACTTCCCCTGCACATTTCTTTGTGTATTGTGTGTTTTTTTGCCATTTGTATTTCTTTAGGAAATTATCTAAGTCTGGCCCATTTTTTGTGTTGTCTCTTTTTTTGTTCAGCTGTAGAATCTCTTTATAGTTCATGGATAGTTGGATGTGTGAATTCCAAGTATTTTCTCCTGTTGAGTTGGCTGCAGTTTGACCCTCTTCAAAAAATCCTTTGGGGTGCAAAAGTATTTAGTTTTTTGGAGGTCCCATTTATCTGTTTTTTTCTTTCGTTGCTTTTTTGTTATTCTTTTGTATGCTTTGGGTGTATGGTTTAAGAGACCCACCTACCACAAGATCATGAAAATGTTTCCCTTCATTATCTTCTAGGAGTTTCATGGTCCTGCTTTTATGTTTAGATCTTGGTTCCATTTTGGGTTGATTCTTGTACAGGGAGTGAGGTAAGAGCACACTTTAGTTATGGGTATCCAGTTTTCCCTTCTTTATTTTAGGTGTGTCTGTTTCTCCCTTCAGTTTGGCTAGTGTTTGTTCCAAATATTTGGGGCACCATGGTTAGGTGCATAAGTATTTATGATTGCAATTTCTTTTTGATGGATTAACCCTTTTATTAATATATAGTGTTCTTCTTTATGTCTTACAACAGCCTATGGTTTAAAGTCTGTTGTGTCCATTAATATAGCTACCCCAATTCATTTTTTAATATTTTTTAAAATATATTTTTATTACAGAAGTTGTGAACTTAAACACAACAGTTAGGCTCATGTGCAGAATTTCTTGCAACAGCCCTCCATCAGCACACTCCACTCATGGTGGAACATTTGTTACAAATTGTGAGGTAATGTTATCAGACTATTACCACTAACCATGGTCCATAGCGTACATTTGGAGCACTTTTTCCATATTCCTCCATTATCCACACAGCACATCATTGGCATAGATGTATGAATATTACAGTATTGCTGTTAACCACAATCTATAGGTCATTCTAGTTATATTTTTCCTGTGCTTCTCTACACTTGCACCACTCTGAAATAGTGATGTATATCCACTCTATTTCACAAAGGACTCTCTTGCATCTGTACCATCAAACTGTTATCCAGTTCTGGTTTTATTGTGTTATTCAATCCCTAGATTATTCTCCTGCTTTCTTTCAGTGGACATATACATTCCTAGACTACCCTTTCCAGCCTCATTCCTATTTATAAACCAGCTGTTACTCACTATGTGTTATCAACTCTACATTTCTACACCTGTACAGTAGAGTTAATTAAAACTCTATATACTTTAAGTATCAGCTGTCCATCTCAGCCCTCCTTTTATCTCCTTTAAGAATCTACCACCTACCACTAGGTCTTGAAGATGTTTTCCTACATTTTATCCTAGAAATTTTATAGCTCTTGCTTTTATATTTAGGTCTTTGATCCATTTTGAGTTAATTTTTTTATAAGATGTGAGATAGGGGTCCTCTTTCTTTTGGTTATGGATATCTAGTTCTCCCAGGGGTGAGGGTACTTTTCTGAACCATCAGTTTGGTTCCATTGGCCTGTGTGTCTGTCTTTATGCCATCACCATTGCTGTTTTTACCACTGTAGGTAATATGATTTGAAGTCTGAAAGAGTCCTCCAACTTCGCTTTTCCTTTGTAAGATGTTTCTGGCTATTCAGTACCCCTTATTCTTCCAAATAAATGTGATAATTGTGTTTTCCATTTATTTTTAAAATGCTGGTAGAATTTTTATTGGGATTGCATTGAATCTATGTATCAATTTGGGTAGAATTGACATCTTAATGATATTTGGTCTTCCAATCCATGAGTATGGACTGTTTTTCCAATTATGTAAGTCTTTTTAAATTTCATTTAACAGTGAGTTGTGTTTTCTGAATACAAGTCCTTTACATACTTGGTTAATTTTATTCCTAAATATTTAATTCTTTTAGTCACTGCTGTAAATGGACTTTTATCCCTTACTCACTCCTCAGGTTATACACTACTAGTGTCTTTTAAGGTCTGTCTCATCTCATAAATAGCTGCTCCGGCCTTTTTTGATTACTGCCTGTGTGGAGTATCTTTCTAGCCTTTTCACTTTCAATCTACTGGTATCCTGGTTCTAAGGTGAGTCTCTTGCAGATAGCATATAGATGACTAGATGACTTATATTTTCTTTTTCATTCCGTAAGTCTGTGTCTTTTGATTCGGGAGTTTAATCAATTAACATTTTATGTTATTACTGGAAAGGCAGTTCTTATTTCACCCATTTTGACCTTTGGGTTTTATTAATAGCTGTCATATTTTATATTCATCACTCTTTTGAGATGTTTAGTTACTTTTATTGATATAATCTTCATTTCTAGACTCTGTTCTGAGTCTCTCTCCTGTCTTGTCTTTTCAGATTATAGTACACCCTTTAGTATTTCCTGCAAAGCCAGTCTCTTGGGTACAAATACTCTCAATTTTGGTTTATCTGTGAATATTCTGAACTTGCCCTCATTTTTTGAATGTCCAGCATCAGTAGTATTGTCATTCTTTTATTACTGATATATTAATTTGTATGCACTCCCTTTTTCTTGATTAATCTGGTGGAAGGTATCTATATATATTTTTTAAGATTTATTTTTTATTTATTTCTCTACCCTTACCCCCCCCCCCAGTTGTCTGCTCTCTGTCCATTCACTGTGTGCTCTTATCTGACCACTTCTGTCCTTACCTGTGGCACCAGGAATCTGTGTTTCTTTTTGTTGTGTCATCTTATTGTGTCAGCCGTGTGTGTGGTGCCATTCTTGGGCAGGCTGCACTTTCTTTCGCGCTGGGCGGCTCTCCTTACAGGACACACTCATTGCACATGGGGCTCCCCTACGCGAGGGATACCCCTGCATGACAGGGCACTCCTTGTGCGCATCAGCACTGTATGTGGGCCAGCTCCACACTGGTCAGGGAGGCCCAGGGTTTAACCGCGGACCTCCCATGTGATAGGCGGACGCCCTATCCATTGGGCCAAGTCCGCTTCCCCGAAAGGTATATCATTTTGATTGATCCTTTTCGTAGAGCCATCTTTATTGCAGTATCTTAAATATATCATACCAGTATTTTTTTGCCTCATGGTTTCTGATGAGAAATCAGTACTTCGTCTTATTGGGTATCCTTTATACATTAGGCATCGCTTTTCTCTTGCTGCTCTCAGAATTCTTCGTCTTTGACATTTTGATTAGTATGTGTCTCAGAGTTGCTCTGTTTGGATTTATTCAGATGGGAGTACGTTATGCTTCTTGGGCATGTATTTCTGTGTTCTTCAATAGGGTTGGGAAATTTTTTACCATTATTTCTTCAAATATACCTTCTGCTCCTTTTCCCTTCTCCTTCTGGGACTTCTGTGATATGTATGTTTGCATGTCTCTTCCTGTCGTTTAGTTCTCTGAGACCTTTTTCAATTTTTTCCTTTCCATTCTTCAGCTGTTCTTTTGTATGTTTGCTTTCGGAGGCCATGTCTTAAAGCTCACCAAGCCTTTCTTCTGCCTCCTCAGATTTGCTGTTCTATATACTCCAGTTCCCATAAAATGTACTATTTTTTAAATGTATGCTTTCACATTCTTCTTCGTACTCATGCAATGTAGTCTTAATATCCTTAATCTCTTCAGCCTGAGATGTCATTGAATTTATTAAGATTTATT
The DNA here is from genome assembly GCF_030445035.2 of Dasypus novemcinctus. Taxonomy (NCBI): domain Eukaryota; kingdom Metazoa; phylum Chordata; class Mammalia; order Cingulata; family Dasypodidae; genus Dasypus; species Dasypus novemcinctus. Next base: position 81,332,881 of record NC_080680.1, on the reverse strand, counting down.
TGAACATCTATTATTAGTTGTCTCAACTCCTTTATGTCATCTGGAGGCTTATCTTGACCCTTTAACTGGGCCATATCTTCCTGTTTCTTGGTATGGATTGTAGTTTTTTGTTAGTGTCTTAGCATCTGGCTTGCTAGATGTATTTATTCTGGGTGTAGTTTCTCTCTTTAGTTTAGGGCTTTTTTGCCTTTTCTCTGAAACTTGCTGGTTGTGTAGTAGGAGCCAAGGATGTAGTTGGTGCTGTAAGCTGTGGAGGCTCAAGCTGCCTGCATTGCCCCAAGGACCATTGAAACTTCTCCCACCCTTCTCCTTTGCCAGGGGTAGGGACAGAGCCGCAGCCATGTGTAATGATCCAAGTTGCACAGGACTAGACTGTAGTTGCCGGGAGAGACTGATGAAGGCATGCCTTTCCTCCCCTGCCTGGGTTGAAAATGGAGCTGCAGGTGTGGACAGCATTCTCTGCCATGCGGTTCCAAAATGTTCACAGTTGCCCTGGTAGACTTCCAACTATTCAGTCTGTGCCAACTTAATGTACCTGCAGGTACCCAGAGAGGCTGGTACAAATCCACCAGCTTCTTCCTTGACAGAGGTGGTGCAGAAGCCTAGGCCAAGGCTGCAGTCTGATCTGGGTGGAAAGAAATCAGTCCCTCCCATCACTGTGATTTTCAGTAAGCCTGGCTTCCCCTCATGCTGTGGGCATGTCAAAATAGTAGCTACCGGCTTCTTTCTGACTTGGACAGGTTCAAACTTCAGCTGTTCTTAAGGTTATATTTTAGCCAGCTAAATTTACTAATCAGTAGCTGAAGTCTGTGGCCCATCGTCTCTTCCTCCTGTTTTGGGGAAATGGAGCTTCCAACTCCGGCCACAGAATAACTCCTGAGGTAGCTTCGCTGCCAGAATAGGATGATCACTGGCCTCCGCAGTGTGGCCTGTAGTTCCCTGGAGAGGCTAGCACAGGTCCCCCTAGCTCCCTCCCTGCCAAAGGTGGGGCTGGGGCTTAGGCTAGAGCTGCAATTCGATCTGAATACCAGCACTGTGATTTTCAGTCCACTCCAGTTCCCCTCATGCCAGTAGTGGAGTTAAAATGGAGGATACCAGCCTCTTTTTGACTTGGAAAGGTTCAGTCTTTAGTTGTTCTTAGGATTATACTTTAGCCAGTTGAATTTACTAATCAGTAACTGAAGTTGGTACCCAGTTGTCTCTTTCTTCCCCATTTTTGGGAAATGGAGCTTCCAATTCCAGCCACTGAATACTTCCCAAGGTGGCTTGTGCCACCAGTGGAGAATGGGCACCCATCTCTGCAGAATTAAGTGGTCTCTTTACAGATTTTTCTGCAGATGGGCAGTCTTCTCTTTCCATTCTTTTGAGGATGTTACAGGATGCTCTTCTGGCCCCCTGGAGCCCCCCAAACAGGTGATTTAGATAGCTCTGTGTGATTCCAATCTGACTCTATGAGCTCCTTATTCTGCGGCCATCTTGATTGTTGTTCCCAACTCATTTTTTATTACTCTTTGCATGGAATATCTTTTTCCATCCTTTCACTTTCAACCTATTTGTGTCTTTGGGTCTAAGGCAAGTTTCTTTATAAACTTATAGTTGGATCATGCATTTTCATCTGTTGTGCCAATCTTGTATCTTTTATTGGGGAATTTACTCCATTAACATTCAGTGTTATTATAGGAAGGGTAGTGCTTAATTTCTGCTATATTGTTTGACTCTGGTTTTTGTATGTCATGTCTTTTTTGGTCTCTCTTTTCCTTTATTGCAGCCACCTTTTCTATATAGTTGATCTTTTGTGATGTTTCTGATCCCTTTCTCACAACTGTTTCTGTATATTTTTAAAATTCTTTCTTTGTGGTTGCCCTGTGGTTTGTATTATACAACCTAAGATATCAACTTAGCTTTAATTGCATACAGATTCTCAGCTCCCATGTCCCTTCATGTCCACTCTTTGTATTTTTTTGGTCCCATATTACCTCTTCCTATCTTGTATGTCCATTATCAGAACTGACTTTTTCTTGTTCAATTTTATTCTGACACCCATAGGAATTAAAAGGAGGAGTTATATATTGAGGATGCAGTACTATTGGGTTTGCATTTACCCTTTTAGTTACCTTTTTTTAACATCTTCACTTCTTTACACTACTCTAAGTAAGCTTCTTTCTCCTGTCTTTCAACCTACAGAACTCCTTTTAGTAATTCTTACAGGGCTGTTCTTTTGTTGGCTAACTCTATTTTATTTTTCTTTAGATTTATTTATCTCTCCCCTCCCCCCAGTTGTCTGCTCTCTGTGTCCATTCGCTGTGTTTTCTTCTGTGTCCACTTGTATTCTTGTCAGCAGCACCCGGAATCTGTGTCTCGTTTTGTTGCGTCATCTTGCTGCGTCAGCTCTCTGTGTGTGCAGTGGCCATTCCTGGGCAGGCTACACTTTTTTCGCGCTGGGCGGTTCTCCTTACAGGGTGCACTCCTTGCACATGGGGGTCCCCTACATGGGGGACACCCCTGCGTGGCACGGCACTCCTTGAGCGCATCAGCCCTGCGCGTGGGCCAGCTCATCACACGGGTCAGGAGGCCCTGGGTTTGAACCTTGGATCTCCCATGTGGTAGGCAGATGCCCTATTTCTTGGGCTAAATCCGCTTCCCTCTGTTTCTCTTTATCTGTGAATATTTTAAACTGTTCCGCATTGTTGAAGGACAATTTTGCTGGATATAGAATTTTTGTCTGGCAGTTTTTTTAATTTTAGCATCTTAAAATTTGTCATACAACATTGCCTTCCCACTTCCCTGGTTTCCGATGAAGAATTGGCACTTGGTCTTACTGAGGATCCCTTGTATGTGACAAATTGCTTTTCTGTTGCTGCTTTCCAAATTCTCTCTTTTCCTTTGGCATTTGATATTCTGATTAGTGTGTGTCTTTGACTAGGTCTGCTGGGGTTTATTCTGTTTGGAGTATATTGTGCTTTTTGGGCATGTACATTTATGTTTTTCGTAAGGATTGGGAAACTTTAGGCCATTATATCTTATATATTCTTTCTGCCCCTTTTCCCTTTCCTTCTCCTTTTGGGACACCCATGATGGGTACTTTTATAAACTTCATGCTGTCACTCAAGTCTCCGAGATTGACCAATTTTTTCATTTCTTTTCTCCATCTGTTCTTCTGATTGATTTCTATTTTCCTTTCGGCTTGCTCAAATATACTGTTGCATGCCTTTTATGTGTGTGTGTGTTTCTTTTGTTTTGGCTTTTGGGTTTTTTTATTTTTATTTTTTGGTCAATTTAGTTATGGGTTTTTAAAATTCTGTTGATTTTCTCAAAGAACCAACTTAATTTTATTAATTCTATTTTTTGTTGTTCTCAATTTCTTGTTCTCAATTTCATTTATTTCTGCTTTAATCTTATTTTCCTTTGGGATTAGTTTGCTGTTCTTTTCCTAGTTTCTCCAGGTGTGGTTAGGTCTTTGATTTTAGCTTTTCTTTTTTAATATAAGCATTGAAGTTCATACATTTCCCATTTAGCCCTGCCTTTGCTGCATTCCCTAGGTTTTGATATGCTATGTTCTCATTTTCGAGATATTTACTGATTTCTCTTGCGATTTCTTCTTTGACCCACTGATTGTTTTCTACAAAGTGTGTTTAACCTCCATATATTTGTGAATTTTCCCAGTCTCTGCTTGTTAATGATTTCCAGCTTCTTTTCATTATGATCAAATAATTTCAGTCTTAGTAAATTTATTGAGACCTTTTTTTTTGATCTGTCGTATGGTCTGGTCTGGACAGAGATCCATGAGCACTTGAGATGAATGTATATCTGGCTGACTTGAAGTGCAGTATTCCATATATGTCTGTTATGTCTAGTTCATTTTATCATATTCTTCAGGCTCTGTTTCCTTATTGATCCTCTGTCCAGATGTTCTGTCCATTGATGAGAGTGTTGTATTCAATTCTCCAACTCTTATTACAGAGACATCTGTTTCTCACTTCTGTTTTCCAATGTTTGCCTCACGTATTTTGGAGCTCCCTGGTTAGGTGCATAAATATTTATTACTGTTATTTCTTCTTGGTGAATTGCCCCTTTTATTAATATTTACTGTCCTTCATCTCAAACATTTTTGCATATAAAGTCTATTTTGTCTAATAGTGTAGCTACTCCAGCTCTTTTTTGGTTACTGTTTGCATGGAATATCTTTTCCTAACCTTTTACTTTCAGCCTATGTCCTTTCATCTAAGGTGAGTCTCTTGTAAACAGCATATAGATTAACTCACATTTTTTTTTATCCATTCTGTCAGTCTATGTCTTTTGATTGTGAGTTCAGGTCATTAATGTTCAGTGATAGCACTGTAAAGGCATTACTTACTTTGATCATTTTACCTTTTGAATTTTCTTTGTCATATTGTACTATTTCTGTCTTTTTACCCTTCTAGTTACCCTTACCAACAGTCTTCATTGCTGCACTCTTCTCCAAGCCTCCCTCTCCTGTCTATTCCTTTCAGGCTGTAGCACTCCCTTTAATATTTCTCATAAAGTCAATATGTTGGTGACAGGTGCTCTGAGTTTCTGTTTATTTGTGAGAGCTTTAAACTCTTATTTTTGAAAGACAGTTTTGCAGGATAAAGAATTCTTGGCTGGCAGTTCTCTCATTCAGTATCTTAAATATATCATCGTACCACTATCTTCTTGCCTCCATGTTTTCTGATGAGAAATCAGCTGTTAGTCTTACTCAACATCCCTTTTATGTGATGAATTGCTTTTCTCTTGCAGCTTTTGGAATTCTCTCTTTATCTCTGACATTTGACATTCTGAATAATATATGTCTCATAGCAGGTCTGTTCGGATCTAAATTGTTTGGAGTACATTGTCCTTAGATATTGATAATGATATGGATATTGCTGTCTTGGATATGTCTTATATTAAGGGTTGGGAAATTTTTGGCCAACTCTTTTCTGTCCCTTTTCTGTTCTCTTCTTTTTCAGGGACACCATAATATATATGTTTGTGCATTTCTCATGTCATTCAATTCCATGAGACCCTGTTCAATTTTATCATTCTTTTCTCCATCTGTACTTCTGTCTTTTCAAGTTTAGATTCTCTGTCTTCTAATTCATTTATCCATTTTGCATTTTCAAATCTGCTGTTGTATGTCTCTAATGTATTTTTAAATCTCATCTATTGTAGCTTTCATTCCCATAAAATGTTACTTTCTTTACAAATTTTCGATTCTTTATGCTCACCCAGTGTCATCTTATTATCTTTTACCTCTTTATCTGTATTTCTCTTCAACTCCTTGAATTGATTTAGGAGATTTTTGTGAACATCATTAGTTGTTTTAAATCCTTTGTCTCATCAGGATTTTTAATTTGTTGCTTTGGCTGGCCATATCTTCCTGTCTTGGCATCTGATTATCTTTTGTGAGTTTACTCTGATGGCCATTTTCTCTTTCTTACCTAGGTTTTAATTTTAACGGTTTTGTTACTCAGCTCTTCTTTGATTTTTGGTTCAACTTACTCTAAATCTTTAAAATTGTCCTGGTCGAGTTATCTAAACAGGGCAAGGGACCTACCCATGGGTCTCAGACCAGATTCAAGGGAGCCTAGGGATAGGGACGGGAGATACTCCCAAAAGCCTTTTTCCCCCTTCACTTTTCCAGCTGTCAGCAGATGGTGCTCTTTGGTGAACCTTTCCATAGAGGTATCTCTCCACCCTCCTCTGTTGGTGTTTCTGGGCAGCTTAAAGCCAGGCCCTGCTACCCCATCCCTCCCCCCTGAGATGGCTCCCTTGTTTTTTTGCTTGTTTTTGTTCATTGTCTGTTTTTTCTTTAGGAGGCACTGGGAACCAAACCTGGGACCTCTTATGGGAGGCAGACACTCAACTGCTTGAGCCAGATCTGCTCTCCAGGCCTTGCTGTTTTAACTTACTGAAAAGAAACCACACTCAGACTTCAGCCATACCCTCTCTCTTGCCAGTGAGAAAAAGGTCCACTCCCTTCTCAGTCAGCTGCAGCCAGCCACAGGTCTTACTGAGGCTGCTCACCTCGAGGGTTTTGGATGGATGCCCTTCCTACTGTGACACTGAGTAACTGCCAGTTTTCATTTTGGCCTCTTCATCTGTCTGCCCACTCCCTCCTAGATGATCCACTACCTTCCACCCATCAGCATATCCCAAGAGCTGCTGCATTGGATAACTTCTGCCCTTCCTCTACATTTTTTGTAAGATAGGTGAGTTCTGCGGATCTTCTCTGATGCAATCTTTGCAAAACTTCCCTCAGGGTATTTTTAATCTCCATTATTATGCCTTTCATCCCTATAATTTCTGTTATGTTTCTTTTTAAACTTTCAAACTCTTTTTTTTACGCTCACATAGTCTTCCTTAGTATCCTTTAGTTTTATATCCACTATTAATTGATTTCTATTCATGTTTTCCTTCATCTCCTTGAATTGACTTAGGAGATTTGTTTGAACTTCTTTGATTAGTTGTTCCAAATTCTTTGTCTCCTCTGAAATTTTAGTTTGTTCACTTGACTGAGCCATATCTTCCTGTTTCTTAATATGGCTTGCCATTTTTTGCTGCTGTCTAGGCATCTGATTATTTTGATGTGTTAACACTGAAGGTCAGTTGCTCCCTCTTGCCTAGGGTTTTATTGTTTATTGGCTTTGTGTTAAGGTGGGCCACATGCTGGACCTTTTAAGAAGCCCGTGTTTAACGGCTCAGATTTTCTCAGCTCCTCTCCTCCTGATTCTTGCCCTGGATATGTGGTGCAATTTTTAAGATTGCCCTTTTGTGTTCAGTTGTTTGACCTCCAGAAGAGAGTTTCCTTTCCGTTTTTCCTTCTCTGGGGATCTTGATCTGTTCTCTTTCTTTTTGTGCAGAGTTTTCTTCCTAGCTCATGATTTGTTTAAATTCTCCCTCACTCAATGCCCCCTTTTCATTATGCTTTTCACTTTTGGGATCTGCAGCTCACCCCACCCCCCACCCCTTACCCAGGGCTTTGTGAGCTTGAATTGAAATTCATAAAAATGTGGGGGGGGGGTGTTGGTGTGGGTGTAATCTATTTATCAAATAATACACAGTATAGTATGGGCTTAGTAAGGGTTCCATGGTTTTCACCTGACTGGAACAAAAAAGGTTAAGAACTCCTGCATTAGGGTATCTTGCCCTAGGGAAACAGATGGGGTCAATCCAGAAAGGTCTGTTTTGAGTTTAGGTGATCCCTGAAACAGAGACTGGATTGAGTGTGTACAGTTCTTGCGAACAGTTCTGCCATAATCTCTTCTTTCCACTGGGGCCACTTTTGTATATGGTACCCCTCAGCCACTTGTGTTCAGCCCTGGTTCCCTGTCCCTGCTAATGCATGGAGTTCTTTTTCACGGCTGTGAGTGACTCTGTAATCTCTGTCTGCGGCAGGAGGGACCTGACATTCAAATCCTACCTGATTTTGGTGGGTGGTTTTTTCCCCCCTTTTCTTTGTGTGTTTGTAGTGTCCTTCTCCAGTCTCTGTATTACTCCAGAACTACAAGTAAATGGGATTTATCTTTTTATTGGTTGATTCTGAGGGAAGTCTTTTCCAGGGAATGGCTTATATCGCTATGTTGATGACAAAGAACTTTTTTTTTTTTAAGATTTATTTTTTATTACCCCACCACCTGCTCTCTGTGTCCATTCACTGTATGTTCTTCTGTGTCTGCTTGCATTTTTGTAAACAGCACTGGAAATTTGTGTCTCTTTTTTTTTTTTTTAAGATTTATTTCTTTCTCTCCCCTTCCCTCCCCCACCCCAGTTGTCTGTTCTCTGTGTCTATTTACAACCTGTTCTTCTTTGTCCACTTCTGTTGTTGTCAGTGGCACGGGAATCTGTGTTTGTTTTTGTTGTGCCATCTTGTTGTGTCAGCTCTCCGTGTGTGCGGCGCCATTCCTGGGCAGGCTGCACTTTCTTTCGCGCTGGGTGGCCCTCCTTATGGGGCACACTCCTTGTGCGTGGGGCTCCCCTATGCGGGGAACACCCCTGCGTGGCAGGGCACTCCTTGCTTGCATTAGCACTGCGCATGGGCCAGCTCCACATGGGTTAAGGAGGCCCTGGGTATGAACCACGGACCTCCCATGTAGTAGACAGACGTCCTAACCACTGGGCCAAGTCCACTTCCCCTGTGTCTCTTTTTGTTGCATCATCTTGCTGCGTCAGCTCTCTGTGTGTGCAGTGCCAATCCTGGGCAGGCTGCACTTTCTTTCTTGCAGGGCGCACTCCTTATGTGTGGAGCTCTCCTACGTGGGGGACACTCGAGCGTGGCACAGTATTCCTTGTATTCATCAGCACTGCGCGTGGGCCAGCTCACCACATGGGTCAGGAGGCCCTGGATTTGAACCGTGGCCCTCCTGTGTGGTAGATGGATGCTCTATCAGTTGAGCTAAATCCACTTCCCCCAAAGAACTTTTTGACAGTTGTGAGACTACTAACTTATGTTTTTAGCAATAGCCTGTTTAATTTGCTGAGAGTTAACTGTTAGCTAGGAGCCTCTTATACAGTTACTCACTCAATAATAGTTTTTATGTCATGGATAATGGTGGGAACAGTAGAGGTGGTGAGGAGAGGTCAGATTCTGGATATATTTTTAAATGGTTGGGTAATGATATTTGCATTACTCCAGTCTTTGTCTCTGTCTTCACATTCCTTCTCCCTTCTTTGCCTGTGTATAACAAGCTCAACTTTTTCAGGTGTAACTTCTTCCTCTTTTTCTTAAATATTGCTTAGTTTCCCTATTCTCCTTGTACTTCTCTCAGGCAACTCTTTGTCCTAAGATTCTTATACACAATTTTGGTATTCTTATAAGGATTTTTGTTTTAGGATTTGTGTTATGTTATTTACTTAGTGTTATTCATTAATTTTGTTTCTCATCATTCAGGGATCCACCTATAGTGGAACAATATGGGTCTTGGAGATGTGTGTTTTTATAAGGTTGCTCTGTACTAATTCCTGTCTAGGCATTATGTCAGTTATTTTTGTGCTTAGTTTCATGTAACTAGTAGCTTAACCAATATAAACTTGATTTTAATTTTCTTTTTCTCTATTTAAGGTGGTTTTCATACTTGTGGTTCAAAGATGGTTCACCTCTCAGGCATCACATTTGCAAGGGTATGGGGACAGAGGGTGTGTATCCAGTAGAGGACAGTCCTTTTAATGACTAGAACAGTAGTAATCATGGAGGTTTTACCTTGCGAACTTTTACTGTTTTTGCAAAACTGGGTCATAAAGCCCATCCCTAGCTGTAAGGTTATCTGGAGGGATGAGTACTTTTACTGGGCATACCACACAGAAAATTAGGGATATATTAGGAAGAAAGGGAAAACAGATATTTGTGCGTTTGCTATAGATATTAGGATTAATGTTTAGTAACAGAAATGGATGCTATCCTTCACAAACCTTCAGATGTGCCCTATTTCCTGTAATATCAATCTAAAGTCCTTTCCAGTGACTTTCACATACATTTCCTTAAGCAGTCTGTTTCCATGACCACACATATCTGCAATATTAAATCCAAGTTTATTCTCTTTCTGAATATGGCCTGGATTATGCTCTCCTCCAGTATAGCATCTGTCCACTCATTTTTGTTCAGCAGCCTTTTCCACAGTAATTATAAATAGACCCTCCAATTGTTGTATCTCACTTTTATCACACTTGACTTTTTTTAGTTTTTCAAAAAAGGTAGTTTCTTTATTATACAGTTTTCTCACCTTTCTGTCCCCTTTATAATCCCCATGTTTTTTCTTTCCTATCAGTCTGGACCCATGTTTAATCACCAAAATATTCATCTCCCTCCTTGTACCTGTCTAGCAAACTTTCAATTAATAAAATTTCCTCTCCATTTCATTATGTGGAGGACCGAGCTTAGATTGAGAAAAACACAATGATTTCAGTAACAGTGGAGGCCAGGTGATTAAGGTTTAAGATTCAGATGCCACAGATTATCTGGCTCTGCAGCTTAATAGTTACATAATCCTGCATCCTGTTAACCTCTTTTGACTCGGGGTTTTTTTTTTTTCCTTCTTTCAAGGGTTGTAAGAGTTTAATGAGTTAGTGCTTACCAAGTGCCTAACCCACCATTGAAAACACCCTTTAAATGTTAGCTACTGTAATCATTTCAGTGTTCAACCTAGTTTAACTTTAATTCTTAGTCTTTTCCTCTAAAAACTTTTCTCTAAAAACACTCCTAAACACTTTATTTCATAGAGCTGACACTGTGCTCATGCACCCATTCACTTAACTTTGTTAAACACATAATTAAACAATCCCCAGGGAATAATGAAGACTATCGGCCACACAATTCCAAAAGTGCTTCCTTGGAGAATCAATACCTTGAAGTCACATAGTAACAGTTTTGTAATACTTCGTATTTGCAGTCTCATAAGGAGGAATTAATTGAAATCATTGGTTGTTTTTATAAGCTTTAAAATTTATTGGCATTGAGTTCCTTATTATTAAAGTGAAACTATCAAGTCCCTGATACTTTTAAACCCTAGTCATTTATGTTGTAATTTATTATAATTACATATATTACATATTACCGTTTACAGATAGTATGAAAAATTTGCTTTTCTATCCTATTTACAGCCTCTGTATATGAAATGATCTATTTTTACTTTGTCTTTTTAAAATTGTTCATATGCATGTTAGATAGGAATGTGAATTGTCACAACAGCAGAATTACAATCTGTCCAACTCTGAAGGAAAATAGAGGTTTTTAAATGCTTTTAATGTTATAAAACATTATCTTTTTCACAACCTAAGTTTAAAAGCTATGCATAGACTCATTTTCTCTACCATATTTGGGAGAACCATCACAGAATGATTGTTTATATCTAAATTGAAGTTCTGACTAACACAAGAACATTCTAACCTTTTTGCTATTTGAATGGGTTAATTCGTGGTTACAGAGATGAATTGACACATCCCATTTCCAAACAGGGTCAATTGATTAAGGTTTTACATGGGCAGACTAACAAATTAATTTTGCATTAGAGATGTCAAAGAGTGGTGCTTTTTACAAATATGGACTGCAGGGCTCCCATACCATTTTTTTTTTTTTCTTTTAAGATTTATTTTTTTATTTATTACTCTCCCCTTCCTCCCCCCCTCCCCCCAAGTTGTCTACTCTCTCTGTCCACTTGCTGTGTTTTCTTCTGTGACCGCTTCTATACTTATCAGCGGCACTGGGAATCTGTTTTTGTTGCGTCATCTTGTGTCAGCTCTCCGTGTCTGTGGTGCCATTCTTGCACGGGCTGCACTTTCTTTCGTGCTGGGCGGCTCTTGTTACAGGGCTCACTCCTTGCACGTGGCGCTCCCCTACGCGGGGGACACCCCTGCAAGGCAGGGCACTCCTTGAGCGCATCAGCACTGCGCATGGGCCAGCTCCACACAGGTCAAGGAGGCCCGGGGTTTGTACCGCGGACCTCCCATGTGGTAGGCAGACGCCCTATCCATTGGACCAAGTTTGTCTTGCTTTTCAAGCCTATGTATCCTAAGGTTAGATACTTCACTTAATTGTGTTGGAACTTTCAAATAGCTGCTTGTTACAAGAAAATTGAAAGCTTTTTCTGTTTTCTCTGAAAACATCTTTTCTCTGAAAAATGGGAAAGGTGAAAAGATTGAGGTGATGTATTTGAGAACAATGAGATAGTTCGAAGCATTTTGAGTAAGACTGTGTAAGATTGAGTAGGATTGCTTCCATTGTTTGTGTCCAGAACCTCTAATTTACGGGCCTGGATTTCTTTCCGTACAGTAGTGAGTTCCAGATATGCAAAAGTGGTCTCCTATTATATATATTTTACAGGATTTGTTAATGAGATTTGTGATAGCCCAAAACCTATAAGTAAGCCATAATAAATTTTACTATTTGCCAAACTTAGGAGATTACAGTCTAATGAATTCAATTTGTCAGAAAGTTGACTCTGTAGGTGGAGTATAATTATTAATAGCTAACTCAAACAATATGTGGCAGAAATCTATTCTTGTTCATTTTTTAATATTCCATACCCCACTCTTTTTTTTATGTTTAAAAATTTTTTTATTGAAATGTATCACTCATACATAAACAGTAATTGTATAATAGTTGTGAATTTACAAAACAAACATATATAAAATCAAATCAAACATATAACATCTCACCCTACCACCAATAACTTATATTGTTTTTAAACCTTTTTAACTAATGATTAAAGAGCATTGTCAAAATATTACTACTAAACAAAGTATTTTTCCCCTAACCAATTCCGATTATTATTATCTTTATATCATTTATATATGAATATACATAAACAATTAAGTGTGTGGTAGAAGTTATGAATTTACAAAGCAGACATGCACAACATCGGACAGGGGTCCCACACATTTATATATGAATATACATAAACAATTAAGTGTGTGGTAGAAGTTATGAATTTACAAAGCAGACATGCACAACATCGTACAGGGGTCCCACACATCTGTCCTCCACCAACATCTTGCATTGTCATGAGACATTTGTTACAAACTATGAAAGAACACTGCCAAAATCTTACTACGAATCATAGTTCTTTTCTTACATTTGGTGTGTTTTTCCCCAACCAACCCTATTATTATTTTTTAAATATATTTTTTTAGGACAGAAGTTGTGAACTTATAAAACAATCATGCACATGTGCAGAATTCCCAAACTACACTCCTCCATCAACACACCACAATGTGGTGTGTCATTTGCTACAGATAAAATAATATCATCTGATTATTGCCATGTCCATAGTGTACATTTGGCTCACATTTTCCATACTGCTTCAGTATCAGCAGGGTACATCTTTTGCATAGATACAAGAATATTATATTATTCTACTAACCACAGTCCATGGGTCACTCCAACTGTATTTTCCCCATGCTTCTCCACATTCCCAACACCCTGCGGTAGTGATAATACATTTGTTCTAGCTCACAAAGGACACTCTTACAACTGTACCATCAACCACAATTCTCACCCACCTCTGGGTTTACTGTGCTATCCAGTTCCTAGATTATTCTCGAGCATCTGTCAGTTGGCATTTACATAACTAGACTACCATTTTCAGTCATATCCCCATTTATAAACAGCTGTTTCTCCTTGTGTATTATCATCCACTCTGGGCATTTCCACACTTTTACAGTAAAGCTAATTAAAACTTCTACATACATTAAATATCAGTGGTCCACTCAGTCCTCCTCTTATCTCCTTTAAGAATCCACCACCTACCACCAGGTCTTTTTTTTTTTTTTAATTATTTATTTCTCTCCCCTTCCCCCCTGCCCTGGTTGTCTGTTCTCTGTGTCTGTTTGCTGTGTCTTCTTCTTTGTCCACTTCTGTTGTTGTCAGTGACACGGGAATCTGTGTTTCTTTGTATTGCGTCATCTTATTGTGTCGGCTCTCCTTGTGCCAGGCGCCATTCTTAGGCAGGCTGCACTTAACTTTTGCACTGGGCGGCTCTCCTTACGGGGCGCACTCCTTTTGTGCGTGGGGCTCCCCTATGTGGGGGACACCCCTGTGTGGCACGGCACTCCTTGCGCACATCAGCACTGTGCATGGGCCAGCTGCATACAGGTCAAGGAGGCCCGGGGTTTGAACCACGGACCTCCCGTGTGATAGACGGACACCCTAACCACTGGGCCAAGTCCGCTTCCTTACCAGCAGGTCTTGAAGCTATTTTCCTGCAATTTCTTCTAGAAGTTTTATGGTTCTTGCTTTTATTTTTAGTTTTTTTATCCATTTTGAGTTAATTTTTGGATAAGGTGTGAGATAGGGATCCTCTTTCCTTCTTTCAGCTATGGATGTCCAATTCTTTTAGCATCATTTGTTGAATGGATTGTTCTGCCCGAGCTGTGTGAGTTTGACAGGCTAGTCAAAAATCACCTGACCATACCTGTGAGGGTCTGTTCCTGAATCATAAATTTGGTCCCATTGGTCTATTACGTCTGTCTTTAGGCCAGTACCATGCTGTTTTTACCACTATAGATAGGTATTATGATTTCAAGTCTGGAGATGAGGGTTCACTTTTCCTTTTTATGATGTTTCTGGCTATTCAGGACTCCTTACCCTTCCAAATAAATTTAATGATCATGTTTTCAATTTTTTCTTTAATGCTGGTAGAATTTTTATTGGGATTGCATTAAATCTATACATCAGTCTGAGTAGAATTGACATCTTAATGACATCTAGTCTTCCAATCCATGAGCACGGAATGTTCCTCTAGTTATCTAGGGCTTTTTTTACTTGTTTTAACATTGAGTTGCAGTTTTCTGAATACAAGTGCTTTATTTACATCATTGGTTAAGCATACTCCTGACTATTTGAGCTTTATCTGTCGTATTTTATTTTCACCACTCTTTTGGTACTTTTAGTTACTTTTATTTATATAATCTTCATTTCTAGACTCTCTTACAGGCCCCTCTCTCCTGTCTTTTCTTTTCAGGCTCTAGCACACCCTTTAATATTTCCTGAAATTCTGGTCTCTTGCTTAGAAATTCTCTTAGTTTCTGTTTATCTGTGAGTATTCTAATTTCACCCTCATTTTTGAATGAGGATATAAGATTCTTGGTTGGAAGTTTTTCTCTTGTAGTATCTTAAATATATCAGACCACTGTCTTCTTGCCTTCATGGTTTCTGGTGAGAAATGAGCACTTAATCTTATTGGATATCCCTTATATGTTTTTGCATTGCTTTTCTCTTGCTGCCCTAGGAATTCTGTCTTTTGTCTTTGGGCTTTGATATTCTGATGAGTATGTGTCTCAGAGTTAGTCTGTTTGGATTTTTTCAGATGGGAGTACGTTGTGCTTCTTGGACAAGGATAGCTATGTCCTTCAACAGGGCTGGGAAATTTTCTACCATGATTTCTTTAAATATTCCTTCTGCCCCTTTTCCCTTCTCTTCTCCTTCTGGGACATCCATGACACGTATGTTTGCAAGCCTTTTGCTCTCATTTAGTTCCCTGATACCTTGTTCAATTTTTTCCATTCTTTTCTTCATCTCTTCTTTTGTATGTTCACTTACAGAGGCCGTTTCTTCAAGCTCACAAATCCTTTTTTGTGCCTCCTCAAATCTGCTATTATGTGATTCCAGTGTTCTTTTAATTTCATTTATTGCACCTTTCATTCCCATAAGATCTGCTATTTTTCTCTATGCTTTCAAATTCTTCTTTGTGCTCACCCAATGCCTTCTTAATATCCTTAATCTCTTTAGCCATCTCATTGAATTTATTAAGGAGATTTGTTTGAACATCTATGATTAGTTGTCTCAACTCCTTTATGTCATCTGGAGGCTTATCTTTTTCCTTTAACTGGGCCTTATCTTCCTCTTTCTTGGTGTGGATTGTAATTTTTTGTTGGTGTTTTGGCATCTGGATTGCTAGAGTATTTATTCCAAGTGCAGTTTTTCTCTTTAATTTAGGGCTTCCTGCCCTTTCTCTCTTGCTGGTTGTGCAGTAGGAGCCAAGGTTGCAATTGGTGCTATAAGCTGTGGAGGCTCAAGCTGCCCTCATCGCCCAGGAACTGATGAAGCTTCTTCCAACTTTCTCCTTTACCTGGGGTAGGCACAGAGTCACAGCTGTGTGGAATAATCCAAGTTGTGCAGGCCTAGACTGTAGTTGCCCCAAGAGGCGGATGAAGCTTCATGCTCCTTTCTCCCCTGCCTGGTACAGGGATGGAGCTGTAGGTCTGGGCAGCAGTCTATGCAGTGTGGATCCAAGATGACGGTAGTTGCCCTGTAGACTTCCGATTATTCAGTCTGTGCCAGCCAAATGTACCTGCAGTTACCTGCATAGGCTGGTGCAGGTCCCTCCAGCCTCCTCCCTGCCAGAGGTGGGGCTGAAGTCTAAGCTAGAGCTGCAGGCTGATCTGGGTGAAAGAAACCGGTTCCTACAGTCACTGTGATTTTAGGACAACCAGGCTTGCCCTCATGCTAGGGGTGGTGTCAAAAGGGCAGCTACCGGCCTCTTTTCCACTTGGACAGGTTCAAACTTTAGCTGTTCTTAAGGTTATACTTTATCCAGCCGAATTTACTAATCAGTAGCTGAAATCAGTGGCCAAACGTCTCTTTCTCCCCTGTTTATGGGAAATATGGAGCTTCTAATTCCAGCCATAGAATAGGTCCTGGGGCAGCTTGTGCTGCCAAAATAGGCTAATCACCAGCATCTGCAGCTTGGCTGGTAATTAACCTAGAGATGCTGGCTCAGGTCCCCCAGCTTCCTCCCTGCTGGAGGTGGGGCCGGGGCTTATACTAGAAGCTGCAATCTGACCTGGATGGAAAGAAGCCAGTCCCTGCCAGCACTGTGATTTTCAGTCCACCTAGCTTCCCCTCATGCCAGGCACAGAATTAAGATGATGGCTACTGGACTCTTTCTGACTTGGACAGGTTCAAACTTCAACTGTTCTTTTTTTTTTTTTTTTTAAGATTTATTTATTTAATTCCCCCCCCCTCCCCTGGTTGTCTGTTCTTGGTGTCTATTTGCTGCGTCTTGTTTCTTTGTCCGCTTCTGTTGTCCTCAGCGGCACGGGAAGTGTGGGCGGCGCCGTTCCTGGACAGGCTGCTCTTTCTTTTCACGCTGGGCGGCTTTCCTCACGGGCGCACTCCTTGCGCGTGGGGCTCCCTCACGCGGGGGACACCCTTGCGTGGCACGGCACTCCTTGCGCGCATCAGCACTGCGCATGGGCCAGCTCCACACGGGTCAAGGAGGCCCGGGGCTTGAACCGCGGACCTCCCATGTGGTAGACGGACGCCCTAACCACTGGGCCAAAGTCCGTTTCCCCTTCAACTGTTCTTAGGATTATACTTTAGCCCACCAAGTTTACTAATCAGCTGAAATTGGAAGTTCTTCCCCCATTTTTGGGAAATGGAACTTTCAATTCCAGCTGTGGAACAGCTCCTGAGGCGGCTTGTGCCTCCAGTGGAGGATGGGCACCGGCCTCCGTGGTATGGAGCGCTAGGGACCAATGAAGCTTCTTCCATCTTTTCTCCTTTGCTCGGGGTAGGGACAGAGTCACAGCTATGTGGAATAATCCATGTGCAGGCCTAGACTGTAGTTGCCCAGAGAGACTGATGAAGCTTCACATCCCTTTCTCCCCTGTCTGGGGCAGGGATGTAGCTGCAGG
Source organism: Dasypus novemcinctus (assembly GCF_030445035.2). NCBI lineage: Eukaryota > Metazoa > Chordata > Mammalia > Cingulata > Dasypodidae > Dasypus > Dasypus novemcinctus. The sequence continues at coordinate 81,315,754 of NC_080680.1, read as the reverse complement.
TGTTGGCAGCAATCTATGCACTGTGAGTCCAAGATGACCGCAATTGTCCTGGAAGACTTCTAATTTTCAGTCTATGCTATCCAAAGTTCCCTGCAGTTACTTGTATGGGCTGTTGCAGGGATCCTCAGCCTCCTCCCTGCCAGAGGCAGGGCTGATCTGCTAGAAAGAAACTGGTTCCTTCAGAGTTTCAGTCAGCCCAGCGGCAGAGTCAGAATGGTGGCCACTGGCCTCCTTCTGACCTGGGCCAGCTCTCACCGCAGCTGTTCCCAGGGTTATCTCTTAGCCAGCCAAGTCTCCCAATCAGCAGCCGAAATCAGCAGCCACCCGTTTCCTCCTCCCCTGTTTCTGGGAAACGGAGACTCCAGTTCCCGTCTCAGAGCAGCTCCTGGGGTGGCTCATGCTGCCAGAGTATGACAGTCACCGACCTCCACGACTTGGCCAGTAATTTCCCGGAGAGGCTGGTGCAGGTCCCAGCAGCTTCCTCCCTGCTGGAGAGGTGGCACTGGGACCTAGCTTAGACCTGCAGTATAATCTGGATGGGAAGAATGCTGGTCCCCACCAGGACAGGGATTTTCATTGTACCCTGCTTCCCCTCGTGCCAGGTGCAGAGTTAAGATGGCAGTTCTCAGGCTCTTTCTGACTTGGACAGGCTCAAACCTTAGCTGTTCTCAGGATCGTACTGTAGCCCACTGAGTTTCCTCATCTACAGCTGAAATTGGTGCCCAACTATCTCTTCCTCCCCTGTTTTGGAGAAGTGGAGCTTTCAATTCCAGCCACAGAACAGCTGCTGAGGTGGCTTGTGCCTCCCGGGAGGATGGGCACCAGCCTCCGGGGCGTGGAGCACTCTACTTATTAGTCTTCTCAGCAGACAGGCAGTCTCCTTCCACTCCCCCAAGGACATTGCAGGATGCTCTTCTGGCCTCCTGGAGCCCCCAAACAGGTGCCAGAGGCCTCTTGGTGTTTACTAACTGCTCTGTGGCAGGAGCTGACTCTAGGAGCTCCTTACTCTGCCACCGTCTTGCTGGTACTCCCCTACTCATTTTAATTATTAGAAATTAAAATTATTAAAATAAGAATTGATTTTTTTATTAAAATCAAGGAATAAATCAGTCATACTTTTTTTTCTTTTCAAGGATTTCTCTTTTTATTTCTCCCCACCCCACCCCTCTTGTCTGCTCTCTCTGTCCACTAGCTTGTGTGTTCTGTGTCCGCTTGTACCCACAGTGGCACCAGGAAACTCTCTTCTTTTGTTGTTGCGTCAATCTTGCTGTGTCAGCTCTTCGTGTGTGTGACGCCACTCCTGAGCAGGCTGTGCTTTTTTTCATGTGGGGCGGCTCTCCTTGCAGGGTGCACTCCTCGTGCATGGGACACCCCTACGCAGGGGCACCCCTGCGTGGCACAGCACTTATTGCACGCAGCAGCTCTGCACGTGGGCCAGCTTACCCCACGGACCAAGAGGCCCTGGGCATTGAACCCTGGACCTCCTATATGGTAGGCAGACGCTCTATCAGTTGAGCTATGTCCACTTCCCCAATTGTACTTTTAAATCTAGGGAGATGTTACAGGAAGAGTTAGAAAGTGTGCTTTTGTATGTGGTTCTGAAAACTATTTTACATTTTAATGAAAATAACAGCATTTGAATTATAATATTCCTAAAATATAGAACAAAAATGACATGGCATTTGAAATTTCTCTGCTCAATACTTCGGACTGATCTTGTCAGTTTAAATAAAAGAATCAGTTCTGTTTTATATGAATATCTTAAAATCTAAAGTTGTAATATGTAGCCCATATACTCTTTTAGTAATTTTTTAATGATTTTTATACAAACAACATGAACCAATTGCTTTGTAACCAAAAGTGCTACTATGCTTAAATAATTAGAACTTGGAAGAGTAGGTTGGAGATAGAAGAGGTTTTTGGAAAACACACAGCCCTCATCATATTTTTATTTAATTGTAATTTTGGTAGTTTTTTTTTTTGAGAATTAATTGGGAAATTGAGTTTGGAGTGGGGCATCTTGGAGAGTTAATGCAGTTAAATGATCCATTACCATTATAGCTAGCAAGTATTGTTATGGCACTTGAAAACTTGAGACTGTCTCTCAAAATAACAGGTGGAGGCTTTGAGTTATCCACCACTCCTATGTTCTACCTAAAACTCCATGTTTTTCTTAAAAGTACTCCCGAAGTACTGTGGCATTTTGTTTATGAACTGATGATCTAGGTCACATGGATACTTCCTTATCTCTTTTATATAAATCATTTTATCCAGATAACCTTCATTAAAGAAAACAAATGTAATGGCCTAAACAATAAGTATAGGAGGCAGGGGAGTGTGATTTAGAATCAAGTCCAGGGTCTACTCAAATTGTACCTGCTTTTCACCTGAACTCTAAGCTGACAATTGATGCTTAAAAAAGTATCTTAGCTGATGGGAGAGTGTAGTGGAATCTCTCAGGTGGTGTGCCATTTTAAAGAGAAGGTCAAAGTTTGTTGCAACTATTGTAGAGCCTATTTGTTGTTATCAGATGAATTTTATGGTTATTTTTTAGAGTTCATGTTTCATGTGACAGTATTTTCCTTTACATATCTCCCTCCCCTCCCCACCCTCAGCATCCTTTTTTGTTTGTTTTTTCAAGGTTTTTAATTTGGGTCTATAGTGTGTGTGTATTTCTCCTTTAAGTTTTAGGGTAAATATATTTAAACACCTATGTGAGATACTTAAAAGGTCTTATTCAGTTGATTGATTTTGTTGCATTTATAGAGTGAAGATAGTCCAAGTCCCAAGAGACAGCGCCTCTCTCATTCAGTCTTTGATTATACATCAGCATCACCAGCTCCTTCACCACCAATGCGACCATGGGAGATGACGTCAAATAGGCAGCCCCCTTCAGTTCGATCAAGCCAACATCACTTCTCAGGGGAACGATGCAACACACCTGCACGCAACAGAAGAAGGTTAGTTGTTAATATATGTTTCCTTCCATTGGTGGGTTTGAGAACATTGGAATACATTTTTCTGTAGGTATTTTATACACAAATATCATACTTGAACTGTATGTTCATACTTGAGAGACATTACAGGTGGTTTAGGCTCCCAAACTAGATCATAAAAGTTCATCTAGCTTTTGATTATTGACAGGTTGAAGAAATTGAAAGAGGCTAACATGATTTACCCAAAGTCAATCTGTGCTATTATTACATAAGAATTCAACTGCATTCTGGTTTTAAGAATTTTTGTGAGCTCATCTCTAATCCTTATTACTAGAAAATGCTTTTTATAGTTTACAGCTATAGGAAATATGGAGATCTCTTCTCCACACCATTCCTATTCCTTCTGTATTTAGTAAGGCAGTTGAGATCTTAACTTAGATTTCATGTAAAACTGCGGAGCCTGAAATGTATAATGACCAAAGTTTAGTTCAGCCTTTAGTCCCCTCTTCATTGGGAGTTGGCCCTTGACTTTCCTTCCCAGAAGGAAAACAGTTCTTCTTGAGCTTCCTTCCCTTTAGTCATTACCTGAAGTCATACGTTTCTTATTCTAGGAAAAGAACATCCTCGGAGTGAGACAAGTGTTTGCATATCTGGGATGTTGGTAATCTTAGGATATTGATGATCTTGTGTGGGGAAGGGATCTTAGAACCACTATTCTTTGTTCCTTATGAGACAAATCTGTTTCTGAGTTTTATTCTTTGAGGCATTAAGACTTTTACATTATCCTGTAATTTACCACCTAATTGTGTGGGGATGCTTAAATTAAATAGTGTATATATCTACCAGGTATAGCTGCTAAATAAATACAACAAGCATGAAGAAATACAGTTTTTTGGTTCAGGGTAACAGCCTGAGCACGTGATGTAGTCTTTGCCTATTGCTTTATGATGGAATGTATCATATATACAAATGAACATTAAGACAAGCATACAGTTAAAACAGTATCAAAGCAAATGTGTAGTGCATGTATCCAATGTCTAGGTTGAAAGAGAATGTTGTCAATCCATCTAAAATCCCCCTATAGTTTCTGCCTTGCCATTCCCCTTCCTCCATCCTGAAGAGTAAATTTTGTCCTGTGATTTTGTTGTTCTTATCATTCCCTTGTGCCTTCTAGTTTTTTTTTATTTCTCCCCCACCACCTTGTTGTTTTTCACTTGCTGAGTTTGTTCATCTTCCTTGTTTCTTTAGGAGGCACTGGGAGCCAAACCAGGGACCTCTGATGTGGGAGGGAGGTGCCCGATTGTTTGAGCCATCTCTGCTCCCTGCTTTGTTGTGTCTCTCGTTCTGTTTTCCCTCCCCACATCTCTTGTTGCATCATCTTGATGAGTCTGCTCGGTGTACCTGCCTGTTGCGTCAGCTCACTGTCTTCTTTAGGCAGTACTGAGAACCTCTGCTCCCTGCTTTGTTTTGTCTCCCATTATGTTCTTTTCTTGTGTCCCTTGTTGTGTCATCTTGCCGAACCTGCCCATCGTGCCAGCTCACTGTCTTCTCTAGGAGACAGTGGGATCTAGGAGATCAGCTGGGATCTGAACCAGGGACCTTCCACATGGTAGGCAGGAGCCCAGTAGCCTGAGCCACATGTTTCCCATCCTTCTAGTTTTAAGGCCCATGAATGTATTCTTTTTGTTTGTGTTTTCTTTCTTTATATATATATTTGGATTTTGCCTATATTCTATTTTCATTTAAATGTATTCTTTGACTTTTAGTAAACATTCTGATTTGAATGTGGGCAGCAGTATTTTTTTTTACTTTATATATAATCTGTTCCTTTCTATTAACATACCATAATTTATATATCTATTCTAATTTTGACAAATGGTATAATGATATACACATGCAAAAGTTTCACTAGGATATATATGCCTAGGAGTATAACAGTGGTATCTCAGGATATGCCCTGGACCAGGAAGGATAAGTCAGAAGTGTCTGTTTCCAGATGGTAATAATTAATATGGATTCTTAAACTGCTCTTTGTTGATGGCAACATGAAGTAGGAGTCGGGAGCATTCACATCCTGAAAAGTAGCATTATCCTGTCCAGCAGTGTGTTTTATTCTAAGTTCCATTCTCACTGTAGGCTAGCTATAAGCTTTGTTGCCAGATTTCCTCCCTGAAGCAGACTGTGCAAGCAGATGCAATATTCAACAACAGTCTAACAGAATTTAAAATACAAAGATGATAAACAGAATCAGAAAATTAGCAAACATTTATAGAAAGCCAGCAGAGTGAGAGAGAGGCATTATACTTAATGGCACAAAACAATAAAACAACTGTGAAATCTGTATCAGTGTTTTCCAGTAAAACAGAACTAACAGGATGTGTGTATGTGTGTGTGTGTGTTTGTAGATAAAGAGATTTATTTTAAAGAATTGCTCATTTATGATTGGGGGGTAAGGTGGGGGCTGGCATGTCTGAGATCTATAAGGCACGGCCACGGGCTAGAAATTCCAGTAGGGTAATATTGCCATCTTGAGTCCATATTTCTTAGGGGAATATGGCAGACTGAAAATTCTGATAAGAGTTGATGTTGAAATCTTGAGTCTGAAGTAATTAGGGGAGGCCAGCAGGCTGGAAACTCAGAGAGGAACAGAAGGTATAGCTCTGAGGCAGAAGTGTACAGAATTTTAGAATAACTGCAATATCCTCAGAAAAAGGCAAGAAGATATTACATCCATAAAAATCAATTAAGGGAAGCATTAAAAAAATGAATTAAAAAAAATAAATAAAAGAAGGGAAGCAGATGAGGCTCAAGTGATTGAGCTACTGACTACCACATGGGAGGTCTGGGTTCAGTTCCTCGTGCCTCTAGAGAGGATGAGCAAGACAGCAAGCTGACATGACAGGGTGGCATGACAAGCTAATGCAACAAGAGACACATGGGAGGAAAATATAAGGAGAGACACAACAGAGCAGGGAGCAGAGGCGGCTCAAGTGATTAGGCGCCTCCCTTCCACATGGGAAGTCCAAGCCTCCTAAGAAAAGAAGCCCAGCACCCAAGAAAAAGACAAAGCAAGTGCAAGCAATGAGGTGGGGGTGGGGGGTTGATAAATAAAATAAATCCTAACAAAAAATCAATTAAAAGCTTAGTTGTTAAAACTTTTTTTAAAAAATGGAGGGAGGCATAAAATAAATTCATTTCTGGAAGATCAAGTGGAAGAATTTCCCCAGAATTTAGTGTAAAAGGACAGAATGGAAAGCATGGAAAATGAAATGTAAATATGGAGATAGAGCCATAAATTCTGACTCAAGTATTTCTAGAAGGGAGATAATAGAAGGGAAACATTTCTAAAGAAATAATACAAAATCATTTTCAAAATTGTCAGAAGATAATTTTGAGCAGAATCTCGATGAAATTTCAGAACTCCAAGTATATACAAAGATTCAAGAATTTACTGTGACAGAATATAGACTCTCCACAAAGAAATGAGTATGAAATTGACCACAACTTCTCATTAACAACATTGAATATGAGAAGACATTGAAATCTTCAGAATTCAAAGGGAATTAATTTTGTTCTTCTGGTTTTACCATCTGACTTATTTAAATATAAAGACAAAATATAAAAGCATTTCAAACATTCAGAGACTCGGAAAGTTGACAAGTAAGAGATTGCTCCTGAAATTACTAAATATTGTACTCTGTCCAGGAAGCAGAAGAATAAATGCAAGAAGTAGGTTTCAAAACCATTGGTTAGCAAAGAAAACAAAAAAGACATACTGTTAAATCTGTATTAGTCCAGCCAAAGGGGTGCTGATGCAAAATACCAGAAATCTGCTGGGCGTTATCAAGGGTATTTATTTGGGGGTAGAAGCTTACAGTTAACCAGGCCATAAAGCATAAGTTACTTCCCTCACCAAAGTCTATTTCCACATGTTGGAGCAAGATGGCTGCTGACCTCTGTGAGGGTTCAGGCTTTCTGGGTTCCTCTGGGCTCAGTTCTCTGTTTCCTCCACAAGGTCAGCTGTAGACTATGATGCTCTCTAGGCTTTGCCTCTCTCCGAAAGGTCAGTTGTAGACTATCAGGCAAATGGCTCTGTCTCTTTCCCCGGGGCTCCAGTTTAAGGCTCCAGCTTAAGACTTCAGCATCAAACTCCAACATCAGAAACCCACAGCTCTGTCATTTGCCATGCCTTTTATCTGTGAATCCCCACCCACCAAGGGACAGGGACTCAATGTCCTAATGACCTGGCCCAATTAAAGCCCTAATCACAACTCAATGAGGCCCAGGTACAGATCAGATTTCAAACATAATCCAGTATCTATTTTTGGAATTCATAGCCATATCAAACTGCTATAGTATCTTTTGTTTTAAAGAGAGAAAGAAATATGGAAAAGGTCTGAGCATGAGCTAATGGGGATGGAACAGAGAGAAGTAAATGTATTCTTTCTTTTTTCCCCACTAAGAACAATAGAGATACTGGTAAGTCTAGGTAGTTTTAGAGAAAGAGAAGTTTGCATTTAAAAATTTAAGACTGATCACCAGAAGAATAAAACTAAGAATGTAAACTTCCAAACATGTAAGTAGTTGTTAAACAACATATATGGAAAACTCAGTCCAACAAAAGACTGGAAAGTGAGGCTGAGGGGCAGGGGGTAAACAGCTTTTTGCTATTCACAAGGGATATACCTGACACAAAGTGACAATGTATATATTTATTGTTGGTGTACTGTTAACTGAAAAATATTTGTCCATTTTTATCACAATTTCTTACTTCTGGATTTTCCAATGATTTTTTTTTTAACTTTATTTCAACTTCAAAAAATAAAATAATAGACAAAAGGCAGCTCAACTAATTATGGAAGCGCTGCTTTGAAAAATCTTGTCCAGGTACATTTATCTTAGTTAATCCTAAAAACAAACTCAATTGTTTCTCCAGTGTTGCAAAAGGTGAATAAATGAACACAGATGGTTAAATGACATAACAAGATCTTCTTGTTAATGAGGAAAATGAAAAAATAAATGCTTGATCATATTCACATCTCATATAACTAAATCCCGTATTTTTTACCATTAGCATTTATATAGTATAGTACTTCTTTGCCTTTGCTACAAAAATAACACGTTACTTTCAACTATAGTCTGTACATCAGTTATATTTTTCCCATGTACCACCATATTTTTAATGCCTTGTAATAGAGGAACATTCTTGTATTGGTATTTTTTATTTTTTTATTTTTTGTTACTTTATATTTTAACAACAATCCTCATGTACCACAGAAATTACTATATTATATAGTCCCTAGATTATTCTCTAGCTGTCTTTCAGTTAACATTAATCTCCCTAATTACCCCTTTTAGCCATAATCACATTTATAAATTAGTAGTGTTATACTCATTATAATATGTTACCATCAACTCTATCCATTTCCTCATATTTTGCAATCATTCTACTAAACATTATACATCATTCCGCATCAGCCCCCCCGCCTGTTTTGGACAGGTTGGGTGTTTTTTTTTTTAGGGATATGAGTGATCTGAGCATACTTATATTCTATTTTGATTCTAAGATGCAGTCTCCCACACACATATACATTTTAATATCTGAGGAAGACTTAAAGTTGATAAGTCATGGTTACTTGGCCTTTTTTTTTTCCTTCTGTTTTTAGTGATGTATACAGTCTTTAAAATTAATTTGTGCAGATAAAGAAATATTAATGTGCTTATACATGAATTTAATATAGTCTTGTTCCTTTTGCTTAGCTTATAAGCAGTGACATCCTAGTAGCAATGAGCACATTTTATTGCTAAGATCTTGGTTTCTAAATACCACTCTCCAGTTAAAAGGAACCAGGGCTCTTTGGAGAACTAGTTGATATCAGGCTTGGGGCAGGACCAAGATGAGTCCAGAGACGCAACAGAACAGGATCAAAAGGATAGGAGCATATCAAAAGGGCACAGAAGCCGTTCTGAAAGAACCCCAATTGAAGAAAGTTAGAGTAATGTGAACCACAAAATAAAACAATAGAATGGACTACAACTGAAAATAATCCTGAATCCATACTGATTATAAATAAATAATGGAATGAATAAATTGGGGAGAACTGATAACTCCCTTAAAGAAGGATTCCAGTTAATAAATGTGGAAGGCATGAGGAAAATAGAAAATCATCCAAACACCACAGTGGTGACTGCTGCCGATCCACCCCTGGAAGCAAAAATTAGTGGGTAAAATTTGAAGCGGGATGTTTGCATGGTCTCAAAAATAACTCTCTGTAAATGGTGGCTTTGTAGTGGACGGTCCTGTCCTGGCAGATACCACCTTAGCCAAGTGTTTGATGTTAATATCAGCAGTGTTGTGTATCAGCATCCTGTGCCCCTTGATTTGATGCACTGAAAAAATGCATCATTTCTGTGATAGCCACTCTCAGTAATGCACAATTCATTCAGAACTTGAGAAAGCATCAGGTTGACAGATATTCCATAGAATGAATGACCAGTGTCTTCAAAGGTATCAAGGTCATGAAAGACAGGGAAAGACTAAGGAATTGTCATAGATTGAAAAAAATTAAAAAGTATGACAGCTGGGTGCAATGTGGGATCCTGGATTGGACTCTGAAACACAGTAGGTGTGTATTAGTGGAAAAACGGGTGAAGTCTCTATAAATTCTGTAGTTTACTTAATAGTATTTTACCATGGTTAATTTCTTAATTTTGCTAGTTGTTTTATGGTTATGGAAGATATTAATATGAGAGGAGGCTATGTGAGAAGGATACATAAAAGTTTTAATCACTGTATAGTAGTGATTTCAGTGGTAGGTGAGAATTGTGTAATATTAATACAAATACGAGAATGTTCCTTTATTACAAGGTGTTAAGAATATGGTATTACATGGGGAAAATACAACTACTCTAACTTATAGACTACAGTTAACAATAATATTGTAGTATTTTGGTAGCAGAGGCAAAGAAGGTACTTTATCAATGCTAAATTAAAGGAAAAAAATTTAGGATTTAATTTTATGAGATATGAATATTATCAAGCACTGTTTTTCATTTCCTTCATTAACAAAGAGACCTTGTCATATCTTTTAACCAGTCTGTGTTCATTAATTAATCTTTGGAACACTGGAAAAACAGGAGTTTTAACAGTAATGCTTCCATAATTTGCTGAGCTACCTTTTGTCTGTTACTTTATTTTTTGAAGGTGAAATAAGGTTTAAGAAAAATTGTTTTAAAGGTAAAGGTGGATGGCATCTTAAATTCAGTGAAATATACTAGGTGGACTTTGAAGGGGAAAATGTGAAAAGAGACATTAAGAATATAGAGGAAGCAATTAGTGGAACAAGAACTTCAAGGGCAGTATAGGGAGCACTATGGGGAGTTAATCTCACAAAGGTGATCCCTGTTCTTTTATGATTGTAAAGGTGGGAGTGAGAAGAGACAGATTTAGAGATGCAGAGTGGGAACATTGAGGAAAAGGTGACCTGACCTCACTGAAGAAGTTGCTAAGGTGTCTGTGTGCAACTATTTCTGGTAGGGGAATGCTTGGCCTCCTTTGCCCAATGTAGAATACATTTAAGGGGGCCTGTTATTAGAATTGCATTTGTGCTGAGACAGTGAAAAGCCAACAGTGAATTGTCGAAGTGTAGAAAAGTAGAAAATAAAAGTCCAGTCACTTTTCAACAGCTTTATAAGATTTTTGTTAAATTACATAGATGATTATTAGAATGAGGTATGAAAGTGATTTGCTTCAGTAACCAGATTCTAATAGAAAATTTTATATAGTCCTGGAATATAATTTACATTGACACTTTTCTCTGAATTATTTACATTTTCAGCATTACTCTCTTCCATTTATACTCGGAGTAGTTAAATAACATATGTTTTTAGTTATTTCTTGTATTTCCTATTCTCATTTTAGAGTCATTTTGGCAAATAGGAACTGTCTTCTGTACATCTTAGCCAAATAGACAAACAAAAGGCTACATTAAGTAATGATAAATACTGAAAAGATTTTTAAAAATTTAAATGTTTATTAAAAAGGGGGAGTAAAATAATAGGTTGAACCATAAGAAATAGCTGATTTTACTGTTTTTTGTTTTTTTAACCTACAAAAAGGACAATTTCATTTGATTTCAATAAGAAAGGATAGTGGTTAACATTTAATTTCTAATTAATTTCAGAGCTGCTACTAATTTTCATTTAATATTCAAACTTACTTAGCATGTATTACTGATGGATATCAAAAAAATGATACAGTATCTCAATGGATCACAACAGTAGACATTATATTGACCTTCTCTTTGACATTTACTCTATTACAGTCCTCCTGTCAGGCGCCAGAGAGGAAGAAGGGATCGTCTGTCTCGACATAATTCCATTAGTCAAGATGAAAATTATCACCATCTCCCATATGCACAGCAGCAAGCAATAGAGGAACCTCGAGCCTTCCACCCTCCGAATGTATCCCCTCGTCTGTTACATCCTGCTGCTCATCCACCACAGCAGAATGCAGTAATGGTTGACTTACATGACCAGGTAGAGTAACAGAATGCCCTGGAAATATAGACACTAAAAATTGGTGATAGTTTATTGAGATAGTTTCATTCTTTTTGCAGATTTCTTTTAATTTTACCCAAAAGGAAGCAATTTTATCTAAAATGATGCTATTTTAGTTAAGTTCTTCGTACTTACTAAGGATTAAAATTTGAATTTTTTGCAGCTTTTAGAGGAAAGTTGAACTTAAAAATAGTAGGGTCAAGATGCTAGACGCTTTGACTTCATACAATAGTTGGTTTGAAATTACTGATTTAGGATTAATAGGAAATTCCACACAAATGGTGGTTTGAGTATATATCCCTGTTTCTCCTCTCCCTTCAAATTTCTCCTGGAATAATTCAGTAGGCGAGACAGTTCAGTGCATCTTTGTTTTCCAGATTTTCCATAGGTCTCCAAGGAGATGGTGGATACAAGGCTTCATTTCCTTCTGTTCAGCTGAGGGTTTAGCTTCAGAGCTTGAGAGTAAAGGCCAAAATTTTACTGTTTTCTGTGTGGTTTCTGAGGTAAAAAAAAAAAAAAAAAAAAAAAGATGTACATCTAGATGCATCCTTATAAAGTTGCTGAATCTTAAGGATAAAGAAAAATCTTACAAGATTATAGACAGGAGGAATTACAAAGGAATCAGACTAGCATCTAATTTTTTAACTGCTGCACTGGATGATAGAAAACAGTAAAAAAGTAATGTATATTAGTAATTGAGAGTAAACATAATCTTCCTTGATAGCATTCTTCTGTTGTACATTTTCTTCCTTTGTAGTCATGAAACACTTAAAAAATTGTCATGTAATAATTCAAAATGAGAAGTCTTTTGAGGCTACATTGTTTGTGATCATAGCCCAATAAAACAATAAAATTATAAGTGAAAAATTGACTTAAAAATAACTCTTAAATCAACAAATGAAAGAGGAAGAACCATGTGATTATATAGTTGTTGAGGAGTCAGTTGTCACAGTTCTAATAAAAACCTCTAAATAAAATTAGGATGATTATAGTAAATAAAAGTAATAGCATATATCCTAATTGGTGAGAGACAGGAATTAGAAACTGAACAAATGCTTGGTCTGTCCATTTTTATTTATTATTGCCTTAGAAGTTTTAACAAATGCAGTAAGATAATGTAGTAATGGATATAACACACTGAAAAGAGAATATAGTTGTATCTTTACCCCCTCATGATATAAATATATTTGATAGAAGCTTTGATAAGGTGCCTAGATGCAAATTAAATGTACAATCTACATCTATCAACTGATGAATAAATAATAAGATGGGATATATCCATACAATGAAATATTTCTCATTCATAAACAGGAATGAATTATGCATGATTTTTCTGTAAACCTACAACTTCTCTAATTTAAAAAAAGGGAGGGGGATGAAGTTCTGATACAAACTACAACATGGATGAACCTTGAAAACATTATGCTGAGTGAAAGAAGCCAATCACAAAAGGCCAAAGATAGTATAATGACTCCATTTATTTGAAATATCTAGAATAGGAAAATCCATAGAAATAGAAAGTAGATTAGTGTTTGGGGGTGTGGGGAGGAATGGAGAGTGACTGCTAATGGGTATGGGGTTTCTTTTTGAGGTGATGAAAATGGTCTAAAATTAGATTGTGGTGATTGATATTACAAACCACTGAACCATACATTTAAAGCACTTATTAAAAAATCAATAACTTAAGCTGTAAGTACCTGTATATGAAAAGGATAAAAGATTGTATTTCAGTAGTGACAAATATACATGGGTAATAGATATAACAAGAAAGGCAAAGTGTAACTGTGAAGAAAGCTATAAAATATACAAAGCAAGGTATGTGTAAATAGAACAAGTGTATACCAGATTTTTAGGATGAAAACCAATATTAAAATGTCACTTCTCACGAAGTTAATATGTAAGTTAATATATAAAATTGGTGTAACTTTTAATAAAATCCTAGCAAATTTTTATTTGGGGAGGGGGGTTATATACTTTGTGTGTATTTCACAATTAAGTTTAATAAAAAGAAATAGGAAATTACCATACTTCATTGATTCCAAAATGTACAATTTTTCATATGTCAACATCTCTAAAGCTGAGATGTTTCTCACAGTTATTGGCATCTTAACCTCAGTGTCAGCAAGCAGTAATTTTTTTTTTTTAAGATTTATTTATTTCTGTCCCCTTCCCCCAATCCCCCCAGTTGTCTGCTCTTTGTGTCCATTCGCTGTGTGTTCTTCTGTGTCCACTTTTGTTCTTGTCAGTGGCACTGGGAAACTGCCTCTCTTTTTCGTTGCATCATCTTGCTGCATCAGCTCTCTGTGTGGGTGGCTCCACTCCTGGGCAGGCTGCACTTTTTTAGCGCTGGGCGGCTCTCCTTACGGGGTGCATTCCTTGTGTGTGGGGCTCCCCTATGCGGGGGACACCTCTGCATGGTATGGTACTCCTTGCATGCATCAGCACTGCGCATGGGCCAGCTCCACACGGATCAGGAGGCCTTGAGTTTGAACCTCCCATGTGGTAGACGAATGCTGTTATCAGGTGAGCGAAATCCGCTTCCCAGCAAGCAGCAGTTTTAGCAGTTTTCAGTGCTGTGCAAGCAGTGTACCAACATCAAACCTTTAACAGTCCGTTGTTGGGGGGGTATCCTACAGAAATTTTTTTAACCCATAGGAATTAAATAGTTGTAGTTAGGAGGTAGAAGGGGGTGAATTAACATCATTCTTAAAGAGTAGGCAAAAGTTCTTCCATTGCTAGAATAACAATTTCTATAGCAGAATAACAGTAAGTCTACTCTAGTCCATCATTCATCCCCCAGTCTTCGTTTCTGAAATGGTCATACCAAATCCGCCTCTAACTGAAGGAGGCAGATATATGGGACTATCTTGCTTGCAGTTATAGAATTCTCTCTTCCTTGGAATGGTTGTTGTCCATCATCATCTCCTTCTTAGTTGTCCTGGGTGAGTCCAGTGAACTGGAGAATAGGTGTTGCAACTCTGTTGAGATTCAGGACCCAGCTGACACATGGAAAGCCCAAAGCATAAACCTGTCAACTCTAGTACCTAACTCTAGGTTCAAATAGAAGAGGCAGAGGAGTCATGTGTAGGGAGACCATAACATTGATACAAGGCTTTCTTGTCATTTGGAAATTATATATTTATATATTTAATTGAAGGAACTTTCGTAAGACCACGTAACACTTTAACATTCATAAAAGGGTAAATTAAGTGAAATAAAGTGATTAAGGCATTCTTAATCTTCACTTTGGGTCTGCCTCTGCTGTAATTTTCAACTCAGTGGACATTATATTTTTCCATATAAGAGGCTTAGTACTATCAAGAGGGTGATGCAGCATTTCTTAGAACAATCTGTATTTCTAACCATTGGTGCTTGATTCTTAAGCCAGGTTTTGTAATTATGAAGGACTGGCCTGCTTTTGTATAATTTTTCCTAGTAGAACATGAAACAATGATGTGTCATACAAATAATGACATTTTAAAGTCAGTGAAATATGGTACTTACATATGACAGATTTGGTTATCAGAAACCTGTAATTAACTACTTATTGGTAAAATTCAGTATACTTTCTATTGAAATCAGATATGATAAATGACTGAACATTAGTTTTGAAGAGTCTATCTTTGGCTAATGCAGAAAGAGAAGAAAAGTGAATAATTGGGTCGAATATTAGAAAAAACACTATTACCTATTAGCAGATATAGTTGTATGCTAGATAAGGAAAGTCCTTGTTGAAAAATATATTAAAATTAAGAAGATAAGGTTGTTAGAGTCCAGGTACATAAATAAAAATCAGTAACTTTCTTCAGTACTAGCACTAACCAACTTCACATGGACATAGGGTAAAATTGCTTATTGGCAATATAACAAAACTTACAAAAGAACTTTGAAGAATAAATGTTATAAAAGGAATGAGAGCTTTATGGAGAAAACATTTATTATCGGACAGGGCTCTAGTGTTGAACATATAGTGACATAATACATTCCTGGATATAAAAGTGAGTCCTGGGAAACGGACTTTGGCCCAGTGGTTAGGGCGTCCGTCTACCATATGGGAGGTCCGCGGTTCAAACCCCGGGCCTCCTCGACTGGTGTGGAGCTGGCCATGCGCAGTGCTGATGCACGCAAGGAGTGCCGTGCCACGCAAGGGTGTCCCCCGCATGGGGGAGCCCCACGCGCAAGGAGTGCGCCCGTGAGGAAAGCCGCCCAGCGTGAAAAGAAAGTGCAGCCTGCCCAGGAATGGCGCCGCCCACACTTCCTGTGCCGCTGAGGACAACAGAAGCGGACAAAGAAACAAAAGCAGACAAAGAAACAAGACGCAACAAATAGACACCAAGAACAGACAACCAGGGGAGGGGGGGGAATTAAATAAATAAATAAATCTTTTAAAAAAATAAAAAAAAGTGAGTCCTTTGAAAAATAAAAGTTTAATACTTGTTAACACTCAGAATACCAGTGAGTTTTGGAACAATATAAAATTATTTGAGTTTATATATAAGAATAAATGTGTGAAAATAGCTAAAAAATGTTGTGAAAAGTATGGTGAGGAGAAGAAGAAATTGTCTTACCAAGTAATCTTTCTAGTAAGATACTGCAATTAAAATCTCACAAATTGGCACAGGTATACATAAGTAAATCCAAGAATATATAGAAACTTATTGAATGGAAAAAGATTATATTTCCATTTTGAGGGAAATGAATCATTTAATAAATAGAGAAGATATAATTATCTGTTCAACTGCAAGGGAAATTAGAGCTATATTTCACATTAAAAACAAATGTTTTAGTTGCAGTGTAAATTAAATGTAAAAATTAAAAATATTAGAAAGCTTAGCATATTTGTATAAAACTTCAATAAAAGAAACCCAAAGGCTACATACAATTTGACTACATAAAAAGGAAGATCATGAATAACAAAATATACCATTAAATAAAGGGTTTATCAAAAGAAAAAGCATAGATTGGCAAAATATTTTTGTTAGGTATGAGGCACAGTAGATTAATACTATAATTAAAAAGCAAAACTACAAATGAGCATTAAAAGAACAACCTAGTAGAAAATGGACAGTGAACAAAGGATTTGGACTATTTACAGAAAAAGAAAATCTGAATGGTTAAAAACATTAAAAGATGCTTAGCCTCTCTAATAGTCAAATTCAAATTTAAAGCATGTATGGTAACACAGTTTTTTCACCCTTCACTTGGTAAGCATGCTTTTGATGTAAGAACATCTGCCTTGAGTGGATATGTTGGGAAATGAAAAATATGTTACTGTTGGGAGTGTGACTTAGTGGCTATCCAGGCTTTTACAAGTGATTTGGCGATAGCTGTAACAATTTCAGATACCTTCACCATTTTACCCAGTAATCCCTCTGAAATAAATAAAACTAATACATAAGATACATATATTTAATTATTTTTTTACAACCATGTTTTTATTAGCAGAGGAGTGAAAACAACTTGAATGTCAACTAGTAAAGGAATGATAAAAGTGAGTGTGCTTGGAATATCTGGCTATCACTCAAAAAGAATGGGTTGCTTTTAACTCCCTCCTTACCTTGAAGAGATGGCTACACTATTTTTTTTAAAAAGTTACAGAATAATATCTTATTTCTGTTAAAAATGAACAAGACAACTTATGTGCATGTGGGAGGGCATGTTAACATTTTTTACCTCAGCTTGGGTAGGATGGGAGTAAGACTGGACAGGAGGAAAGGAGATAATTAACTTTTTAAAATACTACTTTGCTTTATTTCACTATGCAGTTAAACAGAAGTTGCTTTCTGATGGATGTGACCCAGTGTTGGAAGACATAAACTTTTATTTTCCCAAAAGTTTCCTTTTCAAAAAAAGTTTTCTGCTCTAAAAACCAGACTAGAAGAGTAATATAACAAGAGAATGAGCTCATTATTTTCCTTTTCTAATTGGAACCTCTACTATAGCCTTTACAGTGCCCTAGGCTATTCAGATCTCTCTGAAGAGTTTAGCTGTACTTCTGCATACATCATAATACTATTAAAACAGCTTTCCTATACAAAGGAGAGGTCCATTGTGACAGTCTGTGCGGCTGAGAAGGGAATCAGTTACTGCCCAATGTTAATTACTTTTAATAGTTAATGTTTTATGAAAATAGCAAAAGTTCTGTTCTTCTTTCCTAATAGCTCCATCAGGGCACAGTACCTGTTTCATATACAGTAACAACAGTGGCACCACATGGGATTCCACTCTGCACAGGCCAGCACATCCCTGCTTGCAGTACCCAACAGGTCCCCGGATGCTCTGTGGTTTTCAGCGGTCAGCACCTCCCTGTCTGTAGTGTGCCTCCTCCAGTAAGTCTGTGCCTACATTTTCATTAATTCTACTGTTAAACAAGTATTTTTGTAATTTAAGTCTCAGAAAACCCTATTTATAATAATTTCTAAGTGCATTAAATAAGCAAATAGAATTTCTTGGAAGACTGCCTTTGTGGACTCGCTTCCTAAGTAAAAAAGACATTCTTTTTGCAACAGAAATCTCAGTAGCATCTGTATAGTAATTATTTAATGAAGTTATGTTTAAAATGATATATTTTTGTATTAAACATATTTTAATGTCCTGAGGGTCACACCATCTTCCCTTAGCAAAACTGTTATAAATGAAGCTTGATCTTGAGGGGGTTATTAAGATAGGGTGTTGGACTAGTTAAGTATTAAAGTCTGAGACCTTAGGGAGCCACAGTATCATTGTCAGCATTAATTGCATTTTAGTAGTTACTTTGAGTGCTTGATCTTGTTTTATTCTTCAGGACAGGATGCCTGTGATAAAAATGGTATCCATACTCTCTAGGTGATGAAAGTGAAAAGGTAAATGACTTGCTCAAGGTCCTAAAGACAATTAGTATGGTTGAGCAAAGATTGACATCTACTTTTTTCTGCCTCTGAAGCTCTTGCTTTATTTCTTAATCTTCCAACTCCCAATCCAGTCTCCTATTTCACAACTGAGGGTGCTGAAATCAGAGGATTTAAATGGCTTAACTAAGATCAATAATATCTCCAAAGTAAAATCTAAGTAGAGCCCTAACACCCTGATCTGAATGTGAGATTAAAATAAACACATACACACATAAAAATTTCAATACCAGTTTAACAGATTAATTTACCCAAACTTGCTTTCTCAGTAATAAATTATAGAACTAGTATGCTAAAGTTGCAAACTTAAAATATTGAGAGACCACAAGGCAATTATTTGTGATAGTTGGGCTCTTATAAATATAAAAATCCTAGAAATGAAAAATTTTACAAGATTGAAAAGGATACTTTCTTGAAATAGCAGTAGTATCCCTGCATCTTTAAGTAGAGGGAGGGTCTTCTATTCAGCAACACTTTTCCTCCATCTCACTGGTATTAAAAAGACTAGAATAAAAAATAGATATTTTGACTGATTTGTAAAACTATATAATAGGCAGAATAATTACTAGTTACCAGTACTTTAATTGTAAATACCAAAATATATGTCATTGTTAACATAGGTTATTAAAAACATTGTGGTGTGATTTGGGGGTTCTATGGTAATGACAGATTTCAATCTCACTGTATTTTTTTAATTAAATGATATATTCTGATACTTTCTCTTACAGATGCTTCAGGCATGTTCAGTTCAGCACTTACCAGTACCATATGCTGCATTTCCTCCCCTTATTTCTAGTGATCCATTTCTTTTACATCCTCCTCACCTTTCTCCACATCATCCTCCTCATTTGCCACCTCCAGGCCAGTTTGTCCCTTTCCAAACACAACAGTCACGATCGGTAGGTATCTTTATTCTTATGTTTTTAATTTTTCCAGAATGTTTAGCCCTAAAAGGCATATTGTCTGTAAGTTGTTATAGTTTAAACATGATGATATAGGCTTTTTTTCCTTCTTAAAAGAATTAAAAGAATCCACAGACATAAAAATTAATATAGAGGGGAGCAGATGTAGCTCAAGTGATTGAGTGTCTATTTCTCATGTACAAGGCCCTGGGTTTGATCCCCAGTACCTACCCCCTTCCTCTCCCTCCCCTTCTCCCCCCACAAACCCAACTCTTACTGGGGAGGGGATGTGTATCTCAGTGGTTGAATGCCTGCTTCCCATGTCCAAAGTCCTAGGTTCAGTCCCTAGTACCGCCTAAAAAAAAAAATTAATATAGACATATTTAGCAATATAATTTTGGTTTCTTAAATTATCCTACTTATTTATATGTCAGTTGTCTAATTTAAATGTGTGCTGCTCCTTCATATCTGTAATCCTGGAACAGGAAGTAAATCTGAAGAAAAATTTTCATTTAGTTGTACTTCCCCCTACCCTTTATATGTTTTTAAATTGGAAAATGAAAATATTATATAGTTGTTAATGCTTGTTGTAATAATATTTGTATTCATTTATTGATCCCCACCCCCCACAAACTAGATATTAGGAGATTAGAATTTTTACCCTTAGATATTCCATTTCTATATCCCTGCACAAGTAAATTAACCGTTCAAGCCTCAATTGCTTTTTTCCAAAACATGAGAATAGGCCTGTTTTCTGCAACTCTTTTGAAAAGCAGGTATGATTGCCAACTAAGAGTTAATTCTGTCCTGGGGCTGGATTATAGCTGAGAAGCATAGTACTTGGTGAGGGTAGAGGGTGGTAAGTGCTATGTAAGTGTAAGAAATGGCACAGGAAGAAAGTCCAGTTGTTTTTTAGACAGACCAAGTTCAGCATCTTGAATCATCAGGCATTAAGAGGGAATAGAAAAGATAACAAACGGATATTTTGGAAGGTATCAATCTTTGAAAGGAACTTGAGAGTCTTATCATAGCAGAAGCTAACCATCCTTTACTAAGGGTTTGTGCGTCATACTGGGTACCAGAGAGAGGTCAGCTTACCAGGTTGCTTTCCTGATAGCTATAGAAGCCAACTGTGATAGAAATTTAGCTAATCTGATAGATTAGAACTACTTCTTCAAGAAAATATTTATGAGAATCAGGACAAAATTTATGCCAGGGTGCTCTTCTTTTTAGCATCTAGTATCTGGGAATTCAAAGTTAAAATAGAATTCAACCTTCACTTGTATCTGAATCTGGAATTCTATTATATCATATAGCCAGATCAGGACTTAAGTTCACTTGTGTTGCCATAAGGCTGAGCAGTTGTGATTTCTTTCAGATATATGTAAGCTGCATAATTAAAATGTTAGTAATCACTTACATTTGAATAATGTGTCACTGTTTTGCAACTAAGGAAGGAAGTCAAGCCAGTATTTAAAAACACATGTTCCTAAGGGAATTGAAAACATGCCCACATGAAAATGTGTGCACAAAAATGTTCATGGCATTATTCATAATAGCCAAAAAGTGGAAATACTGAATGTCCATCATCTGATAAATAAACAAAATGTGATATGTCCATACAATGGAATATTATTCAGCCATAAAAAGTAATAAAGTACCTGATACAAATGACAACATGGATTAATTTTGAAAATACTATGCTAAGTGAAATAAACCAGGCACAAAAGGTCACATATTGTATGGTTCCAGTTTTATGAAGCATCCAGAATATACAAGACACAAAAAATATATGTCTCCAGTATAGACACAGAAAATAGCGGTTGTTTAGGGCTAAGGGATGCATTTGCACAGGGGCTGTAAGGGGCAGAAATGGGTTGTGATTGCTAATGGGGTTTCTTTCTGGGGTGATGGAAATGCTCTGAAATTAGATAGTGGTGGTAGTTGCACAGCTCTAATACACTAAAATCCATCGAAATGTATGCTTTAAAATGGAGAATATTATAGCTCGTGAATAATATCTCAATAAAATTGTTCTTTTTTTCCAAAGAGAACACATATTTTGTGCTTGTGTACTGCCTCAGTGTTCACAGCTTTCTTTTGGAGTAAGCTGTGAACATGTTGGTTGTGTTGATGATACTGAGGCTCAAATTGAGTACTTTACCTAATAAAGTCACATGGCTGATTAGTGACAGCACAGGTTTCTGTCTAATGCCAAAAGGCCATAGTCTTTCTATTACCGAATGCTGCCCTCTCTATCTTGTCCTATTTAGCTCTGGTTCTGATTTATAAATATACCTCATATTCTGTTTCATCTGATGAAGATTGTCTGAAAATCCTATTAGTAGGGCAAGATGACATTAAATAATAAATAATTTTAACTTATGTAATTGGCTTGACTAGATGACTTTTTTATCGTTTTTCCTTTCATTTTAAGAGATCTTAGGTTCAAGTAGTAAAAAGAAATGTATCTATTAATGCATAGTGGAAATGTTTAATAACATATTTTAGAGATATTCTTAAATTAAAAGGATTTTTACTGTAGTCTATATATCTTCCTCATCTAAAATATAGATTTTAGATTGACATAAATGTCAAGAGATCCATCCATACCTGGCTCTTAAAGCTATTTTGGGGAGTTTTGTTTCTTTGTTTTGTTTTATTAGAAAGCATTACCTATCTAAACACTGGAAGTATATTAGTTTGCTTTTTTCCCTTCAGCCTCTACAAAGGATAGAAAATGAAGTGGAACTCTTAGGAGAACATCTTCCTGTGGGAGGTTTTACTTACCCTCCATCAGCCCACCCCCCAACATTACCTCCATCAGCTCCTTTGCAGTTCTTAACACATGATCCTTTGCATCAGGAGGTGTCCTTTGGAGTAGTAAGTTTTTGTACATTGATATATTATAATTTATTAATTGCTTTGCAATCTTTTATTTGTTGTGTTTCTCTTTAACTTTCAGCATATTTAGAATTTTAGGTGTTACTTGAAAACATTCAGTTGGAAGGTTATGTTTAGAAATATATCTAAGCATGTGTTTAAACAGGTTGACACATCTATACTGTTAACATTTAAGGAATATTAAATACCCCTTGAATAGTACACAACTTTGTAGGTTTTTTTTTTAAAAAAAGAGATTACTCATCATATTAAGTAGTTATAAAGGTAGAATGAATGATCTTAAATCATCTTGACATTTCTCATCCTATAGCCTTATCCTCCATTTATGCCTCGGAGGCTCACAGGACGTAGTAGATATCGATCCCAGCAGCCAATTCCACCTCCCCCTTATCATCCCAGCCTACTACCATATGTGCTGTAAGTTCTTTCTTACTTTAATGAGTTCTGATTTTTTACACTTACTAGATTCTCTTTCCTTTATGAATGTCTTCTATGTAGTATGTAATTTAGGGTGTTTTAGATATTTGTTTTTACTTATGCTTAGGTGTTGGGATGGATGAGCCAGTTTAAGTGAAAGAAAGGAAAGAGCCAAGGAGATGGGAGAAGTGGGGAAGGAAGAAATTGGTGAGCCAGAAAATAGATTTAACAAGTCAAGAGACAAAAGACAGAGATTGAGATTTTTGCCTCTTTTATAACTTATGTCACTTGCCACCTCTTGTTACCCAGCTCTTGATGCCATTGCTGCTATCTAAGGAGGAAGAGGAGAAGCAGAGTTATGTCTGTCTTAGACCACTCTCTCTTTCTAATAGAGAGCTACAAGTCCCATGAGAGAATCCAAATGAGAACTTAAATGTTTGTTTACTTCTCTCTCAGGTGGTGAAGTTTAGAAGTAGGCAACACAAGGATTGTTTGTTAGCCACGTGGTCATAAAGAAGGATTGTCCCATTCTCAGAGTTTTGTGGCATCCACCACATGTTTTTAGATGGCTCCTCAAGCTCTGGCCATTTTGTATATATTCTAGCTAGCAAAAATGAAAATGAATTCCTCTGCCTACCTGATTTCCCCCCAGGATACTTAGAAGTTGCACATATAACTACTGCTTACATCCTACTGGCCAGAATTCAGTAATGTCTATAACTACCTGCTAGTAAGACTGGGAAATGTAATCTTTATACCAGAGTGTCATGTGCCTATATTATACTGTCTTGATAATTGTAGTTTGTTAAAATCAGATATTAGAAATCCTCCAGCTTTGTTCTTCATGTTTTTGCTATTCCAGAGCCCATGTATTTATTTCCATATAAATTTTAAAATCATCTTGTCATTGTTTACCAAAAAAGTTTGCTGGCATTTTGAAAGGCATTGCTTGGAATCTATAGATTCAACTTGGTGGGAGAATTGACAATAATATTCATCTTTTTCTACTTACATGATATATATCTATGTTTGTTTTCTCTAATTTATTTTAGCAGTATTTTTATAGTTTTTATTGTACAGGTCTTGCATATATTTAGTTAAAATTTATCCCTAAGTATCCCTAAGTATTTCTTGGCTTTTTAGATATTTTTTTAAATGTCAATTTTCAGTCGTTTATTGGTATCAAGTCAGTCTCTTTACAGGGATATCATTAATAATTAACACTGGCCATTCCTTATCCCTGTAGCAGAGGCGCCCTGTCTTTCCTGTCCTGTTGATTAAATTAGTGTTGGTTGTTTTCACTGCAGATCAATGCTTCCAGTGCCACCTGCAGTGGGCCCAACTTTCAGCTTTGAATTGGATGTGGAAGATGGCGAAGTAGAAAATTATGAGGTTAGTAAATGAATGGTGAATAATTTAGAGATAAAAGTATTAATTGCATGCATTCTACTTAACTCATATAATTAGACAAACAAGCATTTTGTGCATTGCAAGATACAAATAATGCCATTAAAGTGTTCAGCATCCTTAAGGATAGTTGGGTATATGTGGTACTCTGTTGGAATTACATACAAGTCCCACAAGAGAACCCAAATGAGAAATCCAAATGAGAATCCAAATGAAGGAAAGATGATTGGGTGTTCTGAAAAGATTTTGTGGAAACATTAATGTTTGGGCTGAATCTTGAATAATGGGGCTTTTCATGCATAAGATTAAGACAATAGTCCATGGATAAAGGAAAGGGAGAAAATGGAGATTTGATTGAAAAGCTCATCTGGTTGTCCTTGGGTGCTGCCTAGAAAATGGACAGAATTTTTAGTATTGTGGAAGAGGAAGGAGCCACTAAGTATTTTGGTGTTAATAGCATCAGATCTCTACTTTTAAGAGTCCTAACCTGCTAGAAGTGTAAAGGAATAGATGGGCAGGGTTGGAAGTTGGTGGCAAGGAAACTTCTGCCATATTGAACAACAAGTTATAAAACTACTGAAGTTCTGAAGTTTGGGAACTGCAAATAGAAAAGAGAGTATAGCTTTGAATGCATGTTAACACAAGAATCAACAGATTATGATGATTTGAATAGTGTATGGTGTTAGGGGTGAGGGTGGGAGAGTTGCAAAAAGATGTTCAGCAAAAGGAGATTGCAGGGAAGCGGATTTGGCTCAACTGATAGAGCATCCGCCTACTATATTGAAGGTCCAGGGTTCAAACCCAGGGCCTCCTGACCCGTGTGGTGAGCTGGCCCCGGTGCAGTGCTGATGTTCACAAGGAGTGCCCTGCCATGCAGAGGTGTCCCCCCCATAGGGGAGCCCCACACGCAAGGAGTATGCCCCACAAGGAGAGCCCCATGCAAAAAAAGTGCAGCCTGTCCAGGAGTGGCACTGCACACACAGAGAGCTGATGCAGCAAGATGACACAACAGAAAGAGAGTTGGATTCCTGGTGCTGCTGACAAGAATGCAGGGGGACACAGAAGAACACACAGCAATGGACACAGAGCAGATGGGGAGGGGTGGCGGTGGGAGAGAGGAAAGAGATAAATAAATCTTTTTTTAAAAAATGACAGTAGGGCTTCTAACTGAGGTGATGTTGCATTACTATATTATTACATAGGAGGTGCAGTTTGGGTTCTGGAAAGGTAGGTTTGAATTTTGATATTTTGTTGGTTTCTTTTCTCTCCCCTTCCCCCCCCCCCCCCCCCCAAGTTTCTGCTCTCTGTGTACATTCGCTGTGTGTTCTTCTGTGTCTGCTTGTGTCAGCAGCACCCAGAATCTGCGTGGCATGGCACTCCTTGTGCGCATCAGTACTGCGCATGGGCCAGTTTACCACATGGCCCTGGGTTTTGAACCCTGGACCTCCCATGTGGTAGGCACTTCCTTCACCCTTCATTCTTACTCCAGCCTCACTCAGTTTTGATTTTCATTGTATAAATACTGGAACAATTTTTTAGGTGAATTGAACCTGGAGAATGGGGGAGAGGTTGAAATACACAGATACACATACAGAAGCTTAAAACATATTTTTTTCTTTCTTTTTAATGCTTGTGGAAGAGTTCTAGCCATATAGTATATTCTTCCTCTATAGTTTTCTAAAATGCTGATTCATTACTTTCTACATATATAATCACACTGCAGTGTCCTTTGGATTCTGTTTCCAGATTTCTTTAGAGAGAAAAGGCTATAATGATTTACTTGTTTTATTTCTAGACTGTATATATTAGTTTTGTCCAAGGCACGTAAGAACAGGAGTTTCCTAATCCTTTAGGCATTCTGTACTAAAATTAATCCTAAATCTTGATGCTGAGAGGGATAGCTTTTGATTAAGTGGAGCTAAAGCATATCTAAAGAAGACATTGGTTTAAAAGAAATTTTCTAGCTATGGAAGTAATGGGTAAGATGTAAGTGCAATTTGTTTCTGATTAATACACATATCACTGGAACAAACAGTGACATCATCATAGTATAATAAAAAATGCTTTGTATTTCACATTGAAATCACTTTCTAAACTGAATTATTGGGCTAAGTCTATTTGAATAATGGGGCTTTTCATGGATAAGATTAAGTGAATGCTTTATACCAGTCAAGAAAGTCTTTTTTGCTTTTCTGGTTTTATCTCCTAGTGTAAGCTCCCTAGGCCTGGCTCTTTCCAGAATACCACCATTTTGGAGTCCATCCTATTCATTCTTGCCTTTGTACATTTACTCACTTTGATCCCTTAACTGGAAACTCCTCCATCTTCTTCCACATTTTGAAAATAACCATCTTTCAAAACCAGCTCAAATACTGCTGTCTCTGTGAAAGGCATTTGCACTTCTAGCTTCACATCTAAATGTGTCTTTCCCTCCTTTTCTCATAGTACTTTGTTTTCCTAAGCACTGATCAGATCATATCCTGCCTTTAGTTGTCTTCCTGCTAGATCATATAAATTCATTGAAGTCTTACTTATCATTATATTTTCCATCCACTAACGGCTTAGTGAACATGTTTAATTGGGTAAAATCATAAATTGTGTTAGTTGAACTTAGTGTCTTATAGTGTATACAGTAGAGGTATAAAATATGTATATTACCTATATCATAAATTTGATCCAAAGTTTATATGCTAATTTTAATCAGCATCAATTAAATTTAGCAACCTATCTTGGGTCTAGCATTTAGAAGGGTTTGGGGGTGGGTGGTGAAGAGGGATCAGTTTATTTAGATGACCCAATTCTTCAAATAAAGCTGTCCCAGGAGCATAATTGTGATGGCATCATATTAAAACACATATAGTGGAATGAGGGTAGCTCAGTGTTTGAACAGTTGCCTTGTATGTACAAAGTCCTGGGTTCTATCCCGGTGCTTTCTAAATAAAACCACATATACAGCCATCACAGCCTTAATTATTGATATTTTTAAATTTAGTCTGTTCTTCTCATTGTTTATCATCTTTTATATGTTTGTCACTCCCTTAACCCTGTGGCATGGTGGTCTGTAAAGGGGAAAGTAGTCCACAAATTGTGGGAGAAAGCAAATGAGTAATTAAAGTCATTGAAAACTGGAGAAACTAGGTACTTGTATGACATCAATAAGCATAATAACTGCAGTATATTGAAATACATTAAAGTGTGTTTATAGTGATATTTCAAAAATTAAAAGAAAAATAATTGGGCTTATTTATCCTGCCTTTTCTATATAAGGTATACTACTGAGTAATTTGGTATGGGATAGTTGTTCATTATGAAAATATTTTAGCTTATAAATGAAGAAGTAATGATAGTATATTGCCATTTTGCCACCCCTAATCAGTTAATCGATTGAGGCAGTATTTATCACTGCTACAGTAAGAGAGCCAACTGGACACAGTGAGCCTTATGATTAAAATAGGCAGACCTCTAGATCTAAGTGCCAATTTATAGGAAATAGAAAGGACAAGGAATTCATTAAACCACACAGTTAAGAAAGATTAAAATACTGCCTTTTTGCCCTATAGGCCCTGTTAAACTTGGCTGAGCGACTGGGAGAGGCTAAGCCTCGAGGACTGACTAAAGCAGATATTGAACAACTTCCTTCTTACCGGTTCAATCCTAACAACCACCAGTCAGAACAGACTTTGTAAGTACATTTTTCTGACATTCTGTGTTAAACATCCTCTTCTACCATTATGAAATAAAAGCTTGAGATTCAAAGATAACTAGGTAAAGATAAACTTTCTCAATGTCATACTCTAGCCTATGCTATCCAGTAAGTTAGTCACTAGTTACATGTGGCTACTTAAATATAAATAAAATAAAAAGTTAAATTTCTTAGTTGCACTAGCTAGTAGCTACCTTATTGGAAGGTGCAGATGTAAAACATTTCTGTCATCTCAAAGTTCTATTGGACAGTGTTATTCTGGAGTTTTAGATTACCTAGAAATTGTGTGTTTTCCAATTTAAATTCTAGAATGTTTTAATATGAAAAATCTCATACATGTAAAGTTTAGGTTTTTACATGAAGAGTCTGCTTATTACAGTTTCTTTTTAAAGAAGAACTTTACTGTGCTGTACTTCATAAAATTCACCTATTTAAAGTATAGAATTCATTGGGTTTTAGGATACTCATAAAGTTGTGTAACCATCACTACAATCAAATCTAGAACAGTTTTTGTTACCCCAAAAGGAAATCCCATACGTCTTCCCATTCATCTTAGCCATCATTCCCCATTGCTTTTCAACACCAAGCCCTAGGCATCCCCCAGGCTACTTTATTTCATTATAGATTTGTCTGTTCTGGACATTTCCAGATGTTCTGGACATTTCCAGATGGACATTTCCAGCCATATCAGATGTGGTTTTGATGTGGCTTCTTTCATTTAGCATATTTTCAAGGTTCATCCACATTGTAGCTTGTATCTGTACTTCATTTCTTTTTATTGCCAAAAAATTGTCCACACTTTTAAACTAACATGTAAATGCTATTGTGGACATTCGCGTACAAGTTTCTGAGTGGATTATGTTTTCATTTCTCTTGGATATATACCTAAGAGTGGAATTACTGGGTCATATGGTAACTCTTTGTTAAATCTTTAAAACTGCCAGACTGGTTTCCTAAGTGGCTATACCATTTCACATTTCCAGTAGCAACAACGTATGTGGTTTCCATGTCCTTGTCAACATTAAGAATCTCTTTTTTGAGCCTAGCCATCCTAGTGAGTGTGAAGTGGTATCTCATTGTGGTTTTGATTTGCATTTCCCTGGTGGCTAATGACATTTATCATCTTTTCATGTTCTTGTTGGCCATTTGTTGACCTTCTTTGGGGAATGTCTACTCGGCTCCTTTGCCCATTTTCTAATTTGGTTATTTGTGTTTTTATTTTTGAGTTGTAGCGTTTCTTTATATGTTATAGATACAAATTCTTTATCAGGTATATGATTTTCCAAAATGACTTCCATTCTAGGGGTTGTCTTACCAGTTTCTTGATGGTGTCCTTTGCAGCACAAAATTTGTAATTTTAATGAAATCCAGTTATCTACGTTTGCTTTTGGTGTCATTTCTTAAGAAACCATCGCCTAAATCATGGTCACAAAATTTTACATCTGTTTTCTCCTAAGAGTTTTATAATCGTAAGACTGATTTGGATATTAAACTAGAATTTTCTTGATAATCTTTCAATAAAGCAGAACATTCTTGAGAAGTTACTAAATAAATGCCTTAAAATTAATACCATGATTTTTTTTAGGGCAGTGGACTAAAAATTTTGTCTAAAAATTGACATTTTGATAAGTGAGATACGATTTTTTTGTAGGCTTCAGTAATTATAACAAAATTTAAAAACCAGCCAGTTTTATGGTTAATGATCTTTCTACTTTTTTTAGGTGTGTAGTATGCATGTGTGATTTTGAGTCAAGGCAGCTACTTAGAGTCTTACCCTGTAACCACGAGTTCCATGCCAAGTGTGTCGACAAATGGCTTAAGGTAAAGCAGTGACATCCTGTGAAGAAAATAACATTTAATTTTCTTTTTTTATTGACCATAGATTCATATGGAGTAAGTTTACTTTAGAATCCATGTTTCATGGAAGATGGGTAGATGAAAGAAAATTGAAACACAGCTTTCAATATGATCTCTGTGAATGAAGAAAAAATGCCAATAAAAATTTGAAAGAATCAGCAATGTGGGAGTGATTGAACAAAACCGAAAATGAGTTATCTGCGCTTGACAGTGTCCTGATTGTCTCATGGAATATAGGGGCAAGGCTGAATTTGTTACACCACAGTTCCCTCTATAATTTTATTGTTTATATTTTCATAGTTTTAATTTATAATAGAATAAAAATGTGATGCAGTGACAGAATTTGAGTAATAATCTACTTTATATTGTTTTTTAATAGAATGTTTTAATTTGGAAGTAATAATATTGGTTAGATAACTTTGCAGTTTGATGAAGAAGAAAGGGTAAGAAAAGATTAGAATAAAATATCACCTGTCCTGTGAGTGAACACAGAGTCAAGAATGTACCTAGCCTACCCCAAACTGAATCCTAAAGGTGAAGAAATGTAACATCTTAGGAAAAGAAAACATTATATGTATATTGGATGTGAAAACGGAGAATTAGAAAACCACAAGTTTTATATGACTGATAGCTGGAGTGTGAGGGAGAGTGGCAAGAGAGCAGCATTCAGGGACATGACCACTGGGCAGCTTGTCTAGGACTACAGTGTGAAGGAGTTTGGACTTGATTCTGAAAACAATGGGGGAATGTTAGGATAGACTGTGTTTTAGAAAGGTCTTTATTGCTGTGTGGAGAATGGAATAAGGACGTGGTGGTCCAGAGGAAGAATGGATAGTAGCTATTGGATAAAAAGAAGAGGATTGATTCAAGAGTTACCATAGTGCAGAAAGGAGAGTATTTGATGAAAAACAGGTTGTAGGAAGTAAGAAGACAGGTGATAACATGTTTTTCTCTCTCCAGCAAGTAGGAAAATGGTGGTACCATTTGTTGAGCATGGAGTAAGAGAAAGTTTAGTTGCTGGGGAAAGGGTATTTGAATAAGTAGAGACACAAGTATAGGTGTCATCTCCTGTTCTACAATTAGGTATTCCTAACTGCCATTAGATTTTTCTTCAGTTTCATTCTATTAAGTATAGGCAAGGGAATGGATGTAGCTCAGGTGGTTGAGCACCCACTTCCCATGTATGAGGTCCTGGGTTCAATGCCTGGTACCTCCTCAAAACAAACATAAAACCAGCTCTCATTGGGACTCAGATGTAACTCAATGATTGAGCACCTGCTTCCTGTATATGAGGTCCTGGGTTCAATCCTCCTTACCTTCTTTTTTTAAAAAAAGGCAAGATTTTACTTTTAAATGAGTTAAATTTGTCTGAACTGGCAATGGGTATTGTCTATATGTTGGAACAGAGCTATTAAAATCAGTCACCAGTTATTACATTTTTGAGACTTTTTTTTTTAAAGACAAACTTAATTGTTTTTTACTTCTTTAAAGGAACAAAGAACATAAAAACTAAGTGGAAAGTAAAGAAAGTTCCATTGTTTTTACTATGTTTCATTGTATATCACAATTCAGACAAGTTTTCTCTCTTGTTTTATAGGCAAATCGTACTTGCCCAATTTGCCGAGCGGATGCTTCAGAAGTGCATCGGGATTCAGAATGACCAACTAAGAGCACAAATTTAGTTTGGGTGTTCCTCATCACATGTATATACGGACTATCCATTGAACTTAATCTGTGTGGCTTCCAGCCCTCCCTTTACCAAAAGGGTCAGTGGACCTTTCTTTGCACTGTGTGACTTAATCAACTATAAAAGCTTACAATTAGTCTTCACAATTATGGGATTGTTATACTAACCGTGTGATTGGAACTCCAAAGAATTTTTCTTTAGCTTAATTTTGTGTGTGCACTAACATTCCCTGGTTTTTGTGTGATCATTCCGAGTGTTGCTGCAAGATTACAGTGGACGTGATCTTTTAGCATGTGCTTTTATAAAAAGTGTTAGCTCCAGAAGATATAGCAATCTACCTTATATAGAGCCTTCAGAAACTGTGAGTGGAAATGAATGCAGTGTATGCCTGTTGGTGACAAATGTATCTGCGTGTGTTTGAGAGAGAGTGTGTACAACTACTTGTGTGAGGGCATGGTAGCTAATGTGTGTATGAATCCTATATACCAGCATGTACCAAGAATGTGTGTGTAGTTTTAATTATGCTGCAATGTATAATCTGGTGTGTTATTTAAACAGCACTAGTACTGTACACTGGTTTTTTCCCCTTGTGTTTGCTGTTGCACACTGATTGCTAAGGGTGCATCAATTATAAGCATTGAATACTCCACCCCTTTCCCTCCCAGTGAATGGAATGAGAAAGGTCTTCTTCCTTTGCTTCAGGCAGCTGTCACCTTCTCATCATTGGTGGTCGGTCCTAAGTGGGTCTCTTAGGAAAAAAATATAACAGATTCTCACTCCATGAACCTGATTTTTTATTCTGTTGTGAAAAAGAAATTTTTTAATCTTCAACTTGCTGTTTCCAAAAAGAAGGTGCAATATCATACATCATCAGTTAGCAATATTAGCATTTTAATCAATGATTTGAATGTTGATACTTTGTTTTTTCCTTTACATTTCCATTAAGCTTGTTACAGAAAGAACCTGTGATTTTTTTTTTTTAATGTTTAGATTTGTAATCTATTCTGAAGATATTTGAGTAATATATTTTCTGAGAATACCACTGGTCCCATGAAGTCTTACCTCCTTGACTTCTACCAGAACAAAATTTGTTAACCCAGCTCGACTTCTGATATTTGTTCTTTGTTCAAGCTCCCATAGGCAACTAAATTCCTTTAAGAAAATTATTTTTCTTTTTATGTTAATTCACCTTCCAAGCTCTAATTCTGAAAGTTGTCTAGTTCTCCTTCCCTCGGTAAATGTGTGTTTCATCAAAACCCTTGTTTCCAGGATGGATGAAGTGCTGTGACAGCTTGTATTCCTTAGACCTGATTTGCTTTGATATTTTATTGCTTTTCCTTTTAATTTTTGTTTGAATGAGAAAAGTTGACTACAACAGGTGTCCAGAATACTTGCAGTATAAATGAAGATTTGATTTTTGTATAAAAATAATGCTGTAAAACAGGAATTGACCTTCATTTAGTTGATATGAAATAATACATAGCTGTATGCTTTTTTAAAGGTTCATTCACCATAATTCAGATTGTTTAAAGTCATTTTTTAAACATTTAGATTCATCTCACATTCTTTCAATGTATTCAGCATTGTCTTCCTCTCCCTATAGTTGCTGTCACTGCTTTGTTGGCAATAGCACAAGCTGCATAATTCTAGTCAGGACTGTGATAACTTGCTGCCAGCCTCACTCAACTTTCAGTTGGCTCTCTGTCAGTTTTCTACTCAGTGTTAACTGCTCGTTACTGCCATGCTGCTTGCCCTCCCTTGAAGTCTCTATAAGCTCATCACAGCCTAGAGTTCAGTGAAGTCAGTTCACACAAAAGCACAATTTTGCCCTTTTCCAGACACTGTTGCCTCTATCTAGTTATACAAAAAGGATTTTGCATACTTTCTGTTTGCCCATAGATTTGTCAGTGTGTCAGAAGAAATACATCTAAACAGTGGTAAAATGTACATGTTATTTTTAAATCTTTCAGATATTCCCCACCTGTTCCTGAGGAATAAAAAATATGTTAAAGACCAAAATTATTGGCATAATGATCAGCTACATATTAATCACGTATCATTTAATCTTTTTTTATTAATTAAAAGAATCATGTTTAAATGGTAAAGGCCCATCTTATACATAGACTCTTTTATATAGCTGAAAAAAATTTTTATCTGTACAGATCTAACATAACACTACTATACTCAGTATTCATTTTATTGAAGCATGCAAGTAAAGCACTTTTTCTAATTTACATAGAGATACCTAATTAACAAGGCACATTGTACTAATGACTAGGAAAAGTAACATTTTCTTCCCTCCCTCCAACTATGAATTTTTGTCGTAATACCCTTTCTAGTAAATTTTTGAGAGGCAATTGTCCATTTTGGAGGCAGCAGGGTCTACTTTGGTAAAATCCTGAATTATTGTACTTTTATGACTGATCTCTCTTTGGGGATGTCTTTCTTTGCACAGGGCTCTTAGAAATGTGTGCAGACTTGCTTATTAACATGGATAGTGTATATTAGCACACATTTATGTGTTCTTAACCAACTTAGACTAGCCAAAGTGAGCAATTTTGAGGCTAACAAAAGAGGAAGAACAATTGAATATGCCCAGCTGTTTTCACCTCCGGTGAGGCACCAGATAGCACGCAGATGTTGATTTGTTAACCTTCCTCTTCTTCTTAAACAATATTGGCTTTACCATCTTAACTCTGCTGTGGAGTTTTGTTTGTTTGTTTGTTGGGGGTTTTTTTGACACGAGTTGTCAACTTTTTTTTTTTTACACTCTTCCATCCCCCCCGCCGCCCCCAACCACTGCCAACAAATAAAGCAAGTCAAGGCCCCCAAGTATCAAGATCTCATATTAGAATTTCCTGATCTGAATTTGTCTTTTTGAGCAAAATCTGGAAAATGTGAACACATCTGTAGATTTTATACATTCTCAGAAATGTGATTTCTTAAGATTCTTAAAATTTGGGCCTCTTATAATATTTTGAATGAGATCTTCCACTTATGAGAGTATTTTTCACAGATGTCTTTAGGCCTTCATTAGAAAGCTGTTTTTCCCCCTGTTGGTACATTTGGTTACCTCATCTTGCTGTTTGTTTCAGATTATGAAAGCTTACAGGGGTGGTTTTGGAATCATTTGCTGAGTCATTTCCTTAAATCATATTCCATTGTATCAGTTAACATATAGTTTTAAATGTACGTATTATAAATATCTGTAACCAAATCATTTGAAGGCTTGATAAATTTTTAACAAAGTTTGTACATTTTTTATGAAAGTTACTAGTAATGCTTTACTAAGTAGTGCAATGAATTTTTATTTTTAATCCCTGTGCCCAATTTTGGAGTTGAGAGGGTTGTTGGTAATAAATGTATGATGTACACTTAATACATTCTGTTGTGTTTCATGTTACTATGTTAGTAACGGAATGGTGGGGATTAGGGATTCTTGCTGATAGCACTCACTGGTTGAGCTACAAGCTGCCAGATTTACTTTCTAAACTATATTTTAGATTTTACGTTTCTGCATTTGTATAAACAACTTAGAAATAC
Organism: Dasypus novemcinctus; assembly: GCF_030445035.2. Taxonomy (NCBI): domain Eukaryota; kingdom Metazoa; phylum Chordata; class Mammalia; order Cingulata; family Dasypodidae; genus Dasypus; species Dasypus novemcinctus. The sequence continues at coordinate 81,280,952 of NC_080680.1, read as the reverse complement.
AAAGCAACTAGCATTATAACATATAGTGCATAGTTATATATATTTTTAAAGGCCAAGAAGCTGATGGTGTTGCCATGCATGTAGGGTATACATACTGAACAGTAGACACATACATAGATAAGTAAATTTTTTCCTGTATATTGAAGATATAATGCAGGAAACATGGTTATAATAGATAATTGGGCATATTTATGAGCCACAGTTCATATCAATCATTGTCAGCATAATTTGGAAAGGGTATTTTTTTGCTTGTCATTTTCCATAAATGTTTCTGTAATTGCTTTCCTTTGATTAAAAAAGGAAGAAAATAAAAGCAATCTACTACATATATATATGCTGACTGTGTTACTTGAAAAGGAAAGTGGAAACAAAAACAAAGAAAATGAGGTTGAATAATAGATCCTGTTCTCTTCCCAGCTTTGGGAAAGTCATTCTTTGGCTAAAGGGAAGGTGATGCTCTCTTACCAGCTCCAGTACTCAACTGACAGGAGCTGCTGCTTAGACCTGCCCTCTCAGGTGTTCAGAAAAGTGACCAAGTCCTGTACCCCCACCCCCACCCCATTTTTCCAGTTTTTTATTAGACTTCCTGAGTGCCTTGAGAAACCCAAAACTTGTACTGTCCTATATCAGGGGCATTTACTTTTCAGTAAACACCCATGCACTCTCTTGCATCTCCCTTACATAAAGCCAGAGTCATGAACTTTAAGCATAGGCAGTATAGCTTCTCTATGTGGGAGCATTTAAAAATCAGCCGTCTTTCTCTGCCATGGTATTGGCATCCCTGGATCCTAAGTCGTCATCTGAAGGAAGTGCCCTAGAAGGCCATTGGACCCTCAAAAGGTTTCCTCTGAGTGAGAAATGGAAATTATTAAATGAGATATAGAACATGGACTCTATCAGGATCTCTCTGGTACCAAGTTTATTTCCCCCTTTTACAAGTCTTGTTAATCTCCTTATTCTAAGTAGCCTTTGATAATACTAATTCCCATGCATTCCAAATGTGTGAAACAAATAGATTATAAGGCCTCTATATATAGATATAGGTAGATTTTTTTTTTTTAAGGAGGCACCAGGGATTGATCCTGGAACCTTGTATGTGGAAAGCAAGCACTCAACCACTGAGCTACATCAGCTCCCCAACAAGGCCCCCTATTTGCATCAGAGGAGAAAATTCTTGTTAGTGGTCAGACATAAGCAAGAGTTTCAGGCCTCTTACGTGCTTCAGACTAATGAACTACACATTTCCATAGAAATTTGAGCCACATAGGTGATTTAAAATTTTTTAGTAACCATATCAAGCAAAAAGTTGAAATGAATTTTGATGTATTTTATTCAATCCAATTTAACCCCAAATATTTCAGTATATAATCAGTATGTTATTAATGAAATATTTTATATTCTTTTTTCACAGCATGTCTTTGAATTTCAGTGTGTATATTACATTTATTGGCACATCTCAGTTTATTCACATTTCAAAAAATAGCCAGATGTTGCATGGGTGGCCATTATATTGGAAGGCACAGGTCTAGACTTGGACAATGCCAGATTATCTGGTTTCCAGAGAATTGAACATTAGCCTTGTTACCCCAAGGTTTCTCTATTTTATTTTTATATGCTTTAACAGACTCTAGCATCATTAAAAATATTTTCCTGTGTAGTTTAAAACTTTAAAATTATTTATTTTTAAAGTAGGCATATTTGCTTTAAACTTCATAATATATAACTGTCCTAGATAACATTCAAGAAATATTTTCCAAATAAGACATTTGCTTAGCACCTTCAGGATTCAGGGCTACTCAAAAATACTAATTTTGTGTGATCTATGTATCTTCAAAAAAGACAAAATTTTCATTTTCAGAAAACTAGTTTGTCAGTGATGGAATTTGACGTTTTGAAGAGTTGAGGCTAGCATAAAAATTTTCAACCCATTATGAGATGGTGGGATGGATTCCTATTGAGATTGCTCTACAGTGCACTATGCTCTTAGCCTTTTTCATGTGACTCCCTGCTTCTCAAACTAGCAAGAGACCAAATCTCTTCTACCAGAAATGTGGGAATAAGAAAAAAAAAAACAAAAACAAAAAAACAGGAAAATTGAATATCACCTTAGAATCTGAAAATAAGTTGCAGAGTCAGTATGGATGTTTTGCCACTATAGAGGAAGTGTATTATTTGGGAAGAAGAAACCCATATTCCCTTCGAACCTCCAGTTCTTAGTTAACACATGGAAATAAAGTATGGCAGCTGGTTAATAAAAGAGCCAATAGGCAGCAGTCTGCCAGAACCAGTGTACACAGTAAACATGTTAAACTGCGTATTTCCTTAGAATTCAGCCTCCATTGCGTCAGTCCTTTTATGTCTGGATAAGAATTTTTATATCATCCAAACTTCATAATTACATCTTTTAATAAAGAGTTCTCAGAAGATAAATGTTTGGCAATATAATCTTATTCCTGGTAAAATAGACATTTGTGTAGTGCATGGAAACACTATGGTATTCACACATTCTAGCTGGTTTTCTTTCCTCCTACTTTTGGATATGTTAACACGACTTCAAGAAGAAAAACATGTTCCCCTGCAGCCAAAGCTTTGCCTATCCTGGAATGAATCTCCTCCAGACAACACAGTCATATTTCTTCCAAAGAAACAAGTTGAAGTGCTCAGAAATGAGAAGGTTGCACATGTCATAGCAATCTTCTCCCACGACATTATTTGTTCCATTTTTGTATAGGGCTGAATAACTGTTTCAGGATTCACTCTGATAAGGACCTATGTTGCTGTAGAAGGTGGATCCATGAGCCTTAGATACTAATTAAGCAAGTGATAGTTGACATCTTATTTCAAAAATCACAAATCCTGATGAGTGCTCTCAATTGGAAGGCTCTATACTCCTTCACAGAAATGAGCTAACTGTAAGAAGAGTCAGATTTGCATCAATTCAGTAAATCATGACCCTGTTTGTTTTTTAAAGATTTTTCCCCCCCCACCTCTCCCTCCATTGTTTTGCACTCACTGTCTGCGCTCTGTGTCCATTCCCTGTGTGTGCTTGTGTCTACTTCTCTTTTAGGCGGCACCAAGAACCAATCCTGCGACCTTCCAAAGTAGGAGAGAGGCACTCAAATTTTTTGCGCACCTCAGTTCCCTGGTCTGCTGCATCTCTTAACTGTCTCTTTTCTGTCTCTGTTGTGTCATCTTGCTTCGCCAGCCCTCCACACTGGCCAGCACTCTGCATGGGCCAGCTTGCCGTGCAGGTCAGCTTGCCATGCTGGCCAGCTTCCCTCCACCAGGAGGCCCTGGGAATTGAACCCTCTACCTCCCATATGATAGACGGGAGAGCCCAATTACTTGAGCTGCATCTGCAGCTCAATTTAGACTCCATGGTTTCTCATCATAAAGCATGACCAAAATAATTTTGACCTAGAAAATGTTAAAGGGGGTTGACAATTGGTTCCTGCAGCCAAAGATAAACCGCAGTCATCCTTTCATAACTTGAATCAGAGTAGAAAGGTTTCCTAGTTTATCCATGAAGTTAGCTGTAAAATGTACCGTCAGGTAAGTGAGCAAATTATAAGCAGTGTTCCTTAAAATTAAGGGGATAAGTAGCAAAGAGCCTTCGACCTATGTCCTAGGTGTACAATTTGATCCATAGAATCACTGGTTCCTTTGTTGAATCAAAACCTGTCAGAGGCACTTTAAATAAACCTAAGTCGTCCATTAGTCGGCACTCTCCAAGATCAAGTGACAAAAACAACACAAACAGGCAAAGAGAAGAATCCTGGACTCCCATACCTGGGAAGTCCAAAACTCAGGAGAGCCTGGATATGATAGACTTAAATCACATCTTCAGGCTCGGTCGGCCTTTCCATCCCTGGGTCCAGAGTGCCTCTGCTGGTTTAGTTCTCAAGCAGTTACTTTCCATATCTATGTGTAGCTCTTGGCTGCCAAATCCCTGCTGAATTGTTATATGGTCTAAGAGAAATTTCCCCAGTATCCATATATCAAATCTAATGGAAGGGCTCTGATTTGCTCTGCTTGGAACATGGACTTCACCTTGAACGAATCACTTCAGCCTTGAGGGTGTGAATTGGACCCTTACACTATATGCAAAAATTAAATCAAAATGGGAAAGACCTAGATAGGAGCTAAAACTATAGAACTCAAAAGAAACCAAAGGAGTAAATCTTTGTGACCTTGGATTAGGAATTGGTATCTTAGATATGACACTAAAAGCATAAGCAACAAAAGAAAAAATAGATAAATTGGACTTCATCAAAATTAAAAGCTTACATGCTTCAAAAGATACCACCAGGAAACTGAATAGACAACCCACAGAGTGGAAGACATTTTTGAAAATCGTAATAAGGGATTTGTGTCTATATATATAAAGAACTCTTACAACTCAAAAACAACCAAATTAAACAGTAGACAAAGGATTGGAATAGACATTTCTCCAAAATGGCCAATAAGTTCATGAAAAGATGCTCAACATCATTAGTCATCAGGGAAGTGCAAATCAAAACCCCAGTGAGGGCGGTGGACTTTGCCCAATGGTTAGGGCATCCGTCTACCACATGGGAGGTCCACGGTTCAAGCCCCGGGCCTCTTTGACCCGTGTGGAGCTGGCCCACGCGCAGTGCTGATGCGCGCAAGGAGTACCATGCCACACGGGGGTGTCCCCGGGAGCCCTACGCGCAAGGAATGGAGCCCCACGCACAAGGAATGGAGCCCCAGGTGCAAGGAGTGCACCCCGTAAGGAGAGCTGCCCAGCGCGAAAGAAAGCGCAGCCTGCCCAGGAATGGCGCTGCACAAATGGAGAGCTGACACAAGATGAGACAACAAAAAGAAACAGACTTCCATGCCGCTGACAACAGAAGCAGTCAAAGAAGACACAGCAAATAGACACAGAGAACAGACAACCAGGGTGGGGGGGGGATAAATAAATCTTTTTAAAAAAACTTTGTAAAAAATCATTCTAAAAAAAAAACAACAGTGAGCTACCGCTTCACATGCTCTAAGATGGCTAGAATTTTAAAATTAAGGAGAAAATGTTGATGAGGATGCGGAGAAATTGGAGCCTTCACATTGCTAGTGGGAATATAAAAAGGAGCAGCCACTTTGGAAAACAGTCTGGCAGTTACTCAAAAAGTTGAACAGAATCCACCTCCAATCAAGAGAAATGGAAATACACAATCTACACAGAAATTACTTCATGAATGTTCATAACAGCATTATTCATCATAGCTAAAACATGCAAGCAATCCAAATGTCCATCAACTGATTAGTGACTAAACAAAATGTAATATTCGATACAATGGAGTATTATTCAGCAATGAAAAGAAACGATATGCTACACTATGGATGAATCTTGAAAACGTTTTGCTAACTGAAAGAAGCCAGTCACAGTGGACCACATACTTCTGATTCCATTTATATGAAATGTCCAGAAAGTAGAAACAAAGTAGAGTAGTGGATGCTTAGGGCTGGGGAGAAAGATTGGAGGGTGACTGCTAAGGAGTATGTGTTTCTTTCTGGGGTAATGAAAATGTTCTAAAATTGTGGTGATGCATCAACAACATTCAACTCTGAATATACTGAAAACTGTTCAGTTATACCCATTAGATGGGTGAATTGTATGGAATGGGAATTATACCTCAATAAAAGCTGTTCAAAAAGCACATGGACATACACACACTAGAAAATCTACAATTAGAGTTACTAATACCATCTGTTGCCAAGGATGTGAAGTAACTGGAATTCTTCTCATATACTACTGGTGAGAATGTAAATTGGTACAACCACTTTACAAACATTTTTTACAGTATCTGCTAAAGCCAAGCACCATATTACCCATTAATTACTCTCTTGGGTATCTATATTGATATCCATGTAGATACCCAACAGAAATGCATACATAGGTGCATCAAAAGTCATATATAAGAATGTTCACAGCATACTATTTGTAACAAACCAGAAACAGCTCAAATTTTCACTACATGTTAAAATGGATAAATAAATTATGATTAGTCACACAATGGTATTTTATACAGTAGAGAGAATGAATGAACAGATCAATGAGGATGAATTTCACAAAGACATTCAATAAACACAATAGAGTACATACTGATGATTCTAATTACAGAAAGTACAAAAAACAAGGAAAATTCATTTAGGATATGAGAAGCCATGATAGTGGCCACCGTTGGCAAGGATGGTAATGAGTGAAAGTAGCCGAAGGACCAGGGAGGCATCTGGGGTGTCCGTGATGCTCTATTTCTAGATCTGCATGCTTGTCACACAAGGGGTTCAGTTTGTGAAATTCACTGTGCTCTGTACTTATGATTTGTGCATTCTTCTGTATAAGTAATTTTATAAACTTTACTTAAAAAATAAAGGATAGGCCCTACTCTGGGACCAATTGAAAAATAGAACAGCTATATAATGCATGGAGGCAAATTATCTTAAATGAGCCATGACGGTTACCTTGATATTCCTGATGTTGTCCACCATGAAACCTAAACAGGCAATCCAAGTCAAGTACTTCCTCCACCCCAAAATGTGTAATTGAAACTGCTTTCTAAGTTAAACAAAAAGTATCAAAGCAACAATTTCTGGACTCTTGCCTCCATGCTGAAAGAGACATATTTGTGTGACATCTACACTAGAGGGCACTGTTGTACAAAACCAAGTCTCAGACTAAAGCCTTTCAATGCACAGACTAGAATGGATGTGATTATACACGCCTGAAACGTGCTTTAATACGGCTTTTACTCACCGAAAGCACATATTGGAAACCTCTGCCCCAAAATAGTGCAGGATCACTACAGCTCAGAGACTCATTCCTTCCAAAGCATTGTTGTGCTTATTCCCTACAGAGCAGGTCTTCTAAAGAAGCTTAAATGGTTTTTGAATGTTTAACTTACAGCTGCTTTCTTTTTTTTTCTTCATAGTTCTTTTTTTTTTTTAGGTACCGGGGGCTGGGGAATGAAACCGGGACTTCACCGGTGGGAAGCCGGTGCTCAACCACTGAGCTACATCAGCTTCTCTGAGTTGGTTTTTTCATTTGTTTTTGCTTGTTGTTTGCTTTTATTTTTTTCAGGAGGCAACAGGAACCGAACCCTTGGAGGCGGGAGCTCAGCTGCTCCCTCTATATTGGACAAGACCGATACCTGCATATGAATTCAATTCCCATGCTCCTTCCTCACATGAATTCAATCCCACGCTCTTTCCTCACATGCAGGTGCTGGGAGATTGGGGCTGCTGTTTCTCTGCTAAGACCTGCTCCTACAATGGTGAGTTTACAAGCGACTTCCTAAATGTCAAGTCTCCTGAACACTCTCTGGTCTTTGTCTTGCTGGATTTTCCTGCAGCATATGACAGTGTTCATTCCTTTCTCTGTCTGAAAGTTACATTCCTTTGGCTTTCATGATCCTCTTCTTGCTCTGACCTCCTTGTATCTCTCTGAGTGCCGCCTCTTTCCTGTCTGGGTCTCTTTCCTTTGGCTTGCCTCTTTACTATTAGGGCTCCTTAGCACCTGTCCCTCACCCTCTGGTTTTCCATTCTGCCTTGCACCCTGAAATGACTTCATTCTCCCCTATTGATTCAACTGCTTTAATCAACTCTCAGGACTCACAGATTCCTATCTCTCGCCCCAACCTCTCCCCCACAGCTTCCTCCTTGAGTTTCCAGCTTCCTGCTGTACATCTCTTCCTCAGCTTCCCCTCCTCAACATCCCATTAGCACTCAAAGTCAATATAACTAAATGTGAATTCATCAAATTCCCCCCAAACTTGTCTTCCCTCCTGTATCCTCTACTTCCCTTGCTAGCCCTACCATCTACCATCTACCAACCAGAAACTGTGAAGTCGGCCTTGATTCATCATTTCCAGCCGTCTTTACCCCTTCCTCCACACCCCAAGCTCAGGGCCCATCGTCTCTGGCCTCTTCATGATCTTGCCTCCAGCCTTGTCCCTCCTCCCCCTGCCCCCATTCAGGCCTCAACACAACCTCCCAAAATACAAATCTGCCCATGGCTCCCTTCACCACCCACACCCACCCATGGCCCCACACCATTAAAGGGCCCTCCATGACCTAGAGGACTAAGTCCAATCTTATTAGCATGCCCCCTTCCCCAGCGAAAGCCCTCCTTAATCTGCTTTTTTTAAAAGATTTATTTTTATTTATTTCTCTCCCCTCCCCCCCTCCAGTTGTCTGCTCTCTGTGTCCATTTGCTGTGTTTTCTTCTGTGACCGCTTCTATCCTTATCAGTGGCACCAGGAACCTGTGTCTCTTTTTGTTGAGTCATCTTGCTGTGTCAGCTCTCCGTGTGTGCAGTGCCACTCCTGGGCAGGCTGTGCTTTTTTCTCATGGGACGGCTCTGCTTGCAGGGCACACTCCTTGCGCGTGGGGCTCCCCTACGCGGGGGACACTCCTGAGTGGCATGGCCCTCCTTGTGCGCAGCAGCACTGTGCATGGGCCAGCTCACCACATGGTCCAGAAGGCCCTGGGTTTGAACCTTGGACCTGCTATATGGTAGGCGAATGCTCTATCAGTTGAGCCACATTGCTTCCCCTTAATCTGCTCTTGGTACACCTCCAACCTCAAGTGCCCAGACTCCTTCACTTTGCGTTTACACTCCAGCAGTGTCTGCCTGCCTTGGGTTCCCCAGACACACTCTCCTGCTTTCTTTGTCTCTGTATTTTCTCCTGCTGAGCCCTCTGCCTGAAAGGTCTGTGTCTTCCTCCCATCCCCACTCTCTCCTCTCATGACAACTCAGGACTCACCTCTTCCAGGAACTCTTTCCTGATCCCTGCAAGCTGGGTTAGAAGCCCCACCTCCCCTACCTGTTTCAGCCTGTGCCCAGCTCGCCTCATGGCCCTTCCCTAGTGTGTTAGCCTCACCTGCTCTTATGTGCCTTTCTCCACTGGCCTGTGAGCATCTTGACTCTGTGCTGCCCCTTGACTCATGTGTGTATCTTCAGGGCCCAGCAAGGGGTCTGGCATGGTAAGGATTCAATAAATGATTCTTGAGTGAGGACTGGAGAATGACTCACTGGCTTGAATGATTATGTAGTAGGTGAGGACACTCACCAAAGGAGTGAATATTGGAAGAGAAGCAGGTATTGCAAAGAGTTAGGATGGGAGAGGACAGTGCCTGTGAAAGATGAGGACCTGGGCTCTTTTTTTTTTTTAATTAGAGAAGTTGTAGGTGTACAGAAAAAGCATGCATAAAATAGAGTTCTGGAAGTCCTGGCCTTTTGACATCTTGTACAGTACCTGGGGGCACAAGCAAAGGTAGATGCCCTATGCTCTGGAGAGAAGACTGGGCCATTGGGTGTTAGATGCATTTAACTATGGCAAAAGCAACCTGTGTGCAGCTTGCAAAGCAGATCTCAGGACACTCAGAAGGAAGTCTCCTTTCCAGGGAAGCACCACCACTCCTTTCCCTGCTGGAAGATGATTCCACCTTTCTAGATCTGATCCAGGGTCAACAGCTTCTTTGCAAAGGTGCTTAGGGGCTGCAGAAGGTCTTCAGACAGTGTGAGGAAATGCTTCTGCTCTCTCAGGGCTGGCTGAGACCTTTGTCCAGCTCCCCCTTCTGCCACAGCCATTCCAGGAACTGGAGTGTGCGGATCTGGGTAAGTCTCCACAGGGCTCTGGATGCCTGAAAGCCTGTACCACGGATGTCCGGTGGAGAATAAACAGACACTCCTTTGCTGAGATGTGTCAGAGAGAAAGCGAGGCTGCTGCAGCCGCCCATGGCTCTACTGATTGCCAGTGAACCACCCTTCCTGGATTTGTGTATCGAATGAATTAAAGTGCAGGTCACTATTAACCATTAACCCCGGCAGGTGAGCACCACACCCCACATTAACCATACTCACAAGAAGACCACAAGCAGAACATGCTCTGGCCTGTGCACAGCACACATGTGCCATCAGCTCCTTTGACTGCCGGGGATCCAGCAGGACCCATTGTCCAGAGGGGGCTAAGCCTGTCCCACAGGGATTGTTTCTTCATGACTCTCCCTAAGAATCTCATCCAAGCCCAACCCAGAACCAAAGGTCACTTTGAGGAAATGCACCCAGATTTCATCACACAAAGATGTGGAAGGCAACTCTGAGGTCCCAAGCAATTATTTCACTAAAGGTCCCTAATTCACATTGTGACTTTCTCAATAGGTAGCTGCAAGGGATGCTTGGACAAAATGTCTGTGGATAAAGCAAAGCAGACAGTCATTAGAAACTCCTCAAAGCTCCTTCCACAGTAAACTACTTTCTGGAAGTCCCTGATGGAGTTCACAAGATTTGCTCCCTGATGCTGATCTGCACAGAAAATGCAGCTTCTGCATTAACCATGTGGCAAATAATGGCCCTATTTAACTGACACCCACCCAGAGTGGGGCCCGTGGAGCTGCCGTTTTGCACAGTGTGACTTATCAGTGCCTATCAGTGTACTTTTCCCAGAATTTTGGAACTGAGAGAGAAAGAAGACAGAGCCTTTAGTGTCCATTTCTGCCACAGGGCCTGGAGAAGTAGAGAAAACCTGTCTGCAGTAGGAGAGAAGAATGAAGCCGAAACCAGAGAGGAGGAGAGATGAAAGAAAGCACCCTGATGGATCTCCAGTCCCTGGTTCTTGTCCTGGTTGCATCTCAGCCCTCAAGCTCCATAAAGACACCCTTGGATCCTTATGATAAATTTGCCACGTTTTGTCTGAGCCAACTCAATTCCAATGTATTGGGTATCCTAATTAATACAGCGAATGTGCCACATGCCTTGGGTAATTGCTTAATTACCGTTTGGGCATCAGTTGCCTTACCTGTCAACTAGGGATAATAAGATTCTTCAAAGGAAATAATTTAATGGAAGTGCAAGTACTACCTGTAGCCCCTCCCCACCCCCAACGTGACAGGTTCTTAACAAATGTTATTCCCTGTTTCACCTTCCCTAGGAGACCAAAGGCACCTCCTAAAGATCTGGAGGAATGATTCTGGAATCATTCACGTATTGGTGATAACTGGTTGAAACCCAGGATTGAATGAAAAAATTTTCATCCCCCCAAAATAAAGCATTCCGTGTCTTCTAAAACTGAAGATTCAACATTTTCCTCTGGACTAGGCTTGAAGAAGACTGGAACAGTCCATGGGCTCATCACTTGGTGCAGTAGAATATACTGATACATCAAACTAGGCTGGGAAGAAAAAGAGGCTTTATTGGCTGGTGGACACGAGATCTACTCAATCTCAAATCTGCCACCAAGGGGTTTTCACAGACATGATTTGAAACAAAGAAAATTAATCATAGACTCAACATCTTTGGGGAGCTCTTTTAGTTTTCTGCTCTGGTTAACTTTTTTTTAAGATTTATTTTATCCCCTCCCCCCCTTGTTTTGCCCTCGCTGTCTGCTCTCTGTGTCTGTTTGTTGTGTGCTCTTAAGATGAACAGAATTTAGTCATAGACATTTGGGTGCCTATTCAGCTATGCCCTGGCCAATTGGGGCAGCAATTACTGGGCTTGCTTTATTTAAAAAAAAAAAAAAAGTAAAAGGAGAAATTGAAGTTAAAAGTGCAAAGGAAGTGGCCTGGAGAGGGATGTACTTTTTGGCCCTTTGGAAACAGCAAACACTGTGCTGTGCCTCCTTGTCTGACCAGGAACCGAGTGGCTGAGAGGTAGCACAGTTGTGACAGTTCACAGGTCACACCAGCAGTGTCTGGGTTCACAAACTGTGTTTCCAATGGTGGTTGTTTTGTTCCAAGCATTTTGCTAAGAATTCTTGGGAAACTCCCATATTCCTTGTCTTTAGAGTAAGTCCTGGAGCAGGGACCTATTCTTCAAGTCTACCCCCAACAAATATCCTAGCGGAGCACAGACACCAAGCTCCTCGGTGTAAAGAAACAGAACCACATAGAATCCCCTCCAGGGAAACGGACTTGGCCCAGTGGTTAGGGCGTCCGTCTACCACATGGGAGGTCCGCGGTTCAAACCCCGGGCCTCCTTGACCTGTGTGGAGCTGGCCCATGAGCAGTGCTGATGCGCGCAAGGAGTGCCCTGCCACGCAGGGGTGTCCCCCGCGTAGGGGAGCCCCACGCGCAAGGAGTGCACCCGTAGGGAGAGCTGCCCAGCGCGAAGGAAAGTGCAGCCTGCCCAGGAATGGCTCCGCCCACACTTCCCGAGCCGTCTGACAACAGAAGCGGACAAAGAAACAAGACACAGCAAATAGACACAGAGAACAGACAACGGGGGGAGAGGGGATTAAATGAAATAAAATAAAATAAAATAAAATAAAATAAAATAAAATAAAATAAAATAAAATAAAATAAAATAAAATAAAATAAAATAAAATAAAATAAAGAAAAAGAATCCCCTCCAGTGAGAGGTTCCCACACTCAAGTTCCATGAGTGACACAAATATCTTCTTTGAAAAAAAGCACCTCTCACTGAGAGTGACTGCTAAGTGGTTTGAGGTTTTTCTTTTGGGAGTAATGAAAATGTTCTAAAACTGGCTGTGGTGATGAAAGCACAGCTCCATGATTATACCCAAAGCCACTAACTAGGGAAACGGACTTTGGCCCAGCGGTTAGGGCGTCCGTCTACCATATGGGAGGTCCGCAGTTCAAACCCCGGGCCTCCTTGACCCGTGTGGAGCTGGCCATGCGCAGTGCTGATGAGCGCAAGGAGTGCCGCGCCACGCAAGGGTGTCCCCCGTGTGGGGGAGCCCCACGCGCAAGGAGTGCGCCCGTGAGGAAAGCCGCCCAGCGTGAAAAGAAAGTGCAGCCTGCCCAGGAATGGCGCCGCCCACACTTCCCGTGCCGCTGACGACAACAGAAGCGGACAAAGAAACAAGACGCAGCAAATAGACACCAAGAACAGACAACCAGGGGAGGGGGGGAAATTAAATAAATAAATAAATCTTTAAAAAAAAAAAAAAACACTAACTAGTACACCTTGCATGGATTGTATGGTATATGAATGTATCTCAATAAAACCGGTTTTTAAAAAAGCACCCCTCTTTCCCCCAAAATACTACACATATCAGGATTGAGTGTCCTGGCTACATTACTTTGCCCTTAGTCAACACGACACATCAGGTCAAAGTCTGGGTTTGAACGCACTACCAATGCTACTAACTACGGAGAGGAAGAGAGTGTCCCGGTCCACTGACAACTCCAGGTGGCTGCCCAGGGGTCCACATTTCCAACCACTCCTGTATTCTAATTTTTATTAAACTGTCTTTAAGAATCAGTTCTATCCTCTTTGAAGGGCTCTGCCTGCATTCTGGGGATTTTTGCTTTCCTAATACCCACCTACTGAGATCAAACCCAGCCGCCCAGCTTGCCCTGGGCTATGGTTGGCTGTCCCTGCTCCTGCTGGGACGCCTCTTGGTTTTTGCTCCTAAAGGGCCCGGATGTGATTTCCCTCCCAGATGCACCCTGGGGTGGAAGAGCTCTGCTTTGGAAATGTCCATCTGAGCCAACCACCACGGAGCTGCCTTTGGAGGGAGGCAGGAAAGTCCTGGGCCTGAGAAAAGCCCAGAGAGACCCACAGCACCCGGGAAGACACCCCCTGGAGTCTGGCCTCGAAGCACAGGACACTGTACAAGTGGCTTCCATACATGCACACAAAAAAATGGGGAATGTTTTTGCCTTAGAATCAGGAGCTCCTAAGACACAACGTTCCATTCCATGGGGCAGGAAGTGATTTCCCAGCAATTTAAATGCATTTCCTTGGGGATTTTCAGGTAAACTGTAGACACCCAAAGTAGGCCTGGCTCAAGCTCATCTGCCTGCCGTGCGAGCTGCAAGTCCTGCGCTCCCAGCCCTGTCTGTGCAGGGGGGCGCTGATCTTCAGGTCAAGCCATTGCAATGCAAACTGAGATAGGAACGCTGAAGAGGTTTCTTCCTGTGGCATGTCTCTCTCACCACACTTTGAAGAGGAGGGCTGAGGACAGGCTCAAGCAGGGACCTGACAGGTCTCACTGCAGCCAAGCTATGATATTCCCTGCCACGTGGGGGCCTCCTGCCTGGTGGGGCAAAGGCTGCCTGGACCCCTGGAGAGGCTCCCTGTGCAGCCTGGCTCGGCCTTGCCCTCCTCCTCTCTACCTCTCTCCTGAGGATCTGGGGTGGCACCTTGGGGACTGCCACCACCCTTTGCCAGAGAGCACAGACTGCACTAGAAAGAGAAGCAAGAGAGAGAGACCCTGTGAATTCTAATATTGTCCACGGAAAACTTGAAAGGGAGCTGTGCTGGCTTTGAAGACATCAAAAAAGAAATTTGGCCTCAGTGGCTCACTGGGAGATTCCTTGAAGGCAACACTGCAGGGGACGCAGGGGGCTGTGGAAGGGGTCTCAGCAGCAGGGAGCCCGGTCTCCCGGCGGTGGTGCCGCGGCGCCTCCTGCGCTCGGGCGGGCCCGGCGTACCTGGTCTCCGTCACCGTCTTACCGGGCGGGGGCGTGTCACATTAGGAAGGGGGTGGCGCGTAGCCGTGCTTCCCTGGAGTCAGGGGGCTGGACCCGGAAGGCCTTCGCCGTGGGGTTCCCGGCGCGAGGCATTCCCAGTCCTCCGAGTCCGCGTCCCACGGCGGCCCTGGCTGCTGGCTCCGAGCGCACCAGGGCCTCCGCGGGTCAGGGCCGCCCGCAGCCCCGCGAGCCGCAGCAGTCCCCTCGGGAGCGGCGTGTGTTGTGTGTAGCGCAGAGTCCTTCGAAACACCAGCAGCGCTTTCTAGTCTCTACGCTCCAGGAGCAGCGGCGGCCCGACCCTCCCCGGCCGGCGGCTCACGGCCCCTGGGCGGCCTCACAGGCCACTCTCGGGTCGGCGGGGCAGAGGCGCGTGCCCCACGCGCACCGCGCAGCCCTCCACTCCTTTGTTTTAGCTGTCACCGCTAAGTCCATAATTACCAGGTCGGCCCTTCTCCAGAACCTGGGGCTGGATTCCCAGAACACCTCAGAACTCCACAACCCAGACCTATAGTCATTCTTCTTCCAAAATTTCTTGGCTTCCTGTGTCCTCTGACTTGGTCAATGGCATCTGTTCCAACCCAGTTCCTGAAGGGCACGAGTTGGGGCAGCCTCAAGACCAACTGGAACGCGCCAGGCACTGAGTCAGACAGAAGCTTTACTTCGACTTAGGGAGAGGGGAGGCTCTGGGGGCCGCAGTCAAGAGAATGAAATTAGCGTGTGCTACAAAGAGGTGGGAAATGAGATGTAACATTAGGGTTTCAGAATGACATTCTATAGGGTGTGAGACCAGAGTTTCTGCTAGAGTCCAGTGACATAAGCGTACAGGGTCTGGTGATGTTATCACTATGTACTAGGGAAGGAAGTTTATTGCTCTGAGATTGTGGTTTGTGATACCATCTATACATTATTTCCCCTCTGAGGAGGGTTATTAACCTTTACTTTGTGTCCAGGTCACATAGGCGGCTACTTGCGGTGAACTTAGGGGGAGCTGGAGCCCTGGGTCCCCACAACCCGCCCCCACGCAGCAGCTACGTTGACTATAGCACGAGCACTGCAGCCACGTCCCACAGCAACAGTATAAAGGACAACAGAACATAGGAGTCCTCCAACAAAAGCTAGTAGTAGGCCTACAATTACATGGCACCAGGGCCAAGGAAGGACATTAAACCAATTAGATAGGGGTCAATGCTAATTTATTTATGTGCTGTACGTGCCCATGCACATGATTTAAGGCTTGCGAAATATTATGGGAGTGCTCAGAAATATATGCAACAATGAACGTTAATGAGGGTACAGGTCCCACCTCGTGCTGCAGTGAGAATATCTAAAGCCATCCTATTTTGTAAAACTAGCTTTCGTAGTTGGGTAGTTTCTTCGTTTAGTAAGGAAATTGCTACTTTGGAGTCATTAAGGTCCTGAGCAGTGTGACTGGCTAAAGCAGTTAATGTGTTTTCTCGTGACAATTGCAGCACCATCTGGCACAAATACAGCCAATGGATAGAACCACCGGGGGTGTGTGCTTTACTCTATATCTAGCCTTGATCATTTCCCAATTACTAGGAGTATGGGGTAATAAGTCATATCGGGTGGCGGGAATATACAACTGTTCCCCTGTGCGTGATCCAGTCCAGTTACAGGGCAAATATGGCCACCCATTTTACCCACAAGTCCATAGCCGTCCTTTAGGAGCTAGGAGTGGTGAAAGCTCTGCCGTTGGAAAAGGCTATTATTTTCTAGTTTGGTAGTAAAATTACACAACTCAGGGGGCAACCACCCCACATCATGGATTCCCACTTGTCATTCCATGTAGACGGGGCGAAGTTGATCTAGGGTGACAGCCTCGTGCATTAACCATTCTAACCCATCATATATAGCATATTTTAATAAACACCTGGGCTTATTCACCTGTTCCTTTACAAAGGAAAAAAATATGTAATTATGAATTTCATTGAAAGACAGCAGCTGGATTTCAGTCTTAAATGGAAAGGACTTATTCCAAACTTGCTGATGGGTGGTACTCTGCCCTGCCAGCAAGGTGTTCCACGCTAGCCAATTTTCAGGACTTACAGTCCATGGAAGGCTAGTAGCATCTGAGCATGGTAAGTCTGTGCAAACCCAACCTTGAGTTTGATTGTGGGCATGGGTTACTGCCGAAGCCCACGGTAGAAAGGTATTGGCTAGGGCGCTACGGGCAAAAAGAAAGATATTTATGGGGAACAAAAAAGGACAGGTCATGCTGGTCTAACTGTATACAAGCAACATTTCCATTAGTAGATAAAGTACTAGGTAGAGGAGTCTCATGAGGAGGCTTCCAATACCATACATTTTCCCCTTCTAAATTTTCTGAGTTTTCTATGGTGACATCAAAAACTAGTTTAGGCAAAAGGAGAGTCCACAAAGATACACATAGGGCCCCCGTGGGAATAGGAGACAATAGATTATTATTTTTTAAAATTAATTAATTAATTAATTTATTTTGAGGCACTGGGGCCTGGGAATTGAACCCAAGACCTCATATGTGAGAAGCCACTTGGACAGAGCAGCCGGGGCCTTGTAGCTCATCCTGACTGATTTCCCATCCTCAGCTCTCAAGATGGGATACCACTGTCAGTGATTGTTCCCTTTAATTCTGAGAGAGAATTACTGGTTAACATAATAACATCAATATAATGAAACAGGGTTCCAGCTACAGGTTTCTCCCACAGCTTTTGCCACGAGGCCGTGACAGATAAGGTTGGGCTGTGTACCCAGCCTTTGGGAAGCACCGTGAAAGTCCATTGTTGGCCTTTCCACGTGAAGGTGAATGCTGGCCGGCTTGATTTACCCAAGGAGATAATGAAGAAAGCATTAGCAAGATCTAAAACAAAGTGATAGTGACATAACTGGGTACTAATTTCTTATAATAAACCAGCAATGTTTGGGACCCCTGCATACAGTGGTGGTGTTAATTTATGTAATTCATGATGATCTACTGTCATGCACCATGTTCCATCAGGCTTTGGTGCTGGCCATTCAGGACTACTGAAGGGATTAGGGGTGGTTATTATTATTCCTTCCTTTTCTAATTCCTTAATTGTAGCAGTAATTTCCTGGTGCTGCCCCATGGCAAAAGAATCTTTCATTTATTGCCTGCGCCAAGCACATATCCCTTTCTAACTTTAACTTTTCTTCTAAGTGGCACATAGAGGTTTTTACCACTTGTTCTCCTTTGTAGCCAGCTGCAAGTTTTCTAACAGGGGCATCTATAGCCACTGCTATTTGGCAGTCTCCTTTCTTCTTATTTAAGCACAGTTGCTCTGCTCCCTGCTGTAGCACAGCCAGTATACCTGCTGGAGTTTTTAGGCATCCCCATATTGTCTCAGCAGTCCTCGCTTGTCCGGGAGGGCAGCCATCCTTCCCCACATGAACATTATAGGCCAGCCTGGGATTCCCCCTCCAATTTTCCTTTCCCTGAGCTCATGCCCACTACTGCTGTGGTCCTTCAGTCTCCTGGTTGGCTCACCAGTTGTTCCACCCCAACTCCTCAAGGGCACGGAGCCGGGATAGCCACAAGACCAAAGAATGCACCAGGCACTGGGTCAAACATAGACTTTATTTGGACTTAGGAAAAGGAGAGAGAGTCTCCAGCGGCAGCAGTCTGGAGAATGGAAATAGTGTTCTGCAAAAAGGTGGAAAAATGAGGGATATCATGAAGGTTTTAGAACAAAGACTTTCCATAGGGTATGAGAACAGAATTTCTGCTAGGGTCCCGTGATGTGTACATATGGGGTCTGGTGATGTTATCACTATGTACACAAGAAAGAATTTTCCACTCTGGGGGATTATGGTTTATGATACCATCTATATGTTCTATCCCCTCTGGGGCAGGTTGTTAACCTTTAACTTATGTCTGGGTCACATAGGTGGCTACATGCTATGGGCTTAGCCAGGGCCCTGAGTTCCCACAACATCATTGTCTTACAAGCCACACAGGCTGAACCCTGGACCTCCCATGTGGTAGACGGATGCCCTAACCACTGGGCAAAGTCCACTTCCCATCTGCCCCTTTCTTTCTGTCCTATTATAACCCTAGCCTAAGGTCTTCATTTCCTTCCTGAATTACACCACACTTATAGTAAATCATACATTTTGCTTTCCTGATTATTTTTATGTAAAATTGGGATCTTGCTGCATGCAGAGCATATTAGGTGAAAAGGGGGTGGGGAAACAAGGCTGGGGTGCAACATGAGTATTCCCACTCATCATTAAATAGTCTTCGGGAAATGAATTATAATAGTGGCATAATAATTCATTGTCGGAAGCGGACTTGGCCCAGTGGTTCGGGCGTCCGTCTACCACATGGGAGGTCTGCAGTTCAAACTCCAGGCCTCCTTGACCCGTGTGGAGCTGGCCCATGTGCAGTGCTGATGCACGCAAGAAGTGCCATGCCACGCAGGGGTGTCCCGCGCGTAGAGGAGCCCCACGTGCAAGGAGTGCGCCCCATAAGGAGAGCCGCCCAGCACGAAAGAAAGTGCAGCCTGCCTAAGAATGGCGCCGCCCACACGGAGAGCTGACACAACAAGATGACGCAACGAAAAGAAACACAGATTCCTGGGCTGCTGACAACAACAGAAGCGGACAAAGAAGACGACGCAGCAAATAGACACAGAGAACAGACAACCGGGGCAGGGGGAGAAGGAGAGAGAAATAAATAAATAAATAAATCTTAAAAAAAAAAATTCATTATCTGGGCTATCACAATTCATTTAACCATTCTCCTACTATTAAACATTTACATTTTCCCCAGTGATTGTCCTTGGCAATCCAAGTATTTTCCACCTTCAGTCCACCCTCTAAGTGGCAAATTTTGCCATGTGCCTCCTTGCTTAAACTTTCTTCGTGGCTCCCCATTGCCTGAGAGCATTAAGCTCCTTCACTTGGCACCTAGGACTCTACCTGATCTTCCTACCTTCCTAACCCTAATTCTTCCCAGCCTCAATTTGCATTTTATACTCTAGAAATGGAAACTATTTGTGATTCCCCTAAAACATTCCTCTGAGATAATTTCCCCATGCACTTCCCTGCCCTGGAACATTCTTCCCACACTTCTTTGTCTGGAAAACTCCCTCTGAGATTCAGGCCAGGGGTCATTTCCCCCCGGAAGCCCTCCTTGACCTCTGTGAACCTACCATCTCCAATATGATACTTTTTCCATATTAATGCTACTATCTCTAATTATATATTTTCTCCTTCACTGATTATAAGTTGGTTCTGTGAGGTCAAGTACGATATCTATTTAGCACCCAGCATATGGTATGGGCTAAACAAAACAAAAAATTTTAAACCAAATTGAACCTTTGGACAGCAGAGTGAGCATAACTGAAAGGAGAATGGTGTTGCACATGTTAACACTTTAGCTGAAGAGGTGATAAGAGTGAAAGTCATTAAAGTCAGGCCCTGGTTATTGATTAGGTCATCTTTCCAGAAGTTAACCCTTTTGTGTTGCAATTGTCAGCAACGGCAGACCTGAATTTCTGAAACTCTGTGTTAAAACCACCTAGGCACAAACTCTGTAAAGAAACTTGCAGGGAAAGTAGACTATGGATTACCAGGGACCAAGGAATGGCAGTTAATACCTAAATTGTACAGAGTTTCTATTTGGGGTGGTGGAAAAGTTATGGTAATGAGGGTTTTGAATATAATAAACAACACTGAATTGTATATTTGAATGTGGTTAAAAACGGAAATTTTAGGTTGTATATATGTTACCAAAATTTTTTAAAAACCTAATGGGGGAAAGTGGATAAGGCTCAAGTGATTGGGCTCCCATCTACCATATGGGAGGTTGCAGGTTCGGTTCCTGGGGCCTTCTGGGGAAAAGGTGAGCTGGCCTATGCAGCAAGCTGATACAAGATGAAGCAACAAAAAAGAGGGAGCCAAGGTGGCTCAAGCAATTGAGTGCCTCTCTCTTACGTTGGAAGGTCCCGGGATCGGTTCCCAGGGCCTCCTAAAGAGAAAGACAAGAAGAGAAGACAAGCAGACACAAAAGAATGCACAGCAAATGGACACAGATAGCAGACAGCAAGAGCAAGAGGCAAGGGAGGGGGGGAATAAATAAATATGTTTCTTTAAAAAAAACCTCATAGGACTGTACAATACAAACGGTGAACCCTAATGTAATCCATGGACTGCAGTTAATAGTATAATTAAGATAGTATTCTTTCATTAATTACAACAAAATTACTACACTAATGCAAGCTGTTAATAATAGGGGTGGTGAATGAGAACTCTGAGTTCTTTTTAAGCCCACAACTTCTCTAGTAAAAAAAAAGTGGGGGAAAAAAACAAAACAAAAAGAAACTATTGCAGAAACAGTTAAATATTAAGGAGGCCCTTGGTGACCATGTTTACTTGAGGATAATTTTTTAATAAGGAAAGAGGCAAAGAAAGAAAATGAGAGATTAAGAGAGAGATAACCAGTGGGCTGTTGATTTTACTCAAAGAAACTGTCCTATAAGGCATGGTATTAGTTGTCTTCTGCTGTGTGACAAATTACCCCAACACTTAGCAACTTAAAGCAATAAACATTTATTATACTGCCAGTTCCGGAGAGACAGGAATCTGGAGCAGCCTAGCTGGGTGGTTCTGGCTAAAGGTCTTTCATGATGCTGTGATCAAGCACGGGGCTGCAGTCTCTGGAGACTTGACTGGAGCTGAAGGATCTGCTTCCAAGCACACTCAAGTGGTTTTCAGCAGCCCTCAGTTTCTCACCTATAAAGCTGCTTAATGTGGCAGCTTGCTTCCCCTGAAACAAATGAGTGAAAGAAGAAAGCAAGCACAGGTCTTTTATAACTTTATAACTTTATAACCTAGTCTTGGGGGTGACATGTCCTTTTGCATATTCTATTGGTCATAATGTGGGCGGAGACTACCAAAGGGTGTAGATGCCTGGAAGTAGAGCCCCTTGGGCGCTATCTTGGAAGTTGGCTACCACAGGGAGTACATTTCAAGGTGTCCTACCAAAACA
This sequence comes from Dasypus novemcinctus, assembly GCF_030445035.2. Classification (NCBI taxonomy): domain Eukaryota; kingdom Metazoa; phylum Chordata; class Mammalia; order Cingulata; family Dasypodidae; genus Dasypus; species Dasypus novemcinctus. The sequence continues at coordinate 81,259,495 of NC_080680.1, read as the reverse complement.
TTCCTTAGGGCATAGGAAAATGACTATGAAATGACGTCTTATCCTCTGGCAGTCTGCATTTTACTGCAGAGGAGAAATATCCTTGGCATCTCCCAATTTATCCCTTTTGCATTAAGAACTTAATAATTATCTTACGACACCTTTTTGCCAAAACTTTTAAGTCCCTCTCATAACTCTTTGGCGTGCATTTGGGTATGCCCAGTGGTAACCTTATTCCAGGCAGGGGATCTGTACCAGGGCTGGCTAGATGGTTTGGGGAGCCTAATGTGTCAACTTTTATAAGAATCAGCCACTAAGTTAAAAATCTGCCTGAAGCAATTGTTAAGAGCTCACTCATGCATGAATGTGTACATACACATGCACATGTGCACAAACTAAAAACCACCCACATGTTCCTCAGTGAAAGCTGTTAAATAAATGATGGTCGGGAAGTGGATTTGGCCCAACAGATAGGGGGTCCGCCTACCACACGGGAGGTCCAAGGTTCAAAGTCAGGACATATGATGAGCTGGCCCACGCTCAGTGCTGATGCATGAAAGGAGTGCCGTGACACGCAGGGGTGTCCCCTGCATGGGGGAGCCCCACACACAAGGAGTGCGCCCCGTAAGGCGAGCCGCCCAGCGCGAAAGGAAATTCAACCTGCCCAGGAGTGGCACACACGGAGAGCTGACGCAGCAAGATGACGCAACAAAAGGAAACATAGATTCTGAGTGCCGCTGACAAGAATACAAGCGGACACAGAAGAAGAGAGCGAATGGACACAGAAAGCAGACAACTGGGGGAGGGAGGGGAAGGGGAGAGAAAATTTTAAAAACCTGCAACAAATAAATAAATAAATGATGGTATAGCCACGTGTGACTGGATGTTAAGATTCATTCTGTCTCTGTTTCGACTGAGACCCCAAAGGCCGAGAATACATAATAGATGCTTAGTCTCTCTACACCCCAAGGGAGGTGCTGGACCACATATGCACGGCATGCTAAGATACCATAAAACCAGATCTGCTGCACCAACCCCACCCAGCCTATAAAAGGAGGGAATGGTTTAGGAGTTATTACAGTGTTGAGGCATCCATCCCCTCCTTTCCCCTCCCCATGGGTCCCTGGGAGGAAGGAGAGATGCTTTCCCATTACCTAAAGCTATATGAGAGGAACTTTAAGGAGACCACTAGAAGATTTACATGCGCTCCCCTGGACTTTGGGGGACATGAGAGACTGGTGTTGGAAACATGCCTGAGAAGCAGAGCAGCAGGGGGCGTGGAGAGGCTGGGGTGGGCTGCCCTGGAGGAAGCTGCCCTGCCATTACACAACGCCGGATAGCAAGGGTTCAGACAGCAAGGGTTTATGTCCAGAAGGACGCAAACCAGAATATTTGCAGTGACTATCTCTGCAGAGCAGAGTGGAACTAGGAAAGCACTCTCTGATGTTTTCATCCAAATTCTTCTATATTGTCTAAAATAAGTGTTCATGTGCTACATTAAAAAAAAAAAGAAAAAGAAAGGAATGAAAATGAACATACAACAAACAATACAATAAATGGTTAGCTCTAAAGGTAGCACTGGAAACACTTTCATAGCAATTTCATATTTCGTATTTTTGTTACATTTGAATATTTTACACTAAGCATGTCTCATTTTTAGAAGCAGTTAGCATTTTAATCTCTTTCTAATTAACTACTGTAGTGAGGGTGGGGCTGGGCATACCCCGGATATCGGCTATCAGGGTGAATGGTGCCATGGAAAGAGTATGGTACCAACTGCTAGGAGGCCTGGGTCCCCCCTGGCCGGGTCTCTAACTCCCTGCCTGCTCTGGGTTACTAACTCCCTTTCCCCACTGTGCCTCCACTTCCTCCTCTCTAAGGAAACCAACACCCTGGAGATCAGTGGCCTGGGGAAGAGGGAGGGAGCGGTGGGTAGCGGATAGCAAGAAGGCTGGTGGGTGGGAGTCGGGGAGTCAGGTCAGGCCAGGAGAATCAGGTGAGCAGAGAGGTTCTGAGCAGGAGGCTGGATGCTGGCCGGCGAGAGTCAGGGTTCACGATGCTGGTGCGCTGACTGTCCACGGGACCTGAAAAGAGACCTCCTCCCGTCCTGGCTGGACGCCCCCTCCTGGCTGTGGAGACTGGCGCCGGTGCTCTGCCCCAGCAGGGGAAGGGGCCTGTGGTCCTTCGAGTACTTGGTTTTATTTATTTATTTCCAAAATGCTAACTTTGGATATTTTTTCTGCTTCTAAAAATGAGACATGCTTAGTGTAAAATATTCAAATGTAACAAAAATACGAAATACGAAATTGCTGTAAAAGTGTTCCCCGTGCTACCTTTAGAGCTAACCATTTATTGTATTGTTTGTTGTATGTTCATTTTCATTCCTTTCTTTATCTTTTTTTTTTTTTTTTGTAACACATGAACACGTCCTCCTGTTGGCCCCCAGCCACATTCCCTTCGTGGGGGATCCACGTGTCCTTGCCTCATGGCCAGAATCTACAATAGCCTTCTTTGCACGATAGGGAAACTGCAAAGTTCAAGTGGGTGTTTAATACCGATCTTTGGCACAGACACTCAGTGGTCAAATACCAGGGCAGTCTTCAAATAAAGACCAAAACGCTCATCAATGCCTTCTTGAGGAAAAACTGGGAGTCTGGGAGTCTTTCAATAGGCAGGGCAGCTCTCCTGACAGCTGCTGACACCAAGGAGCTTGCAGGCTGCCACAGCCAGGGCTACTGGAGGGATCCGGGTCTCCGAGCCTCTGCGGATTCTGCTCCAGTGCCTGCTTAGATTCGGTTGGTATCTGCATGTTGGGCGGGTGGGGTGGGGTGGGGTGGGGAGAGGTGGGTGGAGAGAATCAGCCGTGACCTTTCTTTTCTTTGTCTCCATGCCCTCCTCCCGTTTCTCTCCGGTCTCCATCCTGTTTGAAACTTGGCCCTTGACCAACATTAGAGGGCAATAGCCAGGAACAACAAAGAACTTTGTGTCTTCTGACAAGGATGTTGAAATGGAACTTAACTTAGCTTGTGCTTCCAGAACCTCTTCTTTGTGGGCTGTTTTCCTGGGTTCTTAATCTTTTTGTGTGCTGTGAACTTGCTCCTTTGGCAGTCTGGCGAAGCCTGTGGACCATTCCTCAGAATAATGTTTTAATGAGTAAAATAAAGTATAAAGAACTGTAAAGGCAAATAATTATATTAAATACAGGTATCAAAACAAACAAATAGGGACTATAAATGTTACTTTATTAATGCATTAAATGACAAGCTCTAGTGATAGGTCTAATAACAAATGTGATTTTGAAGGAGGGATGAATCTAAGTGATAGTTGGAGGCATTTTCAATAAGTGTAATGTGATATGCAAGTATTAATGACTCTAGTGGCTGCATGGTCACAGGTCCTTCTAATATTACTAAGTTTGTTACCTACATTCTCTCTTTTTGTATTTCTGAAGATCTTTTTATTTTTCCTTTCATGTTTAAACACAGTTTTATTGAGATTTATTTTCATATACTATACAATCCACCATTTATAGTGTACTCAATGGTTTTTACTGAATTCACAGATATGTACAACCATCACCACAGTCAATTTTACACTTTCATTACCTTAAAAAGAGCCCCCATATCCTTTAGCTATCAGCCTCTTATTTGCCTAACTCCCAGCCCTAAGAAACTATTAATCTACTTTCTGTCTCTATGGTTGTGCCTATTTTGGACATTTCATATAAATGGAATCATAAAATAGGTGACCTTTTGTGAATGGCTTCACTTAGCACACTGTTCTCAAGGTTCAGCCATGTTGTTCTCCCGGCGTTTTTGAAAGTTATTTTTTTAGCAGTAGAATTAGAGTTTGACAGTTTTTTTTTTTTTTCAGTACTTTAAAAATGTAGTTCTACTGTTTTTTCCTTTGCATTTTTTCTAAATAGAAACCTGCTCTTTGTTTCTGTCTTTGTAAACATGTCCTTTTCCCCCGGCTATATTTACGATTTTATCTTTACCACTGGTTTGAGCAATTTGATTATGATACATGTTCATGGTGTTCTTTTTGTGTTTCTTGTGCTTAGACTTCATTTGAACTGCTTGGATATGCCACATTCTTTTTTTTTTTTTTAAGATTTATTTTTTATTTATTTCTCCCCCCTCCCCCCCCCCCCCCCCCCGTTGTCTACTCTCTGTGTCCATTTGCTGTGTGTTCTTCTGTGACCACTTCTACCCTTATCAGAGGCACCAGGAATCTGTGTTTCTTTTTGCTGCGTCATCTTGTTGGGTCAGCTCTCCGTGTGTGCGGCGCCATTCCTGGGCAGGCTGCACTTTCTTTAGCGCTGGGCAGCTCTCCTTACCCCTGCGTGCCACGGCACTCCTTGCGCACATCAGCACTGCGCATGGGCCAGCTCCACACGGGTCAAGGAGGCCCGGGGTTTGAACTGCGGACCTCCCATGTGGTAGACGGATGCTCTATTGGGTGAGCCAAATCCACTTCCCGCCACATTCTTAATGAAGAAGTTAAATATTTTAGAGGTTAATGAACACAGGCTGTAATTTTTTCCTCAGTTTACAGACCCTCTGGGTTCTACCTGTGGACCCCACCCCTCTTCCTTTTAAGACTCGAGCCTGTAGCATTCTCATCCGGGGGCTGGTAGTGCTGACTGGCCTGGCAGTTGATTCCCGCCATTATTCTCCCCTCCCACTCTCTCTCTCACCTCTGTTCTCTCCCAGGTGACATTCCCTCAGGGCTGAGAGGGATTCAAATTTGGGGTTTAAATTTGCCCTTGGTGAGAGGTCCCAGTTGTACTTAGCTCCCCCAAGGACCCCGGGAGATAGACAGGGTGTCAGACTTCAAACCAGTCTCCAAAACACAGTGTGTCCCACTGTTCCAGCCACTGAGGTGCCTTCCCCCCAGAACAGCCTCAACCTTCCCTGCCAGGCTCTAGCTCCAGGAAGGGTTCCCTTAAACAAAGGGCAACCCTTTCGACCTGTGACATGAAACTCTCAAATGCTGCCAGGTTCACTAGAGCGCTTCGTTGGCCTTGTCCATCTGTTCTTTATGGGGCTCTAGCCTGGTGCACCCCAATATCAGAAGCAAAAGGTCATTTGGTGAAGATTTAATAATGTCTTCCCTTTGTCTCAGACCTTACTAAAACTAGAGAGAAAGTACCAACCCAAAACCTCTTCCTGCCAAGGCGAGACATGTGCTTATTTATTGTCGCTGAATCCTGTAAATCTTAATTATATAGCCTCTTTGACGGGACACGGGGAAATAAAGGTCACTTTATTTCTTGCATGTGGAGCGCTGAACCTAAACAAAGGTTTATCCATAGAATTCAGATGTCTGCTCTGCTTTCTTTCCAACTGACTTAAAAACTTGTCTATCAGACAGACCTCTTTCTGGATGGCTCATCTGGTCCCTCACCTACCCACTTGTCACCTTGTACCAGTTCACTGAAGGAACCAAGATCACCCCAGGTGTTTCATTCATTCATTTAGCCACCCATTCAGCAAATGCACTGAATGTATAATAGGTATGTAATGAGACCCTGCACTATGTGAGTAAAACCAATCTCGGCTCACAATCACTGATAAGTTTTCTTTCTTTAAAAAATAAATTTATTGGTAACATATTTGGGTGGATTGAATTGTGTCCCCCAGTTTGGACATGACCCTGGTGTTGGTCTGCATTCTGCTGGGTGGGCACCCATTGTAAATAAGATCTCTTCAAGATATTACATCAAAGATGTGACCCAGCTGATTCAGGGTGGGCTTTAATTCAGGCTACTGGAGTCCTTTATAAGCAGAGTGAAAGTCAGGTGAAGAGAAAAGCCAGAAGCCAGAAGTCAATGGAACCCAGAGGAGAAAGGAGAAGACATCATAATGTGTATTACCATGTGATAGAAAAGCCAAGGAACACCAAAGATAGCCAGCCAGAGGATACCAACCCTGGGAGGAGGCAAGCCATCTAGCCTCTGAAATAGTGAGCCAATAAATCTCGTTGTTAAGCCAACCCATTATATGGTATTTGTTTTAGCAACTAGGATATTAAAACATGTCTATTCAAAACAAAATTTCCCATGTGTACAATTCAGTGATCTTCATTACATTCACAATATTGTGCTGCCATTACCACCATCTATTACAAAACTTTTCATCACCTCAAAAAGAAACTCTGGGGAAATGGATGTGACTCAAGCGATTGGGCTCCCGTCTATCATATAGGAAGTCCAGGATTCAATTCCCGGGGCCTTCTGGTAAAGGCAAGCTGGCCCACATGGTGAGCTAGCCCAAGCTGACGCTGGCCCACATGGAATGCTGGCCTGCACAGAGTGCAGAGACCTGGCGCTGCAAGACGACACAACAAAAAGAAACAGAGAGGAGAGACAATAAGAGACACAGCAAACCAGGGAACTGAGGTGGTGCAATAGCTTGAGTGCGTCTCTCCTGTTCTCAGGATCAGTTCCTGGTTGTAGCATTTTGATATGGTTATGAATTCCAAAAATAGATATTGGATTGTGTTTGTAATCTGTTCTGTACCTGGACATGATTAAATTATGATTAGGGCTTTGATTGGGCCACATCATTAGGGTGTTGAGTCCCCACCCACCAAGATAAAAGGCATGGCAATGGACAGAGTAGAGGGTTGTTGATGTTGGAGTTTTGATGTTGGAGTTTGATGCTGAAGCCTTAAGCTGGAGCCCTGGGAAGTAAGCTCACAGAAGAAAGATAAGCCAGCCCCAGGAAGAGAAGAAGCCTGAGTCCAGGAAGAAGCAAGCCCTGGGAAGAGAGGAACCCTGAACCCAGAGAGAAGCAAGACCCTGGAAGGGAGGAACCCAGGAAGCCAGAACCCTGGCAAATGTCGGCAGCCATCTTGCTCCAACACATGGAAATAGACTTTGGTGAGGGAAGTAACTTATGCTTTATGGCCTGGTATCTGTAAGCTCCTATCCCAATTAAATACCCTTTATAAAAACCAATTGGTTTCTGGTATTTTGCATCAGCACCCCTTTGGCTGACTAATCCACTGGTGCTGCCTAAAGAGAAGACAAGCAGACACAGAAGAACACAAAGTGAATGGACACAGAAAGAAGACGGGTGAGGACAAAACAATGGGGGGGGAGGGGCGGTGCAGAGAACTAACTAAATCTTAAAAAAAAAAGAAACTTTGTACCCATATAGCAAAGACTTCCCATTCTCACCTCTCATCCTCAACCCTCTGGTAACCTGTATTCTACTATCTGTCTCTATGTATTTGCTTATTTCAGATATTTCATATCAGTGAAATCGTATAGTAGTTGTCCTTTTATGTCTGACTTATTTCATTCATTCTGTTGTCTTCAAAGTTCATACACATTGTCGTATGTATTAGTACTTCATTCCTCTTTATGACTGAATAATAGTCCATCGTATGTATATACCACATTTTGTTTATCTGTTTATCTGTTGATAGACACTTGGGTTGCTTTCATTTTTTGGCAATTGTGAATAATGCTGCTCTGAACATCGGTGTGCAAATATCTGTTTGAGACCCTGCTTACAATTATTTTGGAAATATATCTAGAAGTGGAATTGCCAATTTATGAGGTTATTCTATGCTTAACTTTCTGAGGAACCACTAAACTCTCTTCCACAGCAGCTGCACCATTTTACATTGCCACCAACAATGAATGAGTGTTCATATTTCTCCAATTCTTCTCCAACACTTGTAATTTTCTTTCTTTTTTTTTTTTTTTAGGTATTGAAAGTCTTTATTGTTTCATCATCAAAAGTTTTCTTTCCATAGAAGAATGGCGATGCCTTATTAGGGCATAGTCAATGGAAAATTCATACTTCAAGTAACTAGCCCAGAAATTAGAGACAACACTATGTCAAGCTAGTGTGCAAGATCAAAGACACAATGCTGCCAATGCAGTTAGTGCACAGAAAGAATATGCAGCTGTTAGAAAAGGAGTTTATGGCCAAGAGAGTAAGTGGTAGCAGTGCACTGCGCTGACATTCTGGAAGTACAGAAAACGGGGAAGGACCAGAGAAGGCACTTCCTGCAAAAAAATTAAGAGTTGTCACTAGTTTCTAATTTATGTGTACCTGTACCTTCCTCTTTCAGTAGGATGAGTCTGGAACATTTTAACACTGAGTCATTTTCAGCTTAATGTGGTACAGCCTCATGCATATCTTTCATCCTGCTTCCCATCTCATGGCTAAAGTAACAACTTAGGTGAGGCGATATAATCTGTGGCTTTAGGCATCTTTAATAAAAAGCTGAAAAAAGACAAAATTTGTTCCCATTTTCTTGAGGAATAAATTTTATCAAACAACAAAAGATGAAGCTATCATGACTGATTATTCAGTTTTATCTAAAGGGAAAAAACAACTTTTACGTAAATACACTGAATAAACATACAAATACCTTAACAAAACGCTATCAGACCAATTTGAACATTTTCATAACCAGCTTCTGAAAAGACTACTGATAACTGTGAGATGCAAATGATCATCACAATGTGATCATGCCTGAATACTGGGATTTTTTGTTCAGGTTTGTGTCTGAAGCTGCTATCCAGCTGAGTTTGGCTGCTTTGCATTAATTCAACCAATAAATACCTTTTATAAGGAAACAGCAGATCAATCGTGATGAAATAACGAAAATCAAAACAGTTGAGAAGTGTATAGGAAACTTGCCTTGAATATTTTAAAATTACATATGATACAATGCTAGAGAATAAGAATTACAATTATCATGGTCTAAATGTTAAATTATTAGTGCCCGACTTATCTGCAAGACTAACAAGTCACTTGTTAATCATGTCAAGGCCTTGTGGGGAGGGGCACTCTGAATGTATAGCACAGGGATTATTTCCCAGGTGAGTTCAACACTTCTAATTTTAAGTGTTATTAAATTATATTTGAGAATTTATTTTACTAAATATATACAATGCATAAAATATGTTAAAGGAGGAAGGAGGGGAAGGGTTACTTGTATATATGATGCAAACACTCAACTTTCCCTCATCTGTAGTTCCATGTATGCCCATTTTATCCAGGATAAAACATGAAAGCCTGATAGAAGATAAAACATTTCACTTATAAATAGAAACAGGATTTTAAAAAATGGAATTTCAACACTCTTTCTTCCCATAATGCAACTCATACTTTTCTACTTTACAATAAACAAATAAAAACTGTACCTCAAAAACCCACTTTTAAACACTTACTTTGAAGTTTTTGTTTTTTTTAAGATTTCTTCTTTATTTATTTCTCTCCCCTTTCCCACCCTCTCCCCCTGCCCCCCAGATGTCTGCTCTCTGTGTCTATTCACTGTGTGTTCTTCTGTGCTCGCCTCTATTCTTGTCAGTGGCACCGGGAATCTGTATCTCTTTTTGTTGCAACATCTTGCTGTATTAGCTCTCTGTGTGTTGTGCCACTCCTGGGCAGGCTGCACTTTTTTTTCACTCTGGGCGGCTCTCCTTATGGGGTGCACTCCTTGTGCTTGGGGATCCCCTATGTGGGGGATACCCCTGCATGGCACAGCAGTCCTTGTGTGCATCAGCACTGCACGGGGGCCAGCTCATCACACAGGTCAGGAGGCCCTGGGTTTGAACCCTGGACCTCCCGTGTGGTAGGCAGACGCTCTATCTGTTGAGTCAAATCTGCTTCCCCTTACCTTGAAGTTTATCGATAAACTCTTCTAACAATTGAGAAGAAAAGCACTTCTTTCTAGCAATTTCATAAAATAACTTTCCATTCACAAAACACCTGCCTGCAGGGAAAATCAGCAACCCTTATGGAGATTATGGGCATTAATACTTACCCTGTCTGAGGTACAAGGTAGCTAACTTTGCCTTAGTATAGTCTCCATAAGGTAGGTCAACAGTCTGCATGTTTGCATAAAACTGGGAGTGATGTCACCCTGACTGAATGAAACTTGTTTTTATAGCTTTTTGTAATAATGGAGGTTAAATAAATTCAAGGGAAAAACAAGTACTTTAAGCCAGTTAAATATCAGCAGAACTCTGAATTCCTAACTATGCAAATGAATAGATTTTAAAAATGTTTAGCATTGTATATTGAAAAAAAAATAACTGAATAGGAAAAACACATACATATTTAAATTCAGCAGGACACCACGAAAAACATACTATACCTACATGTAAAATCAGTCAGGCTTTTCCAAAAGAAAACAATCTTTTAGTCCTTCAGCAAATCTCTATAAAAATAGTATGATTACAATAAAAGTGAAAAGGGGGCACCTCAAACACCCCCGAGAGGCTTGCTGTACCTTTCAGCATTACTGCTCCATCTCCTGTTTGCCTGGATGGCTAACAAGTGACAAGAAGTCCATTTTATGATAGTTTGTTGATTTCTTTTCACCACTGCCGCCAGCTGAAGTCATCATTGCTTCCAAAGACCAGGGAAAAGCCTAGTAGAGTTGCAAAGATGACTGTGTTTCCTGTGAGAACAAGTGCACAAGCTCCCCACCCAATCAGATGTGCTCTGGAAATACAAGAGAGAGTCTAAAACCTGAGACAACAATGCCTGTTGTCAGACAACGGCAAGTTCCTTACAAGCATTACTCACAGCATCTGTATCATCCGCTAAAATCTTGTTATGCAGCATGGAATAGATGAAAGGACATAAAAAAAGAGAACAATGAGGGGCCAGTATTGATTGTATATCAGAAGGGCACTCCAAGCACCAAAACATCAGGCCAGTTGCTCCTCCAAAGGACAAACTAATCGGAGCTTTGATGCCCGCCATGGTGGTGATGTCACTCCCGGCTCCAGGACCCAAGACCTGGGTGATGAGAGACGTAATTTTCATTTTTTAGTAGTAGTCATTCTAGTGGGTATGAAATGGTATTTCACTGTGGTTTTGATTTGCAGCTCCCTAATGACTAATGATTTTGAGTGTCTTTTCATGTTTGTTTTTTTTTTTTTGCCATTTGTGTATATCTTCTTTGGAGAAATGTCTATTCATTCCTTTGTCCATTTTAAAATTCGGTTGTTTGTCTTTTAGCTGTTGAGTTGTAGGCTTTCTTTATATATTCTGAATATTAAACCCTTTACTCCCTTCTATAGGTTTTCTTTTCATTTCCATGATGAAGTCCTTTGATGCACGAAAGTTTTTAATTTTGAAGAAGTCCCTTTTCTCTTTTTTTCTTTTGTGACTCATGCTTTTGGTATAAAAGAATAAGAAACCATTGCCTAACACGAAATCATATAGATGGTTCCATATGTTTTCTTCTAGGAATTGTATAGTCCTGGTTCTCATATTTAGTTCTTTGATCCATTTTAAGTTTATTTTTGTATATGGTGTGAGGCAGTGGTCCACCTTCATTCTTTTGCCTATAGAGATCAAGTTTTCCCAGCATTTGTTGAAGAGAATATTTCCCAATTGAGTGGACTTGGCACCCTTGTCAAAATCAGTTGACGAGAGAAGCAGATATGGCTCAAGTGATAAGACCTCCACCTACCATATAGGAGGACCTGGTTCGAACCCTGGGGCCTCCTGATGAAAAAGAAGAAGAGAAAGCATGCACGGCAAGCCAGTGCCCATGTGGCAAGCTAGTGCCCACATGGTGAGCCAAATGTCCGTGCAGTGAGCCAAGCGCCCATGCAGTGAGCCGAGTGCCCACACGAGTGCCTGTGTGGTGAGCTGAGAGCCCGCATGGTGAGCCAAGTGACCATGTGCATGCCCACATGGTGAGCCAGGGCCCAAGTGGTGAGCCAGTGCCTGTGCAAGTGCCCGTGTGGCAAGCCGAGTGCCCACATAGTGAGCAGAGTGCCTGTGTGGCAAGCAAGTGCCCGCATGGTGAGCAGCCGAGAGCCTGCACAGCAAGCCGAGTGCCCATGTGGTGAGCCAGTGCTGGCACAAGTGAGTCCCCTAGCAAGATGATGACACAACAAAAGAGAGATGAAGGGGGGAGTCAAGGTGAAGTGCAGCAGAGACCAAGAACTGAGTAGTGCAATTGACAGGAAACCTCTCTCCACATCAGAGGTCCCCAGGATTGAATCCCAGTGAATCCTAGAGGAGAAAGATGAGAAGAGAAGACAAAAAGAGAAAGAGATACAGAAGATCACACAATGAATGGACACAGACAACAAAAACAGCAGGGCAGGGGTGGGAGAGAGGGGGAAGAAAAAAATCAATTGACCATAGAGGTAAGGATCATTTGTCTATAGGTCTGTCCATGTGCCAGTACCATGCTCTTTAAATTACTATAGCTTTGTAATAAGTTTTAAAACCAGGGTGAGTGAGTACTATGACTTCATTCATTCTCAAGATGGTTTTGGCTATTCAGGATCCCTTATACTTTGATAAAAATTTAAGGATTAGTTTTTCCATTTCTGAAAAAAAAAAAAAAAGGCTATTAGAACTTTTGGGATTGTGTTGACTCCGTAAATTGCTTTGGGTAGAATTGACATCCTAACAATATTTAGTCTTCCAGTGCATGAACACAGAATCTCCTCCTGTTGATTTAGTTCTTTGATTTCTTCTAGCAATGTTTTGTAGTTTTCCTTGTAGGAGTCCCTTACATCCTTGGTTAAATTTATTTCTTATACTTGATTCTTTTAGTTGCTATTGTAAGCAGAATTGTTTTCTTGAATTTCCCTTCAGATTGTTCATTACAAGTATATAGAAACATTATTGATTTTGGCTTATGTATCTTGTACCCCACCATTTTGCTAAATTCGTTTATTTAGTGGCCTGGTTGTGAATTTTTAAGGATTTTCTATCTGTAGAACCAGGTCATCTGCAAATAGTGAAAGTTTTACTTTTTCCTTTCCAATTTAGATTCCTTTTATATCTTTTCCTTGCCTAATGGTTCTGCCTAGAATTTCCAGTACAATGTTGATTAACAGTGGTGACAGTGGGCTTCCTTGCCTTGTTCCTGCTCTTAGAGAGAAGGCTTTCAGTCTTCCACCATTGAGTATGAGGTTAGCTGTGGGTTTTTCACATATTCCCTTCATCATGTTGAGGAAGTTTCCTTCTGTTCTTAATTTTCTAGTGTTTTTGTTGTTGTTTGTTTTTTTACCAAGAAAGAATGCTAGATTTTGTCAAATGCCTTTTCTGTGTCAATTGCAATGATCATGTGTTTTCCCTCCCTCACTCTATTAATGTGTTGTATTACATTAATTGATTCTCTTATGTTGAACCACCATGGCATACCTGTGATAAATTCCACTTGATATAAATCTTTTAATGTTCTATTAGATTCAATCTGCTAGTATTTTGTTGAGGATTTTTGCATCTATAGTCCCAAGACATATATGGTTGCAGCTTTCTTTCTTGTGATGTCTTTGTTTGCTTTTGGTATCAGGGTAATCCTGGCTTTATAGACTGAGTGAGGAAGTATTCCCATTTCTTCTGTTTTTTGGAAGAGTTTGTGAAGGATAGCTTTAATTGTTCTTCACATGTTTTGTAAAATTCACCAATGAAGGCATCTGGTACTTGTCTTTTTCATGTTGGAAGTTTGATTACTAATTCCTCTCACTACTTGTTAAGTCTATTCAGATTTTAATTTTCTTCTTATGTCAGTTCCTAGGAATTTGACTATTTCATCAAGACAAATTTCTTAGCACACAGTTGTTTGCAGTATTCCATAATAATTCTCCTCCTCCCACATAATTTCAGTAGTAATGTCTCCTTTTTCATTCCCGAAAAGTACTTTGAGTTTTCTTTCTCTCTTGGTCAGTCTAGCTAAATATTTTTCAATTTCATTGATCTAGTCAAAGAAACAATTTTGGTTTTGTTGATTTTTTTTCAATTTTCTATTTCTTATTTCATTCATTTCTATTCTATATCATAGTATTTCACCCCTTCTGCTTGCCTTGAGTTTAGTTTGCTCTTTTTCTTCCAGTTTCTTAAGGTGGTGTTTAAGTTCTTGGTTTTAAGTAGTTCGTTCAAAAAATATATTTTTATTACAGAATTTGTGAACTTAAAAAAGAATCATGCACATGTGTAGAATCCCATACAACAACCCTTCACCAACACACCACACTGTTGTGGAATATTTGTTGTAGATTAGGAAATAATATCATCAAACTATTACCACTAACTATGGACATAAGTAGTTCTTTTTGATGTAGGTGCTTACAGCTATCAATTTCACCCAAAGCAGTGCTTTTGCTGCATCCCATAAATTTTGTGAGTTGTGTTTTTGTTTCAGAAATGATGTGTGTAAACAAGAAGTTTTGGTGACATGCAGTAATGCTAATGAAATGAAACATTAAAAATAAGTATAAAAAAACCATACAGGGAAGCAGACGTGGCTCAGCTGATAGAGCATCCGTCTGCCATATGGATGGTCCAGGGTTTGATCCCCAGGGCCTCTTGACCCATGTGGTGAGCTGGCCCACGCACAGTGCTGCTGCCGTGCACAAGGAGTGCCGTGCCACTCAGGGGCATCTCCACGTAGGGGTCCGCCATGCATAAAGAGTGCGCCCCGCAAAGGAGAGCTGCCGCGCATGAAAAAAGCACAGCCTGCCCAGGAGTGGCGCTGTACACACAGAGAGCTGACACAGCAAGATGACGCAACAAAAAAGAGACACAGTTTCCCAGTCCCGCAGGATAATGCGAGCAGACGCGGAAGAACACACAGTGAATGGACACAGAGAGCAGACAACGGGGGGAAGGGGAAAGGAATAAATAAAATAAATCTTTAAAAAAAACAAAAAAAAAAACCATATATACATTGTACTATCAATTAGGTAAAAATATCAAAATAAATTCAAAGAAAATATCTGGAAGGAAATAAACCAAATTGTTAATGAATACTATTCAGGGAGTGAGATTATAGGTGATTTAAATTTTATTTGTTTTTCCCCAAATAAATATGTTTCACTGTTATGAACATGTATTATTTTTTTAGTTTTTTTCCCCACTTTTTTGCGTGTTGCTTTCATGATCATAAAAAAAACAATGTTATTGTTTTAAAATTCAGAGAGAAGATGGGCATGATCCATGGCATGAGATTCTAGATCAGGAAAATTGGCAAGATTTCAAAAATTCAAATCTGTATAAATAAAAGCAATCTTCAAAGGGTAAAAAGGGAGAAACATACACAAAAGAAATTGTTTCCACAGGGTATTCGTCAATGAATTCATTTTATACCATATGCATATGGTGGAATTTTAGTCAGGGAAATTAGAAATAGAAGGTCATACATATCAGCAAAAATAGAGTCAACATGGATAAAGCAAAATGAGCTACAAAAAATGCAGGACCAAAGAGTTCTTGAATTAATGTTTAGAGAAAGAGTTAAACAAAAGGCCAAGTTCAACATTTTAGATCAATAAAAACATGTTACTGCAGAGATGAACTGTTCTTACTCTGTTCTTTACTGTTCTTACTCTGTTGTTTACTGCTCTTACTCTGTTCTTTCCTTTTGAGCAAAAAAAAAAGGTTAAGACAAACACTGATAAGGGGGAAGTAAAACCATTAAGAGGACTTTAATTAAAATAAAGAAAAGAAATGACAAGTGTTAGGAAGAATGTGAAGAAATTCGAAACTTCATTCATTGCTAGTGGGATGAAACAGTCTGGCACTTCCTCAAAAGGTTTAACAGAGTTACAATATGACCCAATAGTTCCATTCTTATGAGTATACCCGAGAGAAATGAAAACATATATCCACAAAAAACTTGTACATGAATGTTCATAGCAGTAATACAATCACCAAAAAGTGGAAACACCCCAAATTTATATCAATTGACGAACGGATAAATAATATATGGCATATATATATACAGTGGAATATTATGTGACAATAAAAAGCAATGAAGAAAAGAAATATATGCGATAACCCTTTGAAATTTTACAACATCGTGCTAAGTGAAAGAGGGCAGACACAAAGGCCACATATTACATGATTCCGTTGATATGAAATGCCCAAAGTAGACAAATCCATCAAGACAGTGGACTGGTGTTTGCTTATAGCAAGGGGTGAGGAAAGATGGGAGAAATGGGGAGACTGTTAATGGATACAATGTTTTTCTTTGTGTTCTAAAATTGATTGTGATGATGGTTGTACAACTCTGTGAATACACTAAAAAACAATGAGGGAAGAAGATTTGGCCCAGTGGATGAGGGCATCCGCCTACCACACGGGAGGCCCAAGGTTCAAACCCAGGGCCTCCTGACCTGTGTGATGAGTTGGCCCATGTGCAGTGCTGATGCGCGCAAAGAGTGCCGTGCCACGCAGGGGTGTCCCCCGCGTAGGGGAGCCCCACGCGCAAGGAGTGCACCCTGTAAGGAGAGGCGCCAGAGCAAAAAAAGTGCAGCCTGCCGAGGAATGGCACCACACACAGAGAAAGCTGACACAGCAAGATGACACAACAAAACGAAACACAGGTTCTGGGTGCAGCTGACAAGAATACAAGCAGACACAGAAGAACACACAGCGAATGGACACAGAGAGCAAACAACTGGGGTGGGGGGGAAGGGGAAGGGAAGAGAAATAAAAAAATAAACCTTTAAAACAACAACAACATTGAGCTGTATATTTTAGCGAATGAATTGTTTGGCATGTGAATTATACCTTAATAAAGCTGTTATGAAAAAAAAACAACTATTGGAATGGCAGGTATATTATTCAGGGTTCTCTAGGGGAACAGAACCAACAGGAGATATCTGTAAGTATTGTGTCATTTTATAAAATTGTCTCACGTGACTGTGGGGATTCACAAGTTCAAATTCTGTAGGGTACACTTCAAGCTGGGAACTCTGATGAAAGTTTTCCATGAATCCTCCAAGAGAAGCTGGCTGGCTGAAGTTGAGATGGAAATTCTCTCTTCTGACTATTGAAATCATCACTTCTCCTTTTAAGGTCTTCAACAGATTGGACAAAAAAGTCTCTAATTGCTGAAGTCCATCTCCTCAGTTGATTGTAGATGTAATCAGCCATAGATTCAATCCATTTACTGATGACTTAAACCCACCAAATATCCTCACAGTACCAATCAGGCAGTGCTTACTTGACCAAACAGCTGGGCACCAGTACCTGACCAAGTTGACACATGAGCCTAACCATCACAGCAGGAAACTGCTGCCAAAATTCAGGAAATCAAGATGTATAGGAATCACCAATGATCTCAGTTACCTGAAGTACCAAAGAGGAAGATTTGCAGGAGGACCCCTAGAAGATGCAGCAGATACCACTTCCATAGGCTGCTGACGTCCTCTCAGCTGCCCTCCTTGGCTGGAGCAATGGTGAGATAGATGCTCTTCTACCCTCCAGATCTCGCAGACGCACTGCTCCCTGGACCGCCGCTGGTAAGGTAGTCTAGGAAATGTACTTTCCAGCTCCTGTGACAAAGGTGAGAAATGGAAGGGGATGGGTATGGCCCTGATAAACCACACAGACAAGACAATTCAGCACAAGTAGTAAAATACGTCCTTTTCAGGATTAGGAAAAATAAACTAACCATGTGGAAGTGACTTGCTCACAGTCACATAACTTGCTAGTGCTAAACAGATTAAACGTAGACTCCCTGCCTTCCAATCTAGGGCTCTCATCAGGAAAGAATTAACCATGGGTGTGAATTTTTAGAGGCAAGATAAATTGACCATCAAGTTATTGCTCTGACTCACAACCAGAAAACACTCAAGATGAGTTATATAGGCAAGATCTTGGTGCTGTGGCTGTCAGGGCTATACAAAGATTAAACTTCAGATTAAACAGATGCCTGAAATTGTAAACTAAAAACTCATTCTGTAGATTTGGTTGTTTAAAAATTCTCATATACCATGAGCAAAAATTATGATTTTTAAAATTAGGATTTGTTTACTGAGGGCCAGGGCACCAATTGCCCATCCATCCAATCTTTAATTTGTCATTCATGCAACAAATGTTCCCTGATCACCCCTTAAGGAGCTTACTGTAAGTAATGGAGACAGAAATTTATACAAGTAAATGAAATATATGTAAGGCAGAAATAACTAAGAATAAAAACTCCAAAAGAGGCATTAGTAAAGAATTATAAGAGCATCCAAAAGGAATAGTAACTACCTCTTACTGGGCACTCACTGTGTTTCAGGCATCTAAGTTATTTATAAAATTTACTTGATCCTCACAAAAACCCTAAGAGGCGAGCAGAAGAAACTTCTAATAGAAAGCAGGTACCAAATGGTTTAGTAACTTGTCAAAGGTCACAGAGCTAATACATGAATTCAGGCAGGCTGGCTCCAAAGCCTGCGTCCTTCATCATTTCACCAGAGATTTCTAGAGGACCTAGTGAGTGGCGTGATAAATTTTGAGGGGTCAAGAAAGTCTTCCTGAAAAGATGGCATTTGAATTAAGCCCTAAAGGTGAAGGAAAAGAGTGTTCTGGGTAGCGAGAATAGACACAGCGATGCAGAAATGAAGGGCTTGGGGTGAGCAGGAGGGGGAGAGATGGGAGGGCGCTCCCTGAGAAGCTGTTTGTACTTTACTCTGAAGGCACTGAGAAGTCAAAGAATTTTTCTGTCCTCTATCCAGCCCTTCAATCAACAAATATTTATTTAACATCAAATACTGAGTTTGTGGAGGGAAGTTTCTGCTATCCAAGACGTACAAATTAATTGAAGATACAGGAAATAAGAGCACTTTATAAAACCTCAGATAAGCTAACAAATATAATACAAGAGATGTTCCACGGTAGCATGTGATTAATTGATTAACAAACTGTACAGTTTTGCAAATTTAAGGGCATACTGATTATTTCTTTGGCTCAGGTCAGAGGCTGGCAAGCACAAAGTGGGAGTGTCTGAAAGTCTGTTAGGGCAGCTTACAGAGGAAGGCATTAAATAACTGTGCTACTGATAGAGCTAGCCTCTGGGCTACCAAGCACAGGGCCAGAAGGTTAAGCTGGGGCCGGCTGCCTGAGACACCTTCTCCCTTATCCCCATCGTGCCCCAGGGAGAGCAGAAACCCAGGCCAAGTGCTCAGAGAGTAAGGAGCTGGCTATGATAGGAGCCTGAGGATCCCAATCTTGGCTGCCCCTGATTGATTTTGTGGCCCCACAATTCACAATGAGAAAATTCCAAGGTCTCCCTCCTAGACCATAACCCAGTAATGTCGGTATTGTCGGGAAAAATTGGCTGAGATTGGAAACGGGCAAAAGAGATGGAATGCTGGTCACTGTCTAGTGAACGGCCGGGGATTTTCTGATTCTAGAGGGTCATGCACTTTGACTTCCTATTAGCTAGACTATTTTACAGCTCTGTAGGTGTTGAAGTTAAGTTGCAGAAAACTGATCGCAGCACAAAAGATTCTCATTCATGACAATGCAAATGAATTTTGTCTGGTAAAGATACAATGGGGGGAGCAGATGTGGCTCAAGAAATTGGGCACCTGCCTCCCACATAGGAGGTCCCAGGTTTGGCTCCCAGTGCCTCCCAAAGAAGATGAGTAAGACAGCAAGCTGATGCAAAGGGCTGGCACAGCAAGCTGACTCAACAGTATGTTACAACAAGATGTTGAAACGAGGAGACACAGTGAGGAGGCACAATGAGGAGACACAACAAGCTGGGAGAGGACATGGCTCAAGTAATTGGGTACCTCTCTCCCACATGGGAGGTCCTGGGTCTGGTTCCCAGTGCCTCCTAAGGGAAGATGAGCAGACACAGAGAGCAGATAGGGAGTGCAAACAATGCAGGGCGGGGGGGGGGGGGGGGGGGGGAGGGAATAAACAAATAAACCTTTTTTTAAAAAAGATACTATTTATTTCTCTATAGAAAAAAAAAACCCGAGCATTACATTTTGTTGCATTGTAGATTAAGCAGTTTTGTACTTCTTAATGAAACCATTCCATCATTCCTGATCGCCTGTACACCGCTCTGCACTTCAAATTCTTCTTTGAAACAGTCTTACCATCTCACTGGTGTGCTCGTTGATTAATGAGCTGAATGAAATCTTTGACATGTGTTCATTTATATTTGCAGGAAAATCATGTTTTGACATTTTTAAAAAATTATACTTTAACAGTGCTAAATGCCTACAGGTTTTTTTAGCATCTAAGTTAACTAGAAGAAAGCAAATGTCACAATTTCCATAAATGGATCTAAGTAGTTTCCAGAAACTAACTGTGCGCTTGGTGGCAGCACTTTGGACTTCTAAGTGGAGTTTTTAAACAGATGCTTTATGAAAAATTAGAAAAGAAGGGGAAAAAAACGTTCTATATTGCCAGTTAATGGGCTAGGTGATTTGTATACATTATCTTACTTAGTTCTCAGGAAACGCTTTGAAATAGGTGTCATTGTCCTCCTTTTGCAGGTGAATAAACAGGAACTACGTGAGTAAGTGTGGTAACGCCCATCTGCAGATCAAGTCATATCATATAAGTGGAAAATTACAGTAATGGTTCATGAACCCCTGTGGTAAAACTGTACATCATAAATAAGGGTGTGAAATTCAATAAAGATATGAGTGAAAGGACAATCAACAAGTTTAAAGTCATAAGCAAGAAAAACTGGTACCGGTGCTTGGATGGGTATTCTTAAATTACACGGGCACAGCTTCAAGTCCTCTTTAGATATCCTGTTTCTTTATAGCTCAGTTAGCAACAGACCTTCCCACACAACTCCACCTGCCACCGTCTGGCTCCCTTCCTGTGCGAGAGAGGAACTTAGAGTTCACCTCAGCGTCTGCTTTCCCACCTAAGCACGTAGGACTCTCAAAGGGACTTTCACTCCCCTGCCAGAATCCACCAGAAGCCGAGGGAAATGAAGAAGCCTCTCAGAAATGGGAAGAGGAGCTCTCTTCACTGTATTTGTGATGCTTCCTTTGTAACTGCAAGATTTGACGCAAATACAGCATAATGCTAAACTTTTAAAGCTGGGTTGTTGGGTATAGTCTTCTTTATTTTTGCCTCTATTATTTGAAATAATTTCATGAAAATATTTTTAATGAAAATTTTAAGAAAAAAATCTGGAAGGAGAAATGTTTAAACTATTTATTTTGATTCTGACCTATTTTACCACAGCGGAGAGAAGAGAAGGAAAAGGGAAGGCAGGGATGGCGCCAGGTGTTCTTCACAATCCCACGGTGTCTTGTTTGGCTCCTGCTTCTCCAGACCTTGGGTTCTTCCTAGCAATGTCTGGTCCCACCGGAAAACTTTTTCTTTTTCTTCTGCATGATCAATATTCTTTCTCTCAGATACCATATCTTGGAAAGTTCAGGACTGCTTGTGGAGATCCTACAAATAAGAGATCTGCTAGTTCTGGCCACCAGTCTCTTCAGGCCTCACCTCCTCCTCCAGCTCTGGGTCCTGACCTCAGCTCTTACGTGACCCTATGGCAGTGCATCTTCTACTCCTCCTCTCTGTGTTTTCATGTTTTATTTTATATTCTCATAAACGTATTCCTCATCACACACACACACGCACCACCCAGACCAGTCCCTCAGGTTCTGCAACTTAACAAATATCTGTTCGTAATTAACCCAGAAGCACAGGACTCCTGCCCCATCTGGCCTGACTCGGACACGACACTGTCCTCTGAAAGCTGTCACCCTAATGGGGTAGGTGAAGAGCCCACCTGCTTCTGTGCCCACATTTCAGTCCTGCAGGTCTGCCCCAAGTAGAGCCACGGGCTTTGGCCTGCACATTCCAGCAGCACCTGCAGGCAGCTCTAGGAGACCGTCTTTCCAGCCCTCAGCTGGGTGCCTGTTTCCAGAAAGGCGAGGGGGGCTTTCTGTTGGTTGCAGTCAGAACCCACTGATGTTAAAACAGGCCTTAGTACTGCCTGATAAAAGGAGCTTGTGTAAGGACTCCAGGTCTCCTCAGAGGGCACAAGTGAGCAGGATGGGTGGGCTGGGGGATCCCCTGAAACAGCAGCAGAGACCAGAGCTGGCCCACACCACACTGGAGCACTTCTCAGCTCTTTGTTTCCCCCACCTCATTACATGAGGAGCCTCAGGCCACTGTGACAGGTTAGAGTCACAGTGCCTCAGGAGCCCATCCCTCTTCCTATGGGCCAAACAACAGCTCTTTAGGACTAATGGTTTCCCTTCCCTCCCACCTGGCCCCAAGTCTCCTTTCTGTCCATAAGGCTGTCTTGGCAAGCTTTGATGCACATTGCTGAGCCTTCTGAGCCTATGTCTGTACTTGACCCACTAACTAGAGGCTGGTCTGGCATGTCCCGTCCTTTGTGAATCTCCTTGTTCTTCTGCACTGACTGGCTCCCAGGGATCATGCTTCCTTTCTGAAACCCTGAGTTTTTCCCACTGACCTTCCTGGGGTCCTCGTCATGAGGCTTTCCATACTCTTATTTTTGGTTCTGGGTTCTGAGTGGGAATGAGAATGAAACTAAATACTGCAGCCTTTCTCTTTTGGAAGGCTGAAGGTGATGCTGTGTTGAAGGGCAGAAGATGGCACAGATGGGGCTGCTCCCAGAGAGGATGAACACAGGCCAAGAGGAAACAAGGTGACAGGTCAGTGGTGGCCTTTGGGTACCTGGCAGAGGACAAGAGGAGTCAAGAAAATCCTTGAGGGGAGTGGATGTGGCTAAAGTGGTTGAGGACCTGCTTCCCACAGGGAGGTCCTGGGTTTGATTCTGGTACCTGGTACCTCCTAAAAAAAACAAAACAAAAACAAACAACAAACAAACAAATGAGACAAAAACCAACTCAGGGGAGTAGATTGGCTCAGGGGCTGAGTGCTGGCTTCCCACATACAAGGCCCCAGTACCTGAAAAGAAAAAAGCCTTGTGGCGGTTGGAGATTATTTATGACTCCCAAAAAGGAAGATTATGTTTGTGAATGAATCTATTTCTCTAGGTATTTCACCCTTTGAATGAATTAGCTTCACCTGACATGTCTTGATTAAATTACCTGTTAAGATTAGGGCTTTGATTTGACCAGGTCAGAAGGGCATGACTCAGATTGAGTCCCTGCCCCCTTGATATAAATGGACACTCACAGAAGAAGACATGGAAGAGGAGAGAACTTGGTCATTTCAGTTCTGCCATGTGAAAGAAAGGAGGAGGTTCAAAGAGCTAAAGCCCCAAGAAGAGAAACGAGCCATTTGCCTGATAGTTTGCAGCTGAAGAACAGAGCAGCTGAGCAAGAAGGCCTAAGAGACCAGGCAGAGATCGCCCGCCATCTTGCCTCAACACATGGCAACAGACTTTGGTGAGAGAGCAGCCTTGAGTTGGACTCTTTAGGGCCTAGTAACTGTAAACTTTATCCCAAATAAATACACTTTATAAAAGCCAACAGATTTCTGGTACTTGCATCAGTACCAATACAAGCCTTAATAAGGTGCCAGAGCCAAGGAGGGGTCAATGTGTCGTATGCTGCAGAAGTTGACGAAGTTCACGAGAAGGTGACTGCCGACTTTAGGGTAACAGTTTCAGGAGGGTGCTAGGGTCTAAGGACAGACGGGAAAAATTAAGGAATGAGTGGGTGGCTGCCCAGTAGAAAACCTAAGTGTAACCCACCCACATTATTAGTGTCACAAAAACGAGGAAAGAAATGAACTGAAATGCAAGGGGTAGTATAGAGAGAGAACCGTTTTTGGTTTGTTGTTTTTGTTTTGGCCATTGGGGAGCATCTTGGTAGGCAGAAGAAAAGGCATGTGGAGAAAGGAAGAGACTGAAAATACAAAAGACAAGCAATCATGACAAATGCAAATCTCAGTAAAAAAAAAGGAGCCTTGGGAAATCACACTGAAAGGGGTGAGGCATTTTAGTTGTGCAAAGCAGCGTGTGATACCCCCTGGTGTAAACGTCTGAGAAAGCTGGGTTGGAGCTCTTGGCTTAGCCTAGAGTCACGTCTCCTAAACTCTACTCAAATCTGAATCTTCAGATTTTATTAGCACATGGGCCTAGAGCCCAAAGCAATAATGTAAGAAGGATGTAAGCAGGTGAGGAAAAGAAGAGAAAGCACGGCTGGCTTGCCAGTCACTGCAAGCCCTGAGTCAATTTACTCATGCCACTCCATGGGAAGAGGAAGTAAAGGGAGAGAGAGCAAACATGCACACATACACACACACGATGGTTAAACACACAGAGTAGGCTTGAGTCAATTCTTCTTTCAGTCACCTGTGAGGAAGAAGTTGATAAGAAAGCGAGAACAAGATGTTCAAGCCCTAAAATAGAACCCCCACCCCGACGATCTTCTCCCTCTGATTGGATGGAGGCAAATGAGAAGCAGAAGAAAGCCTCCAAACTAAGGCCTGAATTTAATGCATCTTGACCCAGTTCCTTAATAAACCCATCCCAGAACCTCCCCACCAGCGTGGCAAGTCATCAATCCTCTTGGCCCAAAGGGTCTGGGGTCAACTGCCTTGGCATGGGTGCCCAAGAGTTTATAATTGACCCAGGCCGTTCAAACATAAATATTCTGTTGAATGAATGAGTAGCTGAGTGTATTTATTTTAATGTGTATCAGAAAAAATATATAAATAGCAGGTTAATCCCATCAAGATTATAAAAGACATTAAATAGCTCTTGAATGTGTGACTACATGTATTTATTTTACTGTGTAGTGGGGAAAATATGCAATTAGCATGTTAAACCCATGATTCTACAAATAGTATTGGTTAGGATTTAATTGATTTAAAGTTGATTTCAAGAAAAATATAAGTAAAATAGTAGTACAAAGCAGTACTTACTACAAGCAACTCTGGCTGTCATTGAGACCAAGGTACACTATCTCCCCCGTGGCCTGTCACCCACGAGAGCCTGTGTCACTCTTCTGCTGGGGTCAGGGAAGAAAAGGAAGCTCGTTGTGTGTGCACTTTGTGTAGGTTATCTTCTTCAAAGGTAAGGGCACTTTAAAGTAGTATCTTTCCAGGAGTATTATCAACCTTAGCGAGGTTAAGTAACTTGTCCAAGATCAATCAACTGTAAATGGCAGAGCCAGAATTCAAACACAGCTCCGGCTGTCTTCAAAGCCTTGCTCCCTTCACGACCTGCCAGTTAAGGGGAAGAGAGTGAGTCAGTGTGTAGAAAGCTATTCAGCCTGGGGAGGAAAGATGAGGGAGTTTCCTTGGGAGGTTCTCTACCTCAGGAAAGTGAATGGTGAGTCTGTCTGCTGAGCCAATGTGGGGAATCTGACAAGAAATCACCCTGCCTGACGCTTTAATCCTGAGTTAATAGAAAATTAAAAGAAATAAAAGCACTGGAAAAAGGAGACTCTTAGAGACTGAGTATGCACCCATCCATGGCACTTTATGTTGGGAACTCATACTTAGGGGTTTTATCCATTGGGGGATACTTTTATACTTATGCCCATATTTGAGGATGTCCAGCCCCCTGCGTAATTATTTCTCTCTTCTTCCCGCCCCACCCCCCGTCCCCACCCCCGCCCCGTTGTCTGCTCTCTTTGTCCATTCGCTGTGTGTTCTCCTGTGTCTGCCTGCATTCCTGGCAGCACTGGGAATCTGTGTCTCTTTTTTGTTATGTCATGTTGCTGTGTCAGCTCTTCGTATGTGCAGCGCCACTCCTGGGCGGACTGCACTTTTTTTCGTGTGGAGCAGCTCAATGCGGGGCGCACTCCTTGCGCATGGGGTTCCCCTACGCGGGGGACACCCCTGCATGGCACAGTAGTCCTTGCGCGTGGCAGCACTGCGCGTGGGCCAGCTCACCACATGGGCCAGGAGGCCCTGGGTTCAAACTCTGGACCTCCCATGTGGTAGGCGGACACTCTATCATTTGAACCACGTCCGCTTCCCATGTTACCTCATTTGGAAAAAGGCTCTTTGCAGGTGTAATTAAGGATCCTGAGGTGAAGAGTTCATCCTGGATTATCTGGGTGGGCCCTAAATCCAATGTCAAGTGTCCTTATAAGGGACACATAGCGGAAGAGGAGGAGACGTGAAGACACAGAAGAGCCTGGAGAGATGTGGCCCTAAGCCAAGTAAGCCAGAGAACGCCAGGAGCCACCAGATGCTGGAAGAGGCAGGGAAGTCTTCTCCCCTAGAGCCTCAAGGGGCAGGGCGGTGCTGCTCACACTTGGATTTTGGTCTTCTAGCCCTCAGAACTGTAAGAACACATTGCTGTTGTTTCAAGCCCCCCAGTTTGTGGTAATTTCTTACAGCAGCCCTAGGAAACTTATCTGACCGAGAAACAGCAGGAGGCTCCGTCTACCTCCCTTCTCTGCTGCGGTTAATCCACAGACCTGCCCTCCCACTCAGAATCTTCTCGTCCTGCTCCCTGCTTCTGCTATTTAGGTGCTTTGATTCCAGGTCCCCAGTTCTCTTAGTCAGGACAGTTACCCTCTAGTCTCCTCAGACCTCCTGCCTAAGTCCTTCTCAGCTCACTCTGCTTCCCCACAGCTGCCCGGCGCCTCCTGCCTGCTCGGCACTGCTGTCTTGCACGCCTCCCGTCTCAGACAGCCTGTCCCAGGGATGTGGGCCTGTTCTCTCTTTCAGGACTATGAGGCCTTAAACTTTGTGCTGGGCCCCAGAACAACCGCATCTCTCTCCTGCCCAGAGCCCCAGTGGACTGAACCCTACTTACGGGCTCTCAAGTAAGCAAGCATTTATTGTGCATCGACTTCGAGTCAGCACTCTTCTAAGTGCGGAGGGTACCAGTAGGTCCCTACCCTCCAGAAGTGGACTCGTCAGTAATGTCCTGTCATCTCTCCTCTTTGAAAACATGGCCTGTGGCCATCCATTTCCAGCAATCTGTTTAGCGCCTGC
This sequence comes from Dasypus novemcinctus, assembly GCF_030445035.2. Classification (NCBI taxonomy): domain Eukaryota; kingdom Metazoa; phylum Chordata; class Mammalia; order Cingulata; family Dasypodidae; genus Dasypus; species Dasypus novemcinctus. The sequence goes on along the minus strand of NC_080680.1, from coordinate 81,232,910 downwards.
TCCTCATCCATCTCACAGGGTACAAGGATACGCTGCAGAGAATATTAGGCCAAAATCTAGCTGCACAGCCGTTTTTTCCCCCAGATATGCACAGTTTTATTTATTGGTCTTTGCTGTGGAGGAAGCCATATGCCAAATGAAAGTAAGGCCCAGGGCTGAATTTGATACATGGAGTTGCTAACAAATCATTATTTCACTAAAGCCATTGGCCTAATGCTAAGTGGTATCTGTATTAAAAAAAAAGGTAAGGAACAATGATGTTAAATATTCCAATCAAGAGTAGTTAACATTTGCATAAACATTCCCACAGTCAGTAGAAAAATATGAGGGTAAGCCTAATGTCAAATTCTGCATTATTTAAAAAACAGTTCACATTTTAAAAATCCATGTCCATAAATAATCAAGGTAATTAATATGATTTGCATTTATCAGTTTATCACACTGAGTATGTTCTCTCCTTATCCGGTTTTCCTTTAAAAAAATTCTCTTTCATATCTTTGATGCAGTTTTTCTCTCTTTAAATAGTTCCCAGACATGTTTAATCACATTTAATTGATCAACCAATCTACTCTAGACATAAAATCATTATGAAGATTAAGAAGACTGAACTGACCTTCAGCACCAAAGAGACCATTCTGCCTCTCAGGTTTCTTTAGCTTCCTCATGAACATCTTATCCTCGGCTCATTTCAAATTAACTTATGCTTTATTGAGTGTCTACTATGTGCCTGGCACTGTGCAAGATTCTGGTTATACAAAGATGAACAAAATAACCTTGGCCCCAAACCATATGGCGTTTGTGGTCTAGTAGAAGCATCAGTCTGTTGATTATGCCATGCGAAAGCAGTGGTTCTCAAAGCTGGGCCGCTGGGAGGGGTGTCCCTGAGGCCGTTGCAAGGCTGTGTGAAGCCCAAACTATACTCATGGTGATACTAAGATGTTATTTGCCTTTTCGTAATCATTTTCCTCCTAAGAGATTTGAGAAAATGTGAAACGATGCTATTCTCATTATTTTGTTTTGGAAAGTACTCATTACAAATGAAATAAAATAAGTCACTTGTGTAAGCGGTGATTGGCTCAGTATTGTTATTTTAATTTAAATTATTTGAAATATTTAAAAATTTCCTTAGCTTTACTTTCTAACACAATGAATATAAAAACATAAGAACCATCTAAACAAAATGTCTTTGAGGTCTTCAACAATTTTTAAGAGTGTGAAGAGATTCTGAATCCTCAATGTGGAGCACTCTATAGGCGGTGCCTAAATCTGAATTGGGAGATCAGCAAAGCCTTCTCAGACTAATGACCCTTAGGCTGGATCTTGAAGGATAAAGAGGAATTAGTAGAGCAAATGTTTATTTGTGGGGATGGGGGAGGGATTCCAGGCCAAAGGGACAGCTTGTACAAAGGTCCAGAGATCAGTCTCAGCATGGCCCACTGTGAAATGGAAAGGAGTTTAGTGTGACCGGAAGATGGAATGTAAGAGGAAAGTGACCAGGGATGAGGCTAAGAGGAATGCAGGGACCTGACTGTGTGCTGGCTAGAGTCTGAATTCCATCCTGAAGGCAACAGGAAGACACCAGTTTTAAGCAGGGAAGTGGCAGGTTCAGATTTGTGTTTTAGGAATCTCACTCTGGCTAGGGAATAAAGAATATGCTGGAGGGGAGCAGCCTGGACACTGGGATAATCATAGAGGCTGTTGCAGTAATTTAGGTATAAGAAGATGGTGGCCTAGGTTAGGGTAGTGGCTCTAGGTTGGAGACAAGTGGGCAGATTTTGAGATGTGTCCAGGAGATGGAACTGACAGGACTTGATAATGCAAAGAGAAAAGGAACAGTAAGGTAACTTAGGTGTTCAGGAGCATAGAGTGATGGTCACTTGGAAAGGGAGCAGAGAAGAAGCTGGATGGGGAGAGGAAGAGAAAGCATACAATTTTTGACTCATTAGATTAAGGGTGAAGAGTTTCAGATGTCCAGGTGGAGCTAGCTAGTCAACGGTCGGATGTATGTTCTGACACTCTGGAAAGAGAGCTGGGGTAGAACAATCTATGTTATGTCTCTAAAAAACAATATTTAATGAAAAGGCAGAGGAAGTGAAAACTCCAAAGGAGATAGAGAAGGAGGAAGGGGGGAAATCAGAAGTATATGGTGTCGCCAGACTTGGCCCAGTGGTTAGGGCGTCCGTCTACCACATGGGAGGTCCGCGGTTCAAGCCCCGGGCCTCCTTGACCTGTGTGGAGCTGGCCCATGCGCAGTGCTGATGCGCGCAAGGAGTGCCCTGCCACGCAGGGGTGTTCTGCGTAGGGGAGCCCCATGCGCAAGGAGCGCGCCCCCGTAAGGAGAGCCGCCCAGCGCAAAAGAAAGTGCAGCCTGCCCAGCAATGGCGCCGCCCACATGGAGAGCTGACACAACAAGATGACGCAACAAAGAAGATTCCCGCCGCTTACAACAACAGAAGCGGACAAAGAAGATGCAGCAAATAGACACAGAGAACAGACAACTTGGGTAGGGGAGAAGGGGAGAGAAATAAATAAATAAATCTTAAAAAAAAAAAAAAGTATGTGGTGTCATGGAAGCCAAGGAAGACAGTGTGTGAGTAAAGAGATAATGATTAATAGTATCAAGTGATCAGGTGAGATAAGGACTGAATCATCCAATGGTAACAAGGAATTAATTCATCACCTTGGCAGAGAGCAATTTCAATGAAGTGTGGGAGGATAAGCCAGATTTTAATAGGTTGAGAAATAAAAGGGAGGTGAGAAAGTAAGAGCGAGAAAGAAGGAAGGCCAGGGATTTGGGGGGCAGGGTGGGAGTTGGGTGGGGTAACTCTTCTAAGAAGTTTATCTATGAAGGGAGACAGAATAGGGTATTAGCTGGAGGGAGTTTTAAAATAGAAGAGGGGAGCAGATTTGGCTCAGTGGTTGAGTGTCTGCTTCCCAAGTATGAGGTCATGGGTTCAATCTCTGGTACCTCCGGGGAAAAAAATTAAAATAGAAAAGACATGGAAATACTAGTGGAAAGGACCAGGAGAGACTGACGATGTAAGTGGAGATGGGATAATTGATAGTGCAAAGCTCTAAGGGGGAGGGAAGTGATGGGAACCAGAGTTGTTGCCAGGAGAACGGGCACCTCTTCTATTGTAATGTGGGGAAGGAGGAGTGGATGGGACAGAGATGCTGGTAAAAGGACTGGTGCGATTGAGGGAGTTCCTGCCTGCCATTATAATAACAGGTGGTTACAATGGTTTGTTCATGGAAATATTTTTAAAAATAGGGTAGACCCAGATAATGGTACCTAAACTTGGCACTTTCTAAAGCTGCCAGAATTAATTATGGGAATTTTTTTCCCTGAAGCATAATCATCAGAATCAACTCCTTTTTTCCTTTTCTAAACTTTCCCCACCCAGGGCTTTAAACATTTACATATCACCAAAAGCACAAGTGAAAAAAGAAAACTTTGACAAATTGGGTTTCATAAAATCAAAAACCTTTGTGCTTTAAAAGGCATCGTCAAGAAACTGAAAAGACAACCCATAGAATGAGGGAAATATTTTAAAATAATTTGTCATATTCAGAGTATATAAAGGATTCCTACAGTTCGATAAAAAAGCTAAATAACCTAATTAAACTGGGCAAAGGATGTTTCTGCTTTCTGAATAAACATTTCTCCAAAGAAGGTGCACAAATGGCCAATAAGTTACATGAAAAGATGCTCAACATCCGTCGTCCTCAGGGAAATGTAAATCAAAACTACAATGAGATACCACTGTACACAAGGAAGGCTATAAGGAAAAAGACAAACAAAAGCATATGTTGGTAAGGAGGTGGAGAAATTGGAACCCTCATATACTGCTGGTGGGAATGTTACATGTTGTAGCCAGTTTGGAAAACAGTTTGGTAGTTCCCCAAAAAGTTAAACAGAGAGTTGTTATCATTTGACTCAGCAAGCCCACCCTTAAAAATTCAATCCCAAGAAAACTGAAAACATGTCCACACAAAAAATTTGTACATGGATGTTCGTGTCAGCATTATTCATAATAGCCAAAAAAGTGGAACCAATCCAAATGTCCATCAACTGATGAATGGATAAACAAAATGAAGTGTGAACATACAATGGACCATTCAGCCATGAAGTGCTGATACCTGCTACAACATGGAAGAGCATGGAAAACATTATGCTGAATGAAAGAAGTTGGTCACAAAACATCACATATTGTACTGTCTTTTTTAGAGGAAATGCCTCGAATATGCAAATCCATGAAGACAGAAAGGAGATTAATGATCGCCAGGGGCTAGGAGGAGGGGAGTATGGTATTTCTTTTGGGGTGATGAAATTTTCTTCCTTTCGTTGCCTATGTAAATATTAAACTGTCTGATTCAACTGGTGAAGACATAAACTGCTTTTACCTTCAGGCAGGCCTTGGCCTTGCCCTTGACTTGTCTTGTGTGTGCTTGACATCCTGTGTGAGAGACTGAGAGACCGATGTTGGATAGGTGCACTGCCTGGCCCCTCTGCTCATAAATAGACCATCTGATTCCCAAATCCTTGGTCTAAACCCTGTAAAAGAAAATTCTCCAGGATTTAACCTTTAAGAATGGCATTACCTCTTTTAGAAGAAGCTGGCATTGCAAATGATTTTTGAAATGACAAAAATATTTGAAGTATCATATTTATAAATCTAACTAATCTGTCCATACTGTTATCATAGCAGTGCCTAGAAGTAAAAAAAGCTATGGGTTTAAAGAGAAGCCTTCACTTCTCCTAGGTTCTCTTTGCTCTTACTCTTAGGAAAAAAAAGGCCACCCCTCGGGGTGGACCATGTAACACAACCAAAAATTAGGCTCACCTGAAGTGGTTGCTGTTCCAGCCAACGCCTTGGGATTCAACATCCTGTTTTATGACCCCTACTTGCAGGGTGGTATAGAGGAGTCCCTGGGAGTGTAAAGGATCTACATGCTGCAGGACTTGCTATATCGAAGTGACTGCGTCTCTGCACTGTACTCTCAAGGAACATAACCACCACCTCATCAACGACTTTACTGTCAAGCAGATGAGGCAACGGGCATTCCTAGTGAATGGGACCCGTGGTGGACTGGTGGCTGAGAAAGCCTTAGCCCAAGCCTTCAAGAAAGGAAGGATCTGAGGGGCGGCCTGTGATGTGCACAACTCGGAGCCTTTTAGCTCTGCTCAGGGCCCACTGAAACATGAACCTAATCCAATCTGTACTCTGTGCAAGGCTTGGTATAGAGAGCGAGCATCACTGGAGATGAGGGAGGCAGCTGCTACTGAGATCTGCCGAGCAATCACAGGTCTCGTCTCAGAAAGCTTAAGAAAATTGTGTGAACGAGGAATTTTTTTTGTTATACCAGCTCCCTGGTCAGTAAAAGCTCAGCAAGCAATTCACCCGAAGCTCAATGGTGCCCCATACAGACAGACACCCACCAGGCATCGCGGGCATGGCTCCGGGAGGCCTTCCTGTGGCCCTGGGAGGGATCATTCCCCGAGGCATCTCAGTGACCTGAGGCATCCCAGTGGCCCACGACCTTCCCACGTGGCACACCCTTCCCAAGCTCCTTCTCTCAACCAGCCCACAAAACACGGGAACAATCGAGAGCTCCCCAACGAGCAACAGCAGAGAAGGACGAAAGGTAATCATTCAGATAAACCTGGAACCAAGAGACAGTGAAAAGGTGATGAACTAAGAGAAAAGGAATCTGAATGGTCTTTTTAACTGATTCTGGACATAGAACATCATTGATGTTGCAGTGTTTTAAAACTACAAAAGAGCTAGAAGCCGAGGCGTGGGAAAACCGAAGTAGTCAGCTTCCACATGCTGAAAGACTAGGATGTGATTCATTAATGGTCAGCTTGTTATTGTGTGTTAAGTTTTTCATCTGTGCATCAAATCACAATGAATAAATAGATCTATTTCTTATATAAGTCCCTTGGGCACAGCAGGCTCTGAGTACCTTACTCTAGAATGTTGCATTAAGAGTTCCAAACAGGGAAGCAGACTTGGCCCAGTGGTTAGGGCATCTGTCTACCACATGGGAGGTCTGCAGTTCAAACCCTGGGCCTCCTTGACCCGTGTGGAGCTGGCCCATGCACAGTGCTGATGCGTGCAAGGAGTGCCCTGCGTGGCAGCAGTGCTGATGCATGCAAGGAGTGCCCTGCCACGCAGGGGTGTCCGCTGAGTAGGGGAGCCCCACGCACAAGGAGTGTGCCCCGTAAGGAGTGCTGCCCAGCGCGAAAGAAAGTGCAGCCTGTCCAGGAATGGTACACAAGATGATGCAACAAAAGGAAACACAGATTCCTGGGGTGCTGACAACAATAGAAGCAGATCAAAAAAAAAAAAACAGAACATGCAGCAAATAGACAAAGAGAACAGACAACTGGGGTGGGCGGGGGGAGGAAGGGGGGAGAGAAATTAAAAAAGATACTTACAAAAAAAAAGAGTTCCAAGCGTGGAAATAAAAAATATAATAGAGGAAACCCCCATCCTATGCCTCTAGCCCCTTTGGTCCATTGGGGCTGGTTACCTCTTTAGGGAAAACTTTGAGAAAGATTAAATTACTACAAAATGGGAGAGAAAACTCTTTGCTGGTGTTAGACCATGGCAAGTAATAGATGGAAGACAGTATGGCTTCTGTATAGAGAAGTGCTTTCCTCACATCTGAACTGTGTACTGAGCGGGCGTGTTGGCTGAAGTTCAGAAGTACTCTCTGAGGATGGAAAAAAAAAAGTGTTACGTTTCATAAGCTGTAAGTACTCAAATACATTTTCTCAGTTTCAGATCCTCTACTAGAATACTTGAGTGGAAAATGTTGAACTTAAAAGGGTTCAGGAAGAACAATGTTGCATTTCCTGATGTCTCAGGAAACACTTTTTATGGTAACTTGTCAGATTGCCTTTGGGTAAACCTACTTTTTTTCAGACATTGAGAGTCATCTTTTCTTCATGTGATATTTTATACAAGAACGCTTTAGATGTGTTATTAGTTGTGACTGATTTTGAGAATTCCTATTAGATTTGTTTCAACTGGTTATATGTTATATTCATAGTCTTTTGAGAATCATCGCCTTTTTGTTTAAAAAGATTGTATAGGTATATCCTTGTTTTTGTGACCAAAAACAAAAAAACAAAAAAACCAACTTTAAAACTGTCCCAAATAGAAAAACAATCAATGGCTATGAAAGGTATTTTTTGTTTTAGTGTGAGTTACCGTTACTGCATTTGTTGATTGTAAAGATGGACATTTAGTGTTCAGTGTAGTTTTCAATAAAAAGGAATAATTTTTAAAATTAGGCTTGCCCAGAAGTCCAAGGCTTGTTGTAACTGCTGTCGTTCTGTAGCCTTAAACAGACCAGAGCTTTGAATGGTTAAAAGCTGGATTTTCTGCTTCTTCATAGTTACTACTAAATGTATTACTCTAATTCCAACCAGTGACCAAATCCAACTACTTCATCCTAGAAGAAAAAGATTATTATAAGCATTCCCAAAGTGTATTCACTTTTATTTTTAAAAATTTTACTATTTACTGATTCTCAAAATGTGCAAAATACAAAAAAGTGTAAATAAGCAGGAAAAAAAATCAGCCACGTATCTACCAATTAGAAACAACTGCTAACATCCTAATTATTTCCTTTAAGTTCTTTATGCATTTTTCCTTTCCATAATCAGAACTCTTTATACAACTTTGTGCCTTAACTTTTTTTTAAAGATTTATTTATTTCTCTCCCCTCCCTCCTCCAGTTGTCTGCTCTCTGTGTCCATTTGCTGTGTGTTCTTCTTTGTCTGTTTCTGTTGTTGTCAGCAGCAGGTTCAAACTGCGCATGGGCCAGCTCTCCTTTACGGGTGCACTCCTTGCACGTGGGACTCCTCTAATGGGCGACACCCCTGTGTGGCAGGGCACTCCTTGTGAGCATCAGCACTGCGTGTGGGCTGGCTCACCACATGGGTCAGGAGGCCCTGGGTTTGAACTCTGGACCTCCCATGTGGTAGGCGGATGCTCTATCTAGTTGAGCCAAATCCACTTCCCTGTTATTGATTTCTAATTTCATTCCATTGTGTTCAGAGAACATACTTTGAACGATTTTAGTTGTTAAATTTACTGAGGTTTTTTAATAATCTTGCATATGGTCTAGAGAGTGACTTTTTAGATGTAAAAAAAAGTATTATTTTGCCTTGAAATATTAAAGGTTTTTTTTTTGTGTTTGTGGTGGTTTGATTTACATGGAAACATTTTAGTTTCAGAATTTAAGGTGTTTGTGGTGAGTGTTGTGAAGTGCCACCCTGGTACCCCTGGTCTAAAGAGCACTTCCTAACCCAAGGTCATACCACCTTCCTGGGGCAGCTGTCCTCCAATGCCTGACCAATAAGGGAATATAAAGACCTACCCCCTCACTCCAGCTGGAAACAACTCTGTGGGATTGTCCCAGACTCACAACTCCCTGTAGAGTTCGCTGAGGCCTCCACTAATTCTGCACTGCAGCTCAGTTTCTCCCTTTTCCCAGTCCTGCTTCGCTTCCTTCCCTTGCATAGATGTTGATCCTGAGAGTACTCCCTAATAAACCTGTCAATTAATCTCTGTGGCAGTCTGCTACCTGGGAAAACTAACCTGCTACAATGTGGGTCAATTTACTAACACTATTATAATTTCCCTTTGAGATGCAAAAGATGCTGGATTGTCTTGTCCTTCAATGTTACAGATGGTTTCATTACACAGTACTAGTAGTTAAAGTTAGGACTTGAAAGCCGCATTTATTTCATATTTTGGAATCTCTTTTCAAAATCCAGGTAGCAAGACATCTTAGTATAAATTTTCTTTGTTCTGGGATGACTGGAATGAGTTGCACTTGGGTCATGTTAATGAAAAGCCAATAAGCTTTCTCTCTTTCAGGCAATGTTATCTGAATCTCTTCAATGAACTGAGATGGTCCAGATGCAAGTCTGTTCCCAAGAAAAGAAACAAAATGTCATCTAACTGGGAATTTATCATGTAGCACCAGGCCGCCTGCTGGGCTGGAGACCTGGGATCACTACTACTAGGGTTTAAATGATGAGTGAGAGGTATGCAAGCAGCGTAGGTTCTGGCACGAGGTTGGGTTGGCTCCCCTCTCTACCCTGACCACCCTGGACTGGTACTTTGGGAAGAATGGCTGAGCTTTTGAATGAAAACAAATGCACTAGCATGGCTTCTTGGCACAGTGTACACCTCGGGGGCTTTTTTTTTTTTTTTAATGCTGCCTTAAAGAACCTCTGGGATCTGGAACAATAGGCACACTGTTATAACACTGATCGAGAACACAAGACCATTTTTCAACAACTGTCATGGGTGGGGACAGAACCACAGGGGCAGCAACCACAAAAAATGGACTGGTGGGAAGCAGATTGGGCTCAATGGATAGAGCATCCATCTACCACATGGGAGGTCCAGGGTTCAAACCCAGGGTCTCGTGGCCCATGTGATGAGCTGGCCCACATACAGTGCTGACTCACGCAAGGAGTGCCCTGCCACGCAGGGGTGTCCCCCACATAGGGGAGCCCTAGTTGCAAGGACTGCACCCCTTAAGGAGAGCCGCCCAGCGCAAATAAAGTGCAGCCTGCCCAGGAGGGGCACCGCACAAATGGAGAGCTGATGCAAAAAGATGACGCAACAAAAAGAGACACCGATTCCTGGTGCTGCGGACAAGAATACAAGCGGACACAGAAGAACACACAGCAAATGGACACAGAGAGCAAACAATGGTGGATGGGGGTAAGGGGAGAGAAATTTAAAAAAATATTAAAAGAAAAAATGCACTGGCATGTTCTATTTTTTCTTAACAAGGCACTTGGAAGCAGAATTGATCCATTTGAAAGAGATCCAAATGGTCTCCGAGAGTGGTTCTTCTCATCTAATGAAAGCCAAAAGCACCTGCTCCTCTTTATGACAACTAAACAGTCCATCCTCCTTCATTTTAAAACATGAGTCCCCTCTTGAGAGCCATCACCACGCTACTAGGCAGTAAATGGAGACTGTGGGAAATTCAGCTCAGGCCTCCCTCTGCCTGACTGTCATGCCATTTATTTTACTCCAAATGGCAAGTGCTGCAAAATCTGTTTTTTCAATAGGAGGGAGAGAAAGACAAGTCACACATATCTGATCATTTTCTCATCACCTTCTCCCCATACGCCTCTTCCTCCCACCCTTCTCATCGCAAGGAAATCTCTTTTGCAAGGATTTTCCCTACCGATCCTTCTCTTTCCTGAGGTGGCATCTGAACTGTCCCCTTCCCTTAGATCACAATGGTGAATGCAGAAGAGAGAGAGGTAAGAGAAATTGAGTCTGGAAATACTTTAAATTTCTTGATTTTCCTCATTGTTGTATTCACTCTTTAGAAAGCCTTGTTATTGCACCTTGACACTGGCCAGACACTCCCAGTTTGTAGGAAGGTTGGGATTACAGGGAAGTTCTCCCACCCCAGCCCACCCCACCAGCAGGTGTTCCCAGGAGGCTCACTCAGCTGGGTGGCCTGAGCTGGGGGCCCTGCAGAATCTGCTGAAAAGCTTCTCTGCAGACGGAGGAGGAAGCAATGATCGGGAGGAAGTTTCTGGGGTGCTGGCAACGTTCCATTGTTTGACCTGGGTAATGGTTATACAATGTGTTCATTTTGTTGTACGTCATTGAGCCATTGAGCCGTACACTTATAATTTGTGTTTTCTTTGTATGTGTGGTATATTTAAAGTAAAAAATAAAGTTTAAAATTCCTCTAGTCAGGGGAGTGGATGTAACTCAAGTGATTGCGCGCCTGTTTCCCATGTACAAGTCCTGGGTTCAATCCCCTGTACCTCCAAAAAAAAAAAAAAATTCCTTTAGTCAGTTGATAAAGCTCCAACCTTAACTAGAAGATATTAACCTAATCATCTGAATTTCTGGAATTAAACAGTAATGCCCTTTCATACTCCCCCATATACTTTAAATATTGTGATATTTTCTTTACTTAATAATTCCCCCCTGTCCCCGATGGCTCCCTCATCGGTTTGCTCATTGTTTTTTTTTGCTTGTTGTTTGCACTCGTTGCCTGCTCGTTCCCTGTTTGTTTTTCTTTAGGATGCACTGGAAACCTAACCCAGGACCTCCTGTGTGAGATGCAGGTGCTCTACTGCTTGAACCACATCCACTCCCTGCTTCTTTTTGCTCATTCTATGTTTGTTGCTTGTTGTCTTTTTGTTGCTAATTGTTTTTGCTTGCTGTCTACTTGGTGTTTTTTGCTCTTTGCCTACTGGTTGTTTTTACTCAATATCTGCTCGCTGTTTGTTTGTCTTCTTTAGGAGGCAAGGGGAACCAAACCTGGGATCGCCCATGTGGCAGGTGGGTGCTTAACTGCTTGAGGCACATCCACTCCCCTGTAATTTTTTTTTGTATCTCCCCCCTTGTGGCTTTTTGCATGCTCTCTGCTCTGCGTCCATTCACTGTGCATTCTTCTGTATCTGTATCTATTTATTTTTATTTCCCCTCCCCCTGCAGCTTGCTTGCTGTCTGCTCTCTGTGTCCATTCACTGCATGTTCTTCTGTGTTGTTGCTTGTCTCCCTTTTTTGTTGCGTCACCTTGCTGAGTCTGCTCTCCGTGGTGCTTGCGGGCCGAGTGGCACTCTGCCACGCTTGCGGGCTGGGAGGTTCTCCACAGAGTATGGGCGAGCCTGCCTTCACAAGGAGGCCCTGGGATGTGAACCCAGGACCTCCCATATGGTAGACGGGAGCCCAACTGATTGAGCCACAGCTGTTTCCCCCCAGCAATTTTTAATTTTCTACCATTTTTGTTATAAAAATACTATGTGCTAATTATAGAAATACAGAAAAGTATAAACCTTACCTCGCAGAGACAAGCAGTTATTTTTTATTTGCTGCTTAGTTTTTTTGTGTGTGTGCATTCATGAACAGTATATATATTTTGTAGTATTAGGATCATGTCAAATAGTTTGAAGCCTACTTCTTTTTTCACTTAATATGTAGTGAACATTTTCCCACAATTAACTATACTTTGAAAACATGATTTTAAATGCCTGCAAAATGTTTTACATTTCGCCATTATCTTGGTATATAGGTCATTTGGTCATTCATTTATTCATACATTCATCTACCCAACCATTCTACAAATGTTTACTGAGCACCTCCCATATGCCAGGCACTGGGTGAGTTGATGGGTCACCCTGATAAAAAAAAAAGACAGATATAGTCCCTTGTCATCAAGGTACTTTCAGTCTAGAGCAGTTAAAAATGAATTAAACCAATAAAAATCTCGTGTTTTCCATTGAACTTGGCATTTCATCCTAAAATTTATATGGAAAAACAAAGAACAGGGGAAGAAAGACTAGTACATGGTGCATAGACTCTGTATTTGAATTTTAAATTTAAAAGAGCCATAAGTGGATTTGGCCCAAAGGTTGGGGCGTCTGCCTACCACATGGGAGGTACAAGGTTCATACCCAGGGCCTCCTGACCTGTGAGATGAGCTGGCCCAAGCGCAGTGCTAATCCACACAAGGAGTGCCCTGCCACACAGGAGTGTCCCCGTGTAGGGGAACCCCATGTGCAAGGAGTGTGCCCCATAAGGAGAGCTGTCCAGTGTGAAAAAAGCACAGCCTGCCCAGGAATGGTGCTGCACACATGGAGAGCTGACGCAGCAAGATGACACAACAAAAGGAGACACAGATTCCGGGTGCTGCTGACAAGAATACAAGTGGACACAGAAGAACACACAGCGAATGGACACGAGAGCAGGCAATGGGGGGGGGGGGGGAGGTGAAGGGGAGAGAAATAAATAAAAAAATCTTTAAAAAAATTAAAATTGCTTTAGGACTGAAATATGGTTCATGATTATAATATGATTATTTATATATCTGTACAATCTATAAATTATATAGAATATAGATTTTTATTCCACAGATACAGGGTCATAATATCCATGTAGTTTTGATGTTTGCTTTTTCTAGTGGAAACCAAAATCACTAGGTAGAATGTTAGGTCAAAAGCAGAGATGGAACACTCAGACACTGATTGTCCTTCTTTCAAGCCAGTGTCCTGTAGTACAGGAAGAATTCAGAGCCACGTTGTTTTTTTTTCTTTTCTTCCTTTTCAGGGAGGTGGGGCTTAAGATTTAGACTGGAATTCAGATGCCTACTAATGACCGTTCTGTGGCAGCTAAACCAGGAGAACAAACAGCTGCTCTGCTCATTAATTCAGACCACACTGAGGTACAAAGCTTGTTCTACAGGATGGAAACTAATGTGTATCCTCACAGGGTGCAGTGCTTTCAGGGACCTCATGTAAGTAATTCAGCAATTTAATAGACATTTATTACTGAAATTGCAATCAGAAAAGAAGGGGAAATTATAAGAAGAGGAAAACTTTGGGTTAATATGTATCACATCCACCTTTTTTTTTTAAGTGTAATTTTTACTGCTAACTCAGGTTAGTCATTCAATGGCTACTATTTCTGTTACTGTGTGAAACTTGTATTCTCTTTGTATTTCCAAACTGAAAGCTGAAAATGAACTCTTTCCTTCCGATTCCTGACACTTTCATCAGATAAACCTGAGTTTGCATCTATTTTTTGACCACTCTCCTTTATAGTTTATTTCTAAAAGGTACAATGTTCATGTGAATTAAAAATTTTTTTTTTGTCTTTGAAACATGGCCTACAGATCTGCCTGGTTTTTACTTCTTTTTCCTCCAGTTATTTGACTGACTGACTACATTTGGAGCAAGTGTGCACTCATTAAGAGTTAATGAGTTTCTGAGCCAAATAATAAGGAAATTACCATATTTATCAACATATAAATGTGTCAAATAGTGTACTATGCTATGGTGTAGTTTACTTAATTTTAAATTTTTGTTAAGGGATATGGAAATCAAGATGTTTAAAGAAATAATCATCACATTTCAATTTGGTGATTATATGTACAAATGACATCTATGTTTAAGGAATGGTTTATAAGAAGTTTTCAATCAGATATATCATTCTTGCAATTATTTTCAACAGAGTCTACTTTTAGCTGTATCACTAAGGCAGTAACAGACCAAATTTCAACTTGTCTTGCTCGAGAATTTACTTTGTATTTTTTAAGAGCATTTGCTCTTCAATTTAAATTCAAGGCCTGGAGCTTCTAAGTGCAGCCCCCCACCCCCAAGTCTTCAATGAAATCTGCTAAGAAATTGTTGCCTCTAGTTATAAAGCTAATAGTTACTCTAACCGGTGTCTCTCTAACCCAATTTTTCACATGACTAATCTTTTCTGATTGTGGTTTGAAATGACCATTTCATATATCTGCCTAATGCCTGGTGATTTCTATGACCAGGTCAACTCTATGTGACCTTTGAGTTACCTTTCAAGGTAGTCTCCCCCTTAATAATTCAATCATATTTTCCAATATTCCTGAACAAAACTTTTCTCCTGTCAGCTTGTCTTCCCCATATGTGATTCTCATTCTCATCTTTTCTTCAGTCATACTATATTCTCTAATAGAAAAATATTCATATAAAGTGTAAAATTGATAGGATTTTATGTCAGACTGAATGCGAGAGGTAAAGGAGGGGGATAAAAGTTAAGGCTGCTTCCCAGTTTTCTGGGTGGATAATTCCATTCACAGATAATCAGAATAGAGGAGAAAGACCAGTGGATTTCAGATGTCTATAGAACATATCCAATCAGACATGTCCTATATGCAGTTGGATTTTTGGGTTTGAATTGAGAGGAATGGGCTTCCAATTCAGATTTAGAAATAATTTTAAATGCTTTGTTGTTAAGCCATGCAGGTAGATGAGGTCTTACCACGTTTATATGAAAATGAGATGAAAGGAAGGCTAAATATAGAATCCTAGGAAACAGTAACTTTTAAGTAGGAGTATAGCAGCCAGAGAGGTTGGATGTAGGCCAGAAATCGGGAGATGCTGTAGACCAGGAAAAAAAAAGTTTCTAGAAAGAGGCAATGACCAACAGTGTAAAGAAGGGGTTGAGAGAGGAGAAGCTGGAGAGTAGAAAAGAGTAGGTGCATGGGAAGTTGAAAAAAGTGAGTTAGAAAAGTACGAATATGACCAGGAAAGCACCATGGAATGTTTAACATAAAGCACAACAGCCTGAAGTCCCTGAGTGACCACAGAATCTAACACCCTATAAAATTAAATTTAATGTGTTAAGAGTCTAATTCTCTAGGACTCAGACAACTGCTTTATGTAAATATTATAAAAGACCTCTGAATTAGCTAAAAGTAAAAGTATAACTGGGAGACAGGGGCATTAGAAAAATCTGGTAAAACAGGTATGGCAAGAAATGTAGCTGGGTGCCTTAAGCTAAGAGTAAATGGTATATTTCAAAACTATAAAATGGGGATGACAGAATCTACATTTTAAGGTTATTGTAAGGACTGAATGAATATAGCTAAAGTGTTTAGAATAATAGGTTACTAATACATGGGTAGGATTTACAGAGAGGCAGATACTTAATAATAATGAAATCTCAAGTAAAAGAGCAAGAAAAGTCCATGTTGGAAGAAATGTTTCCAAAGTGGCCAGATGGGCATCTGTCAAGGATGCTATAGAAAGCACTCCTCCTTTGATGAGAAGGTTGAACTAGATGATCTCCTAAGGTGTAGAATTCTTTAATAGTCTAATTATGCCCTGAACACTTCAAGTTATGTTTCTGCTTATGGAGTAATCTAAAGAAAAATCTACAGGCCACATGTGTTTTTTTTTGCAGCTTGCAGAGCCCTCAAATTAAAACCAAATTAGGGACCTGGTGTAGCTCAGTGGTTGAGTGCCTGCTTCACATGTACAAGGTCCCAGGTGCAATCCCTGGTACCTCCTAAAACAAAAACAAAAACAGAACCAAATTAAACAACAACAACAAAAAACTTAATCTCTGGGGAAGATTCTTGATATGCAATTTACATTGTTAAATAGCAAAGTAATAGATACAGAAATATGTTATTTACTCAGAAAAGTGATCCCAAAAAGCCAAGAGAAAAATGCCTCCGACAGGTTCTTTGGTGCAACTTCAACTCAAGAGAACACAGGAGAAAAAATAGCCCAGAAAATTCTAAAAGAGGATCATTTAAGGTTAAGTGATCCCATGAACAGAGACCTACCCAACTGTAAGAAAATTATAAAATTCTCAATATCAATCAAACACAAAATCTACACATGGCTTAATAAGTGTGCACAGATTCTCAAAATACATTAACTTTTATGAAAAGTGTTTATATTTCTAGGTATATTTTTTCTAGCTACAATCTTTTTTTTTTTTTAAAGATTTATTTATTTCTCTCCCTTCCCCCCCCCCAGTTGTCTGTTCTCTGTGTCTATTTGCTGCGTGTTCTTCTTTGTCCGCTTCTGTTAGTCAGCGGCACAGGAATCTGTGTTTCTTTTTGTTGCATCATTTTGTTGTGTCAGCTCTCTTTGTGTGCGGCGCCATTCTTGGGCAGGCTGCACTTTCTTTCATGCTGGGCGGTTCTCTTTACTTGGCGCACTCCTTGCGCGTGGGTCTCCCCTATGCAGGAACACCCCTTCGTGGCAGGGCACTCCTTGAGCGCATCAGCACTGCGCATGGGCCAGCTCCACACGGGTCAAGGAGGCCCAGGGTTTGAACCGCGGACCTCCCATGTGGTAGACAGACACCCTAACCACTGGGCCAAGTCCGCTTCCCATCTAGCTATAATCTTGAGCATTAGGTATTTAAAAAACATATTGAAATAGAATATACTTGCAAAAAGTATACATATCTCAAGTATATAACTCAAAGTTTTACAAATTAAACACATCTATATAATCAGGACCTAGATCAAGGAACTGAACATTGTTTTGGTTTTTTTAAAGATTTATTTATTCTCCTCCCCCCATTGTTGTCTGCTCTCAGTGTCCATTCGTTGTGTATTCTTCTGTGTCCCCTTGCATTCTCATCAGGCGATACTGGGGATGTGTCTTTTTGTTGCATTGTCTTGCTTTATCAGCTCTGTGTGTGTGTGTGTGTGTGGCACCACTCCTGGGTGGGCTGTGGTTTTGCACGGGGCTGCTCTCCTTGTGTGGGGGGCACCCTTACGCAGGGGCATCCCTGAATGGGCTGGCACTTCTTGTGTGCAGCGCTGCTGTGCTTGGGCCAGCTCACCACACGAGCCAGGAGGCCCTGGGTATTGAACTCTTGGACCTCCTATATGGTAGGCAGACGCTCTGTTAAGCCCCATTCACTTCCCTGAACATTGTTTTTGAAATTAGTTTTTCTTAACTATCAAGAGAATAAATTAATACTGTTTAAGATATTTGGTGATATGGCATGTAACTGTAATAGTAATATGCCCATCTTGACTATCTCCTGGGGTTTTTAATACCACCTGTGGTAGGCAGAATAATGCCTGTCCAGAGATATCCACATCCTAATTCCCAGAACCAGTGCTAATATCCTACCTTCAATGGCAAAAGGGATTTTGCAGGTGTGATTAAGGATTTTGAGATGGGAAGATTATCTTGGTTTCTCTAGGTGGGCTCACTGTAATCATAAGTCTTTTTTAAGTGAAAGGGGGGCAGGAGTGTCAGAGGAGATGTGAAAATAGAAGCAGAGGTCAGAGATCATGAACCAAGGAATGTGGGCAAAAGGCAAGGAAACATTTTCCCCTACAGCATTTAGAAAGAAGGCAGCCCCACTGAAACCTCAGATGCATTTCACTCCTGACTTCCAGAAATGTAAGATGTTAAATTTGTGTTGTTTTAAGCCATTTATTGTGGTAATTCATTACAACAGCAATAGGAAACTAATATGCTATTTGTAGTCTGGTGAGTCTGTGCCCAGATTCCTATCTCTTATTGCCTGTTTAGTATCTTTTTGTGGCTATATCATAGGCATCTGAAACATGCCATATTACCCAATTAAAACTTTGCTTTTTTCTTCCCCAAATCTGGTCGCTCCCACAGCCTTGCACATCTCAGTAAATGGCACCACCATCCACCCAAATATTAAAGCCAGAAACCTGGAAATCATTCTTCATTCCTTTTGTCTGCCATCCCCTCTTATCTAATCCATAAGCATGCACCATCATTCCTACTTCCAAAATAAATCTCATATCCATCTACTTCAACTGAGTTTCACTGAAAACATTCTTAACTCCATTCAATCCATTTTTCCATAGAGCAGCCAAAATTATATTTTAAAAAGAAATATTATGGCACTTTCTTGAACAAAACCTTCTGATGTCTGTGCTTTTGTGGCTGATGTGACCCTTTGGTGGCTCTAATCTAGGTGCAGGGGACTGCACTAACAGTCCTTAAGTGTTCTGCAAATTACAGCTTCCTTAGTAATTGAAATACATCATTAACTGAGAAAGTTTGATTGCACTTTAAATTAGTTTCCTTTACGGCAAGAGATATTTTCATGAGCTGCTGTATTGTTTAAGTGATCTTATTTATGGTCAAGTATTGAATGGTTGTATAAAATGTTTTAGTATTTTGCATCACCAAATTCACTTAAAGTTCCTTGTCTACGGTGACTCAGGAATTTGTAAAGACCATTAAAAAGTCTTCATCAGACGCAGCGTGAGCCCTTTCCCGCCGCACTTCCGGCACCACTGCCACGTTTCTCTCTGGACGTTGCTGGGCCCTGCCGCGGGGCTCGCTGGGGATTCCCTGCAGTGCAGGCCGAGGCTGAGCGAACTGTAACCATCAGCTGGCATCTGACTTGCCTCGGTCAACATTCAGCACTTCATCAGAGCCTGGTAGCAGGCGCAGTCCTGGAGTGGCAAGGCTTAACTCAAGAGACGGCTCTGGGATGGCCTGCCTACAAGGACTGTATTTTTTTTGCTCATGGCCTGTGAAATGGCTGAGGGAACGGAAGGCGTGGGAAATTCCAGCGTGCCCACAAGGACAGAAGAACAACTACCCTGAGAGAAGACTCGGGTTTCCGAGGAGTTTGTGTCGTCAGCGGAGGAGAGCGTTTCAGGGCGGGGACAGTCGACAGCAGGCTAGAGCCACACCAAAGCCAGCGCTGCCACGACAGCGGAAGCCTCTGGGGCCGCGTCGCATCCGGCCTAAAAACCGTCGGGAAGCGGGTGGGGCGGCCAGCGCGCAGCAGCCAGTCACAGTATTCCTCTCCGGTGACGTAAGGGCGCGTCCTCTGATTCGGCGCTCGCGGTGGCTGTGGAGGGGCGTGCGAGAAGCCGGGGGTCAGGGGCGAGCGACGAGTCATCGACTCGCGCGGCCGAGCAGCCGCAGCCGAGGGGGCGGGCTTGTGCCCGGCCTGCGTTAGAGCGCTGGGCTCGGCTCCGGCCAGCGAAGCGCGGCGGCGGCGAGGGAGGGCGTTTCGTCCCAGCGTGTGGTGAGAGCCGCGCTTCAGCCGGGGACTCGGGGGCGGGCTCGGGTAGAGCATCCTCTCGGCCCCCAGGGCCTCCTCCTCCGACACCCCTTCCCGGAGCCCTCAGTTCCGCGCGCGGCTGCGGCCGTGGACCCACATCCCGGCCCGGGCCTCGCTCTGTCTCCCGCGGCCTCTACGCCTCCTGATTAGCCCCGTTGAGGGCTCCCTGCTTTCGGCCCACGGAGCAGACGGGTTTAGTGTGCAGAGGACTGTTAAAAGGAAACCTAGCTGGACTCCGTCCCCACGGGCAATGCAGTCCTGCCAGGAAACAGGCTGTTCTGAAAGATAGTGAGTGTGCGGTACGGAGGTGTGCAAGAGAGGCTGGACAGTTACTTGACAGACAAGTTGCCCTGGCGTATAAAGGGTTGGACTGATCCTGAAGGTCCCCACCCAATCTTTCGTCTATATTCTGGGCTTCCCTGAAGTTTGATAAGGGTTCACACACCCCTCCTCACCTCCCAACCCCGAGCACACTTGTAAGGTTGTTAAAACACGGAAAGTATTTGATCCTCTGCTGGAGAGGAGGGGTGAGCTACTGCTGAGCAGTATAGATAACTGGTTAATCCAAATACAGGGACTCTGGAAGGATGAGAAACCAGGCCGAATTATAGATCAGGAATAGGGTTCTGAGTTCTGGACCTATATAGCCTTTCCTTCTTATTCCTGTGAGTCTCGTCCCCTCTGCACTGAGGAAAAGTGGTATATCCTCTTTTCTTCAGCCCCATGGTGTCCAGCAGGGCCAGGCACAAGGAAGGTTTATGGATGAAGGTATATGGACATTTATGGCATGAGCAGGTACATGGCAAACACTGGATATGGGGCAGTATCTTAAGTGCTAGAGTCGTTAGATCTGGGTTAGATATTTGGTTCTGCCAATAATTAATAGATTTTGTGCCAGTAAATTATTTTCTCTGTCCGTGCCCCCCCATCTGTAGAACGGGGCTGAGAGGGCTGTGAGAATGAAATGAGATAATGCTTGAAAAGCAAGTAGCACAGTGCTTGGCACCTAGAAAGTGCTTAGCAAATGCTTACTTTTACTCTTTCCTCTGCTCAGTAACTGGGCCAAGGGTTCATAATTTTAAGTTTCTCTTCGTGAAGAACTGCCTTTTCCTAGAGTTGTGCAGGGTGTTCTTTATTTTTCGGGAAAGGGTTGATCATCTTCCATCAGTGTTCACAATTGACAGTCTTGAGACAATACTGGAAGTAGTTTTGAGGAATTGGGTTTCTCAAATGGAGACTGCCAGTGAGTTCAAGATAACAGCATATAAGTTTTGGAAATCATATATATATGATATATACATTTATATATCATACATTTTTAAATATATATATGCATTTTTTTTGGCAGCTCTGGGTCACAGTTATGGAATTATGTGAAATTGATGGAAATATTAAATCCCTTCTGACTTTCTGAGCTTTAGAGCTTGAGGAGGCTATAAACAACACTTACTTCACGGTGTTCATTTAAAAGTTTGTTTTTAATTATGAAATATTTCAAATATGCTGAAAAGGGCATAAGAACATATGGCATCCTCTGCCATCCACCGTGATTTAACAGTAACATGTTTTCATATTTGCTTCAGATCTGTCCTTATTATATGATTTTTTTATAAAAGTTTATATAGTCAGCTTAAGCCCTTTTACCCCCATTTTCCTTTCCCTTCCCTCCCTCTCCAGAGGTGACTTCTGTCCTGAGTTGGTATGTATTGTTCCTATGTAAGTACTTATAATTTTACCATATATTAATAAACAGCATATAATAATGTTTCACATGTTAAAAAATTTTTACAAAAATGGTACCTTTTGTATCTAATTTTTAGAATTTGCTGCTTTCCACTAATGCTCTGTTTTTGAGATTTATCAGTATTGACAAATATAGATATAATCCATTCATTTGAATTGTTATCCAGGATGTCACTGTGTAAAACAAACAAATTTTATGTTGTTTGTTTTACATTATGCTCTGTGCAACTTAAATTTTCCTATTGCAGTTTAAATTCCTTTTTATCATATTTATTCATTCCATACTGGGGATGGACACTGGTCACAGTTTTCAGTATAAAAGTGTATATTTGGGCATGACATTTTTAAAAAAATTAATTTAATTAATTTATTTCTCAGCCCCCCCCCCCATGCGCCCCCCCTTTGCTGTTTGCACTCGCTGTCTGCTCTCTGTGTCTGTTTGTTGTGTGCTCATTTTTTTTTTAGGAAGTATGGGGAACTGAACCTGGGACCTCCTATGTGGGAGGGAGGCATCCAATGACTTGAGCCACCTCTGCTCCCTGGGCATGACATTTTATGCAGAACAAATAGTAATGAATACAGCAACAAAAAATTTTTAATTAATTTTGTTTCTAGTAGTTATGTTCCGGAAAATGAAGTGGTTAAAATCTATTATTTGGCCTGGTGTCATGTACTAGATTGTAAGTTCCTAAAAATCAGGGACTAGTTCTTTCTCAGCTTCATGTCTCTCAGTTTTCTTTATGGTGGTTTGCGCAAAGTATATGGTCCATAAATGTTTGTGACAATGAATGTTTTTCAGGGCTCCCATAACCCTTCATGTATTCAAAAAATTGATGGCCAGCAATATCTTTACGACTTTACACTTTTAGGTTTGATATTTCCAGTGCTTTTAAACTTTCCCATTTTATTCAGAAACATAAAAGCATTTTAAACAACACGGTATATATTGCTTAATGGGTACATTTTCTGTTGGGGATGATGAAAATGTTCAGTAAATAGAGAGTAGTAATTACTCAACATCATGGATGTGCTTAATGTCATTAAACTGTACCTTCAAAATTGTTAAAATGGTAAATTTTATGTTATGTATAATTTTGCCACAAAAATATTAAAAATAAATAAATTTTAGAAAGCAAGTTATACAACAATAGTTTGTGTAGAATATATGCCCAAGTGCACTATATATATATATATTTTTTAGATTTTAAAAATTTTTATTTATTTCTCTCCCTTTCCCTCCCCCCCCCCCCCCCCCGCCCCGGTTGTCTGTTCTCTGTGTCTATTTGCTGCGTCTTCTTCTTCATCCCCTTCTGTTGTTGTCAGCGGCAAGGGAATCTGTGTTTCTTTTTGTTGCATCATCTTGTTACGTCAACGCTCCATGTGTACGGCACCATTCCTGGGCAGGCTGCATTTTCTTTTGCGCTGGGCGCCTCTCCTTACAGGGCGCACTCCTTGTGCATGGGGCTCCCCTACGTGGGAGACACCCCTTCGTGGCACAGCACTCCTTGCGCACATGAACACTGGGCATGGGCCAACTCCACACGGGTCAAGGAGGCCCGGGGTTTGAACCGCGGACCTCCCATGTGGTCCTAACCATTGGGCCAAGTCCGCCGCCCCACAATATATATTGTATGTATTCATATATGCATACTATATCTATGGAAGGATAGATAAGAAACTCATAACTCATAGTTTCCAGGGAGAAGAACTATATAGCTAGTGAACACAGTTTATAACCTCTTGATGTGAATGTACTACATAAAAGCTAAACTAAAATTATTTTTTAAAAATAGTCCTCCTCTTAAAAATTAGGCATTTTATAGTTATTTTCTTTTTAAGCTTTAATTTCTTCCCTCGAAAAAAGCATTAGCTTTAAGTAATATTGTTGTATTTTTCATATTTTATTTATATGGTTAGCTTATTCTTGGTTTTGGTAGAATGACCTTTGAGTATATTGGTAAATACTAAGCATTTTAGCACTGCCAGATGGACTGTTTATTGTTCTTTCTAAACTAAATACAAATTAACCAACCATAAATCATTTGCTTTGCCTCACCCGGCAAATTAAATATCATGAGCAATGTATTCAACGCAAATTTAATGGCAAATAGAATTATGTGTAAGAACACTTAAGACAGTCATTTTGGAAGAATATTTTTGACTCTTTAATGATTAGGTAAGTGCTTAGGCCTTAAAAATCCAACTCTTGTGGCAGAATGCTCATTTCATTATCTTACAAGTACTTCCATTGGGTGGAATTAACTTTTACAGGGGCTTGCAAGTTCATATGTGTCTAGTGATGTCACAGTTGGCATGGTCCCACAGAGTTTTAGTCTAAGAGAGATGAGGTACTTCCAGCGAACTTCAACATTTACCCTGATTTAAAGAGCAGCACACGTTTTATTCACATCATTACTCAAACTTTTCTGGACTCCTGATTACAAATTCTAAATATTGGTATTCTTCCTGATATATGTGTTGAGATCAAAGTTCATGAGAAAAAATTTTACATGATGTTTAGAGAACTTTAAAATTCTCCGTGAAACTTATCTCTTATCCCTTTCCCCTAATGTCTCCATTTTCAATGAAGGGTATAGAACAGAAGGAAGGGTTGGGCAGAGGAGTTGAATAGTATATATAGTGGTAAGAGGAGGTGAGTAACTAAGTGGGGCACGATGAGGGGGAATTGAGGTTTATGGAAAGGCTTTCTAGAAGAGATGACTCGAACTAAGTTATTAATTTAAAAATTATTTTATATTTTGAAGGAAATAAAATTCAATAGATACAAAACAGTATACAGTGAACAGTCTCCTCCCATCCTTCCTATACTTTAGCCACTCTATTCCACTTCTCAGGCAACATTCATCAGTTTCTAATGCAAACTTCCAGAGATACATAGTGTTTATATATGTAAATATTAATATATAAATTTTCATTTCTTTTAAAATATAAATTATAGCATACTATACATACTGTTCTGTACTTTGTTTTTTCACTTACTGTATCCTAAAGATCATTCAATATAAGTGTATAAAATCTTTCCTCATTCCTTTTTTTATGATGATACAGTATGGATGTATGTAATTTAACCTGTCTCTTAATGATGAACATGTAAATTCTTTCAATCTTTTGTTATTATAATACTGAACTGAATTATCTTGTATGAACTTACATATCATTTTGTACATATATAAATTTCTCTGTAGGATAAATTCCCTGAAGCTGTGAAAGTAGGTATACTTGGCAGTTTATATCTAAAATTAAATTTACATCTAAAATTTTTATATAGCCCTCCATAGTTTACACCAGCCATATGAGTACTCATTTCCCCATAGCCTTACTAATACTGTATTATCTGTCTATTCTTTGCCAGTCTGATAGATTAAAAAAAAAACATGGAAAGAGGACTTGGCCCAATGGATAGGGAGTCTACCTACCACATGGGAGGTTCGTGGTTCAAATCCCGGGCCTCCTTGACCCGTGTGGAGCTGGCCCATGCACAGTGCTGATGCGCGCAAGGAGTGCCCTGCCACACAGGGGTGTCCCCTGTGTAGGGGGAGCCCCATGCCCAAGGAGTGCGTCCTGTAAGGAGAGCTGCCCAGCCTGAAAAAAGGGCAGCCTGCCCAGGACTGCCGCCGCACATATGGAGAGCTGACACAGCAAGATGACACAACAAAACGAGACACAGATTCCCGGTGCTGCTGATAAGGATGGAAGTGGTCACCAGAAGAACATACAGCGAATGGACACAGAGAGCAGACACCAGGGGGATTGGTGGGAGAAGGGGAGAGAAATAAATTTTAAAAAAATCTTAAATAAACAAAAAAACCCAAAATAACCCAAAACCACCACCACCACCAAACCAATAGTATTCTTTTATAAGGTAGCATTTTTTTCATGTTTAAGGATTTCCTTTTCTGTGAACTGCTTTAATATCCTCTACTCATTTTCCTTTGCCTTTTTAAAAAAAACTTTATTGTGGAAAATTTTAAAGTTAACAGAAATAGAATAGTTGTTAAATTTCCCATATAACCATCAACAATTAGCTGTTTATGGTCAATCTTTTTTCATGTATATCCCTATCTACTTACTTCCCAGATAGAGAAGTTGTGAGCTTACAGAACAATTGTGCATAATGTCCCATACATCACCAACACCTTGCGTTGTTGTAGAACATTTGTTACAGAGTATGAAAGAACATCATCAGAATATTACTGCTAGCTGTGGTTTATAGCTTTCATTTGGTATATTTTTCCATACACCTTCCTATTATTAATGCTGTGTATTAATATTGCACATTTGTTATATTTCATGAGAGAACACTCATATTTGTGCTGTTAACCACAGTCCATCAACTATTGCATGGTTCACTGTGTTATACAGTCCCATGCCTTGTACAATCCATCCAAAATGTGCACTCAGTGGCTCTCACTTTCATCACAGAATTCTACAGTCATTGTCTCAGTAAAGTTTTGAAATGTTTTCCTTAGTCCAAAAGAAAAAATCCCATACCCCCCTATCATTGACCCTTACATTGATATAGTACCTTCTTTGACATTGATGTGAAAATATTACAATATTGCTGTTAACTATAGTCATAAGTTACATTAATTGTATTTTTCTCATGCATCACCATATTCCTACCACCTTGTAATAGTGACATACATTTGTTCTAGTTCATAGAAGAGCATTCTTGTATTTGTACTATTAAACACAATCCTCATCCACCACCAGGTTCACTATATTATTCAGTCCCTAGATTATTCTCTAGCTTTCTTTTAATTGACACTTATATCCCTGAAGTACCCCCTTCAGCCACAATCCCATTTATAAGCCAACTGTGTTAGTTATACTCACTATAATGTGTTACCATCAACTCTATCCATTTCCACACTTTTTCAATCAAGCTGATTAAAAATTCTGCATACATTAAGTATCAGTATCCCTTCTCAGCCCTTATTCTATCTTCTAGTAACCTGTATTCTACATTTTAACTCCATTTCTTTATTCTTCATATTTAGTTCATATTAGTGAGACCATACAATATCTGTCCTTTTGTATCTGACTTATTTCACTCAGCATAATGTCCTAAAAGCTCATCCATGTTATATGTGTCCCAATTTCATTTCTTCTTACAGTAGCATAGTTTTCATTGTATGTATATACCACATTTTGTTTATATATTTGTAGTTGATGGACCCTTAAGTTGTTTCCATCTTTTGGCAATTGTGAATAATGCTGTGAACATTGGTGTGTAAATATCTGTTCATGTGCCTATTTTCAATTCTGGATATGTTCCTAGTAGAGGGATTGCTGGGTCATACCGCAGTTCTATATGTAGCTTCCTGAGACGCCACCAAACTGTATTCCACAGAGGCTGCACTTTTCTACATTCCCCCCAACAGTGAAAGAGTATTCCTATTTTTCCACATCCTCTCCAGCACTTGTAGTTTTCTGGATTTGGTTTTTTTTTTCTTC
Organism: Dasypus novemcinctus; assembly: GCF_030445035.2. Taxonomy (NCBI): domain Eukaryota; kingdom Metazoa; phylum Chordata; class Mammalia; order Cingulata; family Dasypodidae; genus Dasypus; species Dasypus novemcinctus. The sequence continues at coordinate 81,206,319 of NC_080680.1, read as the reverse complement.
AGTAATGGCCATTCTATGAGGTGTGAGGTGATATCTCGTTTTGATCTGCATTTCCCTAATAGCTAGTGATATTGAGCTTTTTTTCCATGTGCTTTTTGGTCATCTGTATTTCTTCTTGGAAAAATGTCTGTTTAAGTGTTTTGCCTATTTTTAAAATTGGATTGCTTGTCCTCTTATTGTTGAGTTGTATGATCTCTTTATAAAGCATGGAAATCAAACTTTATCAGATATGTGGTTTCCAAATATTTTCTCCCATTGAGTAGGCTGTCTTTTCACCTTCTTGACAAAGTCCTTTGATGCCCAAAAGTGTTTAAGTTTGAGAAGGTCCCATTTATCCATTTTTCTCTTTTGTTGCTTGTGTTTTGGGTGTAAGGTTTAAGAATCCACCACCTACCACAAGATCTTGAATATGTTTTCCTACCATTTCTTCTGGGAGATTTTTGGTTGTTGCTTTTATATTTAGGTCCATGATTCATTTTGAGTTAATTTTTATATAAGGTATGAAATAGGGGTCCTCTTTCTTTCTTTTGGCTATGGCTATCTAGTTCTCCCATCGCCATTTGTTGAATAGGCTGTTCTGACCTAGCTGGGTGGGTTTGACAGCCTTTTCAAAGATCACTTGACCATAGATGTGAAGGTCTGTTTCTTGTGTTGAACCATCCTCGCATACCTAGGATAAAACCTGCTTGATTGTGGTGTGTAATTCTTTAATGTGCTTTTGGATTCTGTTTGCAAGTATTTTGTTGAGAATTTTTACATCTTTTTCATTAGAGGTATTGGTCTGTAATTTTCTTTTTTTCATAGTATCTTTATCTGGTTTTGGTATTAGGGTGACGTTGGCTTCATAGAATGAGGTCAATTTTTGGAAGAGTTTGAGCAAAATTGATATTAGGTCAACCATCTGGTCCTGGGCTTTTTTCATCTTTGGGAGGTTTCTGATTGTTTCAGTCTCTTCACTAGTGATTGATTTGTTGCGGTCTTCTATTTCTTCTAGGGTTAGTGTAGGTAGTTCTTGTGTTTCTAGGAATGTATCCATCTCATCTCTATTGTTTAGTTTTTTGGCATACAGTTGTTCATATCCTCTTATGATCTCCCTTATTTCTGTGGGGTCAGTGGTAATGTCCCCCTTCTCATTTCTGATTTTTTATTTATTTGTGTCTCTCTCATTTTTCCTTTGTCAATCTAGCTAAGGGTTTTTCAATTCTGTTGATTTTCTCAAAGAACCAACTTTTGGTTTTGTTGATTTTCTCTATTGTTTTTTTCCCCCTTGTTTTCATTTATTTCTGCTCTAATCCTTACTATTTCTTTCCTTTGACTTGGTTTGGGATTAGTTTGCTGTTCCTTTTCTAATTCCTTCAAGTGTGCAGTTAGATCTTCAATTTTAGCTCTTTCTTCTTTTTTTAATTTAAGCATTGAGGGCTATAAATTTCCCTTTCACCAGTGCTTTTGCAGTGTCCCATAGGTTTTGATATGTTGTGTTCTTATTTTCATTTGTCTTAAAACATTTGCTGAATTCTCTTGCAATTTCTTGTCTCCCTGATTATTTAGGAGTATGTTGTTTAATAAATAAATCCACATATTTATGAATTTCCCCCTTTTCTGTCCATTATTGATTTCCACCTTCATTCTGTTATCATCAGAGAAAGTGTTTTATGTAATTTCAATCTTTTAAAATTTATTGAAACTTTGTTTTGTGACCCAACATATAGTCTATCTTGGAGAGGGATCCATGTGTACTTGAAAAGAACGTATATTCTCCTCTTTTGGGGTACAATGCTATAGATGTCTTTTAATTGTAGTTCATTTATCATATTATTCAAGCTCTCTGTTTATTTATCCTCTGTCCAGATGTTCTATCCAGTACTGAGAGTGGTGTATTGAAGTCTCCCAACTATTATTGTAGGGACATCTGTGTCTCCCTTCAGCTTTGTCAATGTGTGCCTCAAGTATCTTGGGGCACTCAGCTTAGGTGCATAGATATTTAGTATAGTTATTTCTTCTTGGTGAATTGCCTCTTTTATTAATATGTAATGACCTTCTTCATCCCTTATAACAGTTTTGCATTTTAAATCTATTTTGTCTGATATTAATATCAATACTCCAGCTATTTTTTGGTTACTATTTTTCATGGAATATCTTTTTCCAACCTTTTCCTTTATACCTGGTTGTGTCCCTGTGTCTTGTAGACAGCATCAGGTGGCTCATATTTTTTTTTATCCATTTTGTCAGTCTATGTCTTTTTAGGGAATTCAACCCTTTAATGTCCAGTGTTATTACTGTAAAGGCATTACTTCATCCATTTTATCCTTTGGTTTTCTGTTGTCATATCTTACTATTGTCTATCTTTTTGCCCTTTAAATTACCTTCGCTAATAGTCTTCATTCCTACACTCTTGTCCAAGTCTTTCCCCCTTATTTTTCCTTTTCAGACTGCAGCACTCCCTTTAGTGTCTAGTAATTCTCGTCTTTTGGTAACACATTTTGTCATTTTTTGTTTGTATGTGAAGACTTTGAACTCACCCTAATTTTTGAAGGACAGTTTTGCCAGATGCAAAATTCTTGGCTGGCATTTTTTCTCTTTCATTACCTTAAATACATCATACCATTTTTTTTCTCTTCTCTAGGGTTTCTGATGAGAGATTGGCACTTAATCTTACTGAGGTTCCCTTATATGTGATGCTTTGCTTTTTTCTCTGTACTTTCAGAATCCTCTTTTTATCACTGATATTTGTTATTCTGAATAGTAAGTGTCTCAGGAAGGTCTATTCAGATTTATTCTGTTTGGGGTGCACTGTCCTTGGATAGTGATATTTATGTCTTTCATAAGGATTGGGATGTTTTCAGTCATTATTTTCTCAAATATTCGTTCTGTCCTTTTCCGTTCTCTTCCCCATCTAAGACACTGATAATGCACACATTTGTGTTTTGCATTTTCATTCAGTTCCCTGAGACCCTGTTCCATTTTCTCCATTCTCTTTCTGTTCTCCTGTCTTTTCCAGTTCAGATGTTCTATCTTTGAAATCACTAAGTCTGTCTTTGAGCAGTTCCAATCTACTCTTATGTGCCTCTAATGTATTTTAACTTTTCCATTGTGTCTTTCATTCCCGTAAAGTCTGTTATTTTCTTTGCAGGCTTTCATAGTTCTTCATGCTAAACCAGCATCTTCTTAATACCCTTTATCTCTTTAGTCATATTTTCTTGCAATGTTTAGAAATGATTTAGGAGAGTTTTGTGATTATCATTGATTAGTTGTCTTAAATCCTCTATCTCTTCAGGATACTTCATTTGTTCTTTTGGCTGGGCCATCTCTTCCTATTTCCTAGTGTGGCTTGTAATTTTTTGCTGCTGTCTAGGCATCTAAATATGTTGGTGAATTTATTCTGATAACCAATTTCTGCCCTTTGCCTACTTTTTTTTCATAGCTCTTCTTTGATATTTGGTTCAAGCATTCTGAGTCTTTAAAATTTTCCAGCCTAAGTTATCAAAATTGGGCCAGGGAGTCATGAATGGAGTGCAGATTTTCACCCAGGGGTTATGATGTAGAGAGAACCAAAAGCAGTTTTTGTACATCTAATTTCCAGACTGGCCAGCAGATGGCACTTGTTGGCACACCTTTCCACAGAGAGGAAATCTCTGTTTTCCTGTCTCGGTCTGGCTAGGGCCAAGATTCACAGCGGGCTCTGATGGCCAAATTCACTGAAGAAAAGCCCTCCAACTCCCCTCCCTTTTCCCTTGTGATAGCTGACAGGGAGGAAGATGTCTGTTCCCCTCTCAGTCAGCTGCAGTCAGCCAGGGGTTTTACCCCAGCTTAGTTTCTTGGAGGTGTAGGAGTGGAGCCCTTCCTGGAGCCATGGGGGTTTGGTAACTCATGTTTGTTGTTTCGGGTCTTTGCCTCTCTGTCCCTTACCCTCCTGAATATTGTTTAGCACTATCCTAATCTGGTGACTCACAAAGCAGGCCTTTGGACATGTTTCAACTCTTTCTTTGTTGTTTTTGTGAGAGAGTTGAGCCCTGCTTGCCTAGTCCAGTGCAATCATCTGACAATTCTCTGGGCTCAGTTTTGATGGATGAGAAGTCCAGGCAAGAGGGAAAAGAAATTTTAGGCAGTGACACTCACATTTGTAAAGGCTAAGAGGTATGGAGACCCACTAGTTGAACTGCAGGTAATTTAGTGTGGCTGATACTTTGGCACAAATAAAGGTAATTGTAGATATGGGACAGGGATGAGAAAGATGTGCTAGGTCCAGATCTGCAGTTTGGACTTTATCCTATAGGCGGTATATCCTGCTTAGTGTGATATAATCGGATTTGTGAACTTTGGAAAGATCATTATGAAAGTTTGTAGAAGGCAGGACGCAATACTAGAGATAAGCAAACCGTTCCAACAGCTGAGCAACAGTTCAGACTTAAGGTGAGAGTTTGAACTTGAGATGTCCTGGTGGGGATGAAGAAGAAGGGATAGATTTGAAAGATATTCAGGGAGTAGAATTGGTAGGGTTTAGGAGTATGAGATGAAGAACAGAGAATACAAGGATGTCAAAGCATTTGGATGAATGGAGTGTGTAACTAAGAAGAAGGAAGCAGGAGCTGGTTTGGGAAAGAGAGTGAGTGTAGGACACTGACTTTATTTTTTAAATATTTATTTACTTATTTGTCCCTACTCTCTCATTGTTTGCATTTGCTTTGTCTATTTGTTGTATGCTGGTCTTTTTTTAGGAGGCACCAGGAACCAAACTTGGGACCTCCCATGTTGGAGGGAAGCGCCTAATCGCACAAGCCACCTCTATTCCCTGCTTTGTTGTGTATCTCATTATGTTTTCCTCCATGTGTCTCTTGTTGCATCATCTTGTTGTGTCAGCTAACTGTGCTAGCCTGTCACATCAGCTTGTTGTCTTACTCGTCTTCTTTAGGAGGCACTGGGGACTGAAACCCGGACCTCCCATGTGGAAGGTGGGAGCTTAGTCACTCGAATCACATTCGTTTTCCTAGATCCTGACTTTAAAATGTATAATGTATATGGGACCTACAGCAGGAGATATCTGGTAGGATTTAGAGTTGTCAGTTTGGTAGACACTGGTTTGTAGGAGAAAATGAAGCCTTGAGAGCATGTTTTATCTTACTTTTCTTCCTCTTCCCCAGCACAATTTATAGTGCTTTGGATCTAGATGCTGGATAGTGTGAGGATGAATAGATCTCATTTCTTATGTGACCTTGAATCTTAGGGGAAGTCATTTCCCCTCTCAAGACCTGTTTCCCTTTCTGAAACGTGAGGGAACTGACTTAGATCAATGGTTCTCAAAGTTTTACAACAATCTGTTATATTGTGATCAATTGTGAGGTATGGCAAGTAACTTTTAACTAGTAGTAGTTAAAGAGCTGATGTTTTTGCTTTTATAAGTCAGAGTTTATGTCTCTCTTTCTTAATTGCATTTCATTATGCTTTCTTGAGTGTGAGAGAAAGGGATGGAATTATAATTAGTCTGCTGCAATTTCATACTCTGGGTAGGCCAATTGGAGTGTCACACACAGGAGTGTTGTCCTTCATTGGGTGGGTTTAAAAAATTACTGTATTAAATGGTGGTTAAGGATTTATAACTGAGTTCTGTGTTTATCTAGGACCTATCATTCTGATTATAAACAATTTCTATTTTTCTAAATTTAGGAACTCTATTTTAAGAGCCACTCAAAACAAAAAAAGCAGGTCATGGAGAAGAATGGAAATAACCGAAAACTTCGGGTTTGTGTTGCTACTTGCAACCGTGCTGATTACTCCAAACTTGCTCCAATCATGTTTGGCATTAAAACGGAACCTGAGTTCTTTGAACTTGATGTGGTGGTACTTGGCTCTCACCTGATAGATGACTATGGGTAAGATGAAAGTGTTTTCTTATGATATTTTATATTGCATCATTGTATACTGGACAGAGTTGGTGTAGTTGAGTCGTATGGGCCTAGCTTCAAATCCCAGTTAAACCATTTAATTTTTATGTGGCCTTGGAGAAGTCACTTAATATTTCTCATTTATTTCCCATTTCCTTTATTTTAAAATTGGTGAAAGCCTGTATTGTAGGTTATTGTGCGAGTAGTGATAGTGATATGAAGCAGCCATTATGGTGATAGTGTTTAGTAGATGCTTAATAAATTATAGCTAAAATAATTTCTACTTTAAAACTGGTTTACAGATCAACAGTGTATAAAATAGTAGATATGGAACAAGATTTTAAAAATCTAATTGATTTACAAGTTAAAGTAGAATGTTTCATTACCATTATCATTGATATTTATTATGGCATCATTAGATTTGTTGCTGATCACAATCTAAATTTGAGAAATGAAGGGTGGGAAATCATTTTGAGGGAGCAAAATGTATAAATCATAAATGGACATTTATTTTTCCACTATGTACTTGAACTAGGGAAGTTATAAAGTGGTCTTTAGTGCGCCCTTGTGGCATAAAAAAGTTAATGCAGCATCCAAAGATGGTCAAAAATACATGTTGTGTATGAAGGAAGCTTATGTTAAAGAAAAATTATCTTTTATAGACTCTTTCTTAAAAATAAAACAACAGGAAAAAAAAAACCTGCCTTCAGAAACAGCTTGGCAATTTGCACTAAAAAAATACTTAAATAGTAGAGAAGAAATCTAAGGATGACTCAAGGATCCATAGGTTTTTTTTTTTTTTAATGTGAAATGAATTCTGGCCAACAAAAAGAGTCCGCTTGCATGAAAAGACAAGCTAGAAGAGAAATTTTAGCTTTGGCCTGAGTTGAAAGTCTTGTGGGCTCTTTTACTTTTTTTTTTTTTTTAAGGAGGTAATGGGGATTGAACCCAGGACCTCATACATGGGAAGCAGATGTTCAACCACTGAACTACTGATCTATATCCACTTCCCAATGACAGTTTTTTTTTTTTTTTTTTATTCAGGAGGTATTGGGAATTGAACCCAGGACCTCATACATGAGAAGCAGGTGCTTAACCACTTGAGCTATGTCTGCTCCCCTTCTTTTACTTTTATGAGAAAGGTTTGACAGAAAGACTAGTAGGAGATCATAATAAGATTCTTATCTGCTTACCACAGTAATTAAAGATGGAAAGATAGTGTTTGTCTGATGAGATTGTTAAATTGGAAACTTGACTTACTGGAAATATGTGTTTCTTTTTTTTTAAACAAATTAATTTTATTGTTGCATATTACTAAAGCGTACAGTTTATCCAAAGTGTACAATCAGTGGTATTTGGTATAATCACATAGTTGTGCATTCATCACTTCAATCATTGTTGAAGCATTTTCATTATTTCAATAATAATAAACAAAAAACAGACACTCAAAAAAGAAAATTCCTCACCTCTCAATTTCTCTGTTTCCCCTGCTGTATAAGCTGCTGTTTCTGGCTATTCTTGCACAATTATTAATTTGTTAAGTAGTTTTATTGAGATATATTCACATACCATATGATCTATCCAAAGGGTGTAATAAATGGCTTCTTTTTAGCTGTTAGAACGTCCTTTATTGTAAAATTGTAAAATAAATAGAAAAAGATGGAAAGAAATTACAAATTTTAAAACAGAGTCCAAGGCCAGGTTAGATTTAATATAATCAATTATAAAAAATAGTATAGCAACAAACATTTATAAATGTAAATAATAGTTCAATGGAAATATATGTTTAAAGTACATTCTAACATATGAAATTGGTTGCCTGTAGGGAGGCAACTGAATATTCAGGAGACAAAAGTGAGAGGTAGACTTTTCATTGTATAACCTTTGTACCTTTTGAATTTTAAGCCAGTAAATATATTACTTATTTTAAAAAGACCTTAGAGGAAAGTGGCCTTGGCCCAATGGATAGGGCGTCCCGCCTACCACATGGGAGGTCTGCGGTTCAACCCCCGGGCCTCCTTGACCCGTGTGGAGCTGGCCCACGCACAGTGCTGATACGTGCAAGGAGTGCCCTGCCACACAGGGGTGTCCCCGGTGTAGGGGAGCCCCACACACAAGGAGTGCGCCCTGTAAAGAGAGCCACCCCGTGCGAAAAAAGTACTGCCCACCCAGGAGTAGAGCTGCACACACGGAGAGCTGATGCAGCAAGATGACACAACAAAAGGAGACATAGATTCCTGGTGCCACTGAGCATGCAAGCGGACACAGAGGAACACACAGCGAATGGACACAAGAGAGCAGACAATGCCGGGGGGTGGGGTAAGAAATAAATAAAATAAATCTTAAAAAAAAAAAAAAGACCTTAGAAGCAAAAGCTTTGCCTTCTACTTCAACTATTTGGACATTTTTTTTTTAAAGATTTATTTCTTATTTATTTCTCTCCCCTTCCCTGCCCCTCCCCCCCAGTTGCCTGCTCTCTGTGTCCATGTACTGTGTGTTCTTTTGTGTCCACTTGTATTCTTGTCAGCGGCACTGGGAATCTGTGTCTCTTTTTGTTGCATCATCTTCCTGCGTCAGCTCTCCCTGTGTGCGGTGCCACTCGTGGCAGGCTGCACTTTTCTCGCACCGGGCAGCTCTCCTTACAGGGTGCACTCCTTGCTCGTGGGGCTCTCCTACGTGGGGGACACCCCTGCATGGCAGGGCACTCCTTGCATGCGTCAGCACTGTGCGTGGGCCAGCTCATCACATGGGTTAGGAGGCCTTGGGTTTGAACCCTGGACCTCTCATGTGGTAGGTAGACGCTCTATCTGTTGAGCCAAATCCACTTCCCTTGGAAATTTTTTAAAAACTAGCATTGTCGTACTTCTAAGAATTCAGTAAAAGAAGAAATGAAATTAAATGTATAAAACAGACTACTGAGAACTTCATTTATTTGTTTATTCATCCAACAGGTATTTATTAAGCATCTAGAATGCTCCAGGTGACCAGACAGAAACTAAGTCCCTACTCTCATAGAACTTACATTCTGGTAGGAGAGATAGACAATATACAGATAAATAATAAAAATAAAAATAAAATAAAGGAAATGAAATGAAAAATAGAAACCTATAGTTAGAAGTAAATTGTCTCTAGTACTTTTATTATTAAGTGGAAAAATAAGAAATAACTGAAATAAGTATTCATCTCAAGAAATTACAAAACAAATATTTTTTAAAAAGGAGTTCAGGCTCTAATATTGACAGAACAGCTTTATCTGACTTACTGTAGCACAGCTTAACCCATATAAATTCTGGACAAAATATGTAAAAAAAAATATTTGAAGGTACCAGAGAACAACCATCAGTAGGCAGAAACTGGAGGAAATTTGATCCTTAGAAGAAGAAAATTGTAGTAGATGCGATCCATATTTATATGGCCTTTCTTCTGAGAGTACCTTCCCCATTCCAGGTAGTGTAGATTGGCTAGGACTCAAGCAGAAAACCACATTAGTTAGGTTGCTGTGTTGAGGGGATGGGAAGCAGATTTGGCTTAATGAATAGAGCGTCCACCTACCACATGGGAGGTCCAGTGTTCAAACCCACGGCCTCCTGACCCGTGTGATGAGCCGGCCTATGTGCACTGCTGATGCGCGCAAGGAGTGCCGTGCCACGCAGGGGTGTCTCTGCATAGGGAGCCCCACATGCAAGGAGTGCGTCTTGTAAGGAGAGCCACCCAGTACAAGAAAAGTGCAGCCCCCCCAGGAGTGGCACTGCACACACAGAGAGCTGACGCAGCAAGATAACGCAACAAAAAGAGACACAGATTCCTGGTGCCGCTGACAAGAATACAAGTGGACACAGAAGAACACACAGCGAATGGACACAGAGAACAGACAGGTGGTGGGGAGGGAGGTATGGGCAGGTAAGGGGAGAGAAATAAAAAGTAAATCTTTATTTTTATTTTCATTTTTTTAAAAGATTTATTTTATTTATTTCTCTCCTCTTCCCTTCCCCACCCCAGTTGTCTGTTTTCTGTGTCCATTTGCTGCGTGTTCTTTTTGTCCGCTTCTGTTGTTGTCAGCGGCACAGGAATCTGTGTTTCTTTTTTTTGCATCATCTTGTTGTGTCAGCTCTCTGTGTGTGCGGCGGCGCCATTCTTGGGCAGGCTGCACTTTCTTTCACGCTGGGTGGCTCTCCTTACGGGGCACACTTCTTGTGCGTGGGGCTCCCCTATGCGGGGGGCACCCCTGCGTGGCACGACACTCCTTGTGCGCATCAGCACTGCACGTGGGCCAGCTCCACATGGGTCAAGGAGGCCCAGGGTTTGAACCACGGACCTCCCATGTGGTAGATGGATGCCCTATCCACTGGGCCAAGTCCGCGTCCCAAAAAACAAATCTTTAAAAAAAAAAAAAAAGAAAGGGGAAAATTCTGGAAATCAGGGAGCCACAGAGGGGCAAGCCAAAAAATCTGTACATAAGCTCTTTTCCAGTTTTTGGCTGATCACTGAATTGCTTATGCATGGGGGACTTTAAGAATCCAAGTAGAAAGCAGCAACTGGTCGCTGAAAAGCTGAGCAGCAATGTCATATGCTGTTCACCTCACAGGAGACAGTTTGGATTTGAGTTTTTCCATGTTAGAGGGGCTTAATAAACTCGTCAGGCTTTTCACTGAAACCCCAGAAGGGCTACACCATAGGAGTAAATACTGTATTCCAGGACAGTAGTATTCATTCTAGGACTAAGACTGAAAATGAAACCTTTTCATCCTAATAAAGGGCTAAACCCAACTTTCACAAGGTGCTCACCCTTAATTGCTTACTCAAACAAAAATCAGCACTTGTAAGAGAAAGATAACAGACCCCAAAATCTCTATAGTGTGACAACCATAATGTTCAGTATATAATCATAAATTACTGTATATGTGAAAAAACAGGAAAATGTGACAAATATCAAGTGAAAAAGTAGTCAATAGAAATATATCCTGAGATGACTCTGATAATAGCAAAGATTTCATTTAAAGCAGCTACCTCAGCAGAGAAATGAAAGCTATAAAAAAGAACCAAATGAAAAGTCTAGAACCAAGAAGTATAATGCATGAAATGAAAAATTTACTTGATTTAGATGATGAAGAGAAGAGAGTCAGTGACCTTGAAAACAGATCAATAGGAATTATCTAGATGGAGAATAGAAAAAAAATAAAGTGAAATGAAAAGACCAGAGTCTCAGTGACCTCTGAGATAATATCAATAGCAATCTTGCTGTTTTCCTCCTGCCATGATGGCCGTGCAAGTAAAACCTGGGCATTTATATTCTATAATGGCAAGTTGTAGTCTGTAAATCAGCCTGCTTTATCACTCTTCAGCCCCATCCTTTCTACCTGGGACCCATGATCTGTTACTTTCTGTCCATTTAACTTCCCTCCCTACCTTAATAAATTACTGGCCTAACCAAAAAAAAAAAAAAAGCAATCTAATATACATTCAATTGATGTCTCAAAAAGATAGGACAGAAAAATGGGCAGAAAAATATTAGAAGAAATAATGGATAGAATTTTCCAAATTTGGTGAAAACATCAATGTACTCTCCCGGAAGGTCAGCAAACCCCACAAAAGGATAAATACAAAGAGAACCACAGCATAGTCAATCTGCTGAAAATCAAGAAAAATCTTGAAAGCAGCAATAGAAAAATTTTCCATTGGGAGTGCATGATACAGAACATAGCTGACTTCTCATCTGAAGTAATGGAGGCCAGAGATAATGGAACATCTTTAAAGTGCTCAAAGGAAAAAAAAATAGTCAACCCAGGATTTTTCCCAGTAATTATATCTGTGATAGTTAGGTTTATGTGTCAACTTGGCCAGTTTATGGTACCCAGTTGTTTGGTCAAGGAAGCACTTGCCTGACTGTTATGGTGAGGAATTCCATGGACTTAAATCAGCAGTAAGTTGATTGTATCTATGGCTGATTATATCTACCATCAGCTGAGGAGATTGCCTTCAACAATGAGAGATATCTCATCCAGCAGTTGAAGGTTTTAAAAGAGGTGATGATTTCAAGCAGTAAAAGAGAGAATTTCCATCTTTAGCCAGCCAGTTCCTCCTGTGGGATTCATTGAAAACCTTCATTGGAGTTCGCAGCTTCTGGCCTGCCCTATGGAATTTGTACTTGCCCATCCCCACAGTTATGTGAGACAATTCTCATAAAAATCACATGATAGGGAAGCAGACTTGACCCAATGGACAGGGCGTCTGCCTACCTACCACATGGGAGGTCCGTGGTTCAAACCCCGGGCCTCCTTGACCCATGTGGAACTGGCCCACGTGCATTGCTGATGTGCACAAGTGCCATGCCACACAAGGGTGTCCCTGGCGTAGGGGAGCCCCATGCGCAAGGAGTGCGCCCCATAAGGAGAGTCACCCCTCGCGAGAGAAAATGCAGCCTGCCCAAGAATGGTGCCACACACATGGAGAGCTGACACAAGATGATGGAACAAAAAAAGAAACGATTCCAGGTGCCGCTGATAAGGATAGAAGCGGTCACAGAAAACCACACAGCAAATGGACACAGAGAGCAGACACCTGGGGGGGGGTGGGGGAAGGGAAGAGAAATAAATAAAAAATAAATCTTTAAAAAAAAAAAAGGTAAACAGAGAACTTGCCCAGCTCATTTATAAGACCACCATAACCCCAATATAAAAATCTGACTGACATTAAGAGAAAATAAAATTGAGACCAATATTCTTCATGAATATAAGCATAAGAATTTCTAAGAAAATATTAACAAATCACATCCAGAAATATATAAAAATCATAATATATCAAAATACATTCCTCAGTCTGATAAGCCCATCTGTGAAAAACCTACAGTTGACATAAGATTTATGTATTTCCTCTAAGATTGGGAAGAAGGTAAATATTTCCACTTTGACCACTTATCATGAACTTATATTGGTGGTAACAGCCAGTACAACAAAACAAAACATAGGAAGAAAGGCATAAAGATTGTCTTATGTACAGGCAACATGTCGAAAAATCCAAAGGAATCTACAAATTGACTACTGGCATGTCCATGTGATATAAAATGATGTATGTAAAGACGTTTTAGGGAAGCAGATGTGGCTCAACTGATAGAGCGTCCGCCTACCATTTGGGAGGGTCCAGAGTTCGATTCCCAGGGCCTTCTGACCCTTCTGGTCAGCTGGCTCACGTACAGAGCTGCCGTGTGCGAGGAGTGCTGTGCCACACAGGGTCGCCCCTGCGTGGGAATTCCCCACGTGCAAGGAGAGCCGCCCTCCATGAAAAAAGCACAGCCCACCTAGGAGTGGCACTGCACATATGGAGAGCTGATGCAGCAAGATGACACAACAAAAAAAGATGCAGTTTCCCGGTGATGCCGAGGATGCAAGTGGACACACAAGAAGACACAATGACTAGACACAGAGAGCAGACAATGGGGGGAGGGGAGAGAAATAAAATCTTTAAAAAAGAAAACAAAAAGATGTTTTAATGATCTGATAACATAGAGTTGAATGAAGCAGATTACTAAATTGAATGCATGATGTGTTCTCAATCCTGGTAAAATATGATAGATAAATGACTAAAAGAAAATAAATAAAAAAACACTTGTTATTGCTGAGTGCTAAGCTTATGGATGATAGTTAATTTCTTTTTTATAATTTTCTGTATTTTACAATGTTAAATAATAAACATGCATTAGATATTTAGAAAAAAAGCCATATCTTTAAAAATTTACTTATTACATGTGAAACAAGCATTAAGAGTTGCTATTGTTATTGAAGCATAAAGCAGACTTAAAACTGCATTTTGGGGAGCGGATATAACTCAGGTGGTTGAGTGCCTGCTTCCCATGTCTGAGGTTCTGGGTTCGATCCCTGGTACCTCCTAAAAAACAAACGATAAAACCAACTCTCATTGGGGAGTGGATGTAGCTCAGTGGTTGAATGCCTGTTTCCCATGTGTCAGGTCCTAGGTTCGATCCCCGGGACCTCCTAAAAACAAAAAACAAAATACATTTCATGGCCACTTTAATGCTGTGAAATCTATATTTTCATTCTAAATAGAATTTTGCTGCATTAATGGTAACATACAAATAATTCAGGAGATAATTTCTATCATTCAGAAGATTACAGTGTTGTAGTGACATGTATGCTAGGCATCCTAGTTCCCTGGTGTTTTCTGTTTTGTTTTTTTTTTAAAAAAAGGCTTTGCTTTTATAAGTAAAATTATTTTCTATTATTAAAGTAGGATATTTTGTTTTAAAATTTGGTAAATTAAAAAAAAAAGAAAAACGTTACGACCAATGTTAAGGTTTGATCTCTTTCTTCCTAATAAAAACTCCCTCCTCTAATATTTCTCTCTCCAGATACTGACTGGGAGGGAGCGTACCTTCCAAGGAAGTGTTCTGTATCTTCATCTGGGTGGAGGGTACAGGTATATTCATGTAGAGAACTTAATCAAACTGTACATTTATGATATGTGCTCTTTATTTTTGTATGTAATAGTTGAGTTTATTTTAACAACTAAAAAAATGTTGCTCCCTTAAGGATTGGTGTTAGATTGCTTTTCCCATATGTTGTTATGGCCCTGCATATAAGAACATGCTCTCACATCTTTTGTTTTTCTCTTGCTTTAGAAACACATATCGCATGATTGAACAAGATGACTTTGACATTAACACCAGGCTGCACACAATCGTTAGAGGAGAAGATGAGGCAGCCATGGTGGAGTCAGTAGGCCTGGCCCTGGTGAAGCTACCAGATGTCCTTAATCGCCTGAAGCCTGATATCATGATTGTTCATGGAGACAGATTTGATGCCCTGGCTCTGGCTACATCTGCTGCCTTGATGAACATTCGAATCCTTCACATTGAAGGTGGGGAAGTCAGTGGGACCATTGATGACTCTATCAGACATGCCATAACTAAACTGGCACATTATCATGTGTGCTGCACCCGAAATGCAGAGCAACACCTGATATCCATGTGTGAGGACCATGATCGCATTCTTCTGGCAGGCTGTCCTTCCTATGACAAACTTCTCTCAGCCAAGAACAAGGACTATATGAGCATCATTCGGATGTGGTTAGGTATGTATTAGACTATTCAGTCTAATGGTAGTTTTTGTCAGAAAATGTCCGGTATATTTCAGTTGTTTTGGAAACTATTGTGGATAGAATATTTCCATTAACCCTCAAAAGACAGGTTTTTAGTTCATAGCTCTTGCTCTAAGATATAACTTGACCTCATTTCTGGGTGTGTTACTGGGATAGGCTTTTCTGTATATAGGCGTAGTGGTTTGATTTTTTAAAAAATTGTGCTGTATTTATACAGTGGAATGCTTTTAATCCATTAAATATAATTGATGTGGGTGAATATTTAGTGACAAGGACAAATCTTGATATATCAGAAAGGAAAAAAGCAAGCTACAAAATTATATGTTTAATATGTCATTTTTGTAAAAACTGTAACAGAATGGAAAGATTAGAAAGTATGTACACCAAGTCATTTATAATATTTATTTCTGGTTGGTGGGGTAATGGGTGCTTTTATTTTCTTCTGTATTTTGTTTTTTACTACAATGAAAACACTTTTATATTTAATTTTAACGTCTGTCTTATGGGATTGTTGGAATACTTGGATGAGATAATGAATGTAAAAGCAATTTGTAAGTCATAAGTACTTATTAATATAAGAGGTGATGATGACTAAAAAGCAAAAGTCACAGCTGTACATTTAGCGTTGGTTATCTCTATCTAAATAAGCATTAAGGTCTGAAATCTTCAATGGTCAACCAGTCTAGCTTCCTGGAAATTACCTTTTGTGAATCAGAGGCAAAGATTTAAACATTTATAAACCAGAATGTCAATTCATTAATTTATAGTGAAAGTACTAGCTAGGGGGAAAATCTGGACTAACCATCTATTTAGTCCCTCCTACCTTTTTCTAAGAGGTAAGTTTATTGAATAATGAAATCAGTGAATAGAAAATTGATTTGGTGATTGTGTAATCAAAGTGATTGTATTTTTAATCCATATTCCCTTGGAGCAAGAAAGGAATGGGGCTTTCCTACTATATGTTACTCTATTTTATTTATTTCTTATCTTTGGACAGATTTACAATTATCAGGGAACCTGTGCTGGTGGAACTGACTTCCATCTTTTCAGTCTGTCCTTTTTGTATGCTTCTGTGTGAACACTCTTGCATTCTCTTCTGATTATACTGTTAGCTTTATATTTCTGAAAAAGTTGTAGTGAGTAGAAAATAATTTTATGAAGCAGATTGCAGAAAGCTTGTACTTTGGACTATAGGTTCTATTCGAAAACATTTAAGAAGTTTATGAAAAGAGGATAACAAAACAAAAACTGGATATTTAAATTGGGGAAAAGGAAAACACAAGACAATGAGCCAGAGCCATTTGCCCCTGGCAATAATACATATGTATAAAGCCTGCGCCTGCTTTTCCACCTGTAACTTCTAATATTATCACTCTGCTTATAGGAAAAATTGGGTTGGCTAGGCTACTCAAAACAAGAAACTTTGCAACCAGAACTTTCAATTCTAATAAAAACTTAAAGTTTAAAGGGCATGCTAAATTTCTCGTAATGAAAGAAAAACCACAGTAAATAATAGATTATACAAAACATAACACAATGATGGTACCACAAAAGAATTGTGCAGAGGAACTGAGGCTGTTAAGTTATGGAAATAAGAGCAGAAATAATTTTGGAAGTTGCAGATTGAGAAGCAGGTGCAGACTTTGCACAAAACGTAATGTTGACTAGGATGAATGGTTCTGGATCATTTGTCTTTTTCTTTTTCATAGGTTGGAAAACATTGGGGTTTTGCTGTTTTGCCATTTTTCTTTCATAAAGAAACTGCTTAAATGGCTTCATATGGAATCATAAGTTACAAAGTGCAATTCTGCTGCATTCTGCATTATAATGGGTGTCTTCTATTCACTACAAATCCTTCTTAATCACACCTGAAGTAGAAGATAAATGAGAAGTCGAAAGTTCTCATAGGGTAGACTGCTGGGATTTTTCTTTTATACCTTCCATTTACTTTTTAGCAATAAATCCTTACAACTCTTATGTAAACTGATCCTCTGCATGGGACTACAGAAGCTCCGTTACCATCCTCACTCTCAAAGAAAAATTGGTCCTTTTCCCCTCCCCACCCCCACCCCCACAATGCACAAAGGTCAGAGAGGCTTACCCTGTAAGTGCTTTCAAGACAGAGCACATGGACAAACTGAAAAAGAGAAAGAATGGGAGTGACGGGGCTCTGTGACGGGTGTACTGTATTTCTTCATAGCTTGTGTATGTTTACATTAGATTTCTCAGCATTCAGCCATGAGAAATAATGTATGACTAATAGCTCAACTACTGTGTTAAAGGCTGACATCATTCCTCTGTTTACCAGTCACAGATGAGTTAATTCACACTATAGAAACATGCATTACAGCAGAACCTGTGGTCAGAATACAGCATATACACATAGTAGTTCACAATGAAGATACCTCTTTTATTGCTACTCCTCTCCTCCCCCTCAGTTTTTAATTCTCTTTTAAACAGTTTCTTTCTAACGGCCCTGACCTATGTTTTGGTAGATTACCTGATTTTATGTTGATCTCTTTCTAGAATTTTGTTAACTGTGATCAGAGAAGCTGTTTTCCTTTAGATCTTTGATGCTCTTTTATCAAATTTCTGATAGACTTCCTTTACTTTGTAAAAAAATTCAATAATTATATTCCCCCCAGTTTGGAAGCTAATATAGGAGCAATAATTTTTAAAATAAAATTTTGGAACCAATGTATTATTTTAAATCAAATATTAATAGTACCGAAGATTATAACTTAGTGAAAATTCTTGTTACCAATAAACTATAAAAATTTTTGTTGATTGAATTTGGGAATTAATGATAAACTATGTAGGTAATAATAAAATTGATCATGAAGATTACTATCACAGGAAAAGATATTCTTTTATTAAAAGTAAGAAAGTAGATTCATTTTAAGTTTTATGGTATAATTTAGGCCCTGTTGGTAATTGTCTTGTGTTGTTTGGCATAGCACTAACCATCCAAACCTTTTGCACTTTAAAATTTTGCTGAGGACCTGTCCTTGGGATTCGTTCTGGAGATGAGTTAAGTCTTTCTAGTCCTTTGAACAGTTAGAAACACTTGCCATTTGTTGAAACTCTTGGGTGATGGTATCAGGAAGTGGATATACATTATATAAAATGTATTTAATAAACATTCACATTCTAAATGCCCTGATTTGCAACATATTATTAATTACAATTGCTTCTATTAATATTTATTAGAAGCATTAGGGAGAAATTGGGAAGATTCACTTTTTTTGCAAATGCTTTGAAATACATTGTGTTTTAAAACACAAATCTCTAAAACCTGCTATTTGAAGTTATGTTTTATGTTTGTGATTTCGGCACCTTTGTAAAATCTTAAGTTTCTGAATCCCTGGGTTTGTTGTTTTAAGTTCTTAACATCTTATTCTAATTTGGATGCTTAGAATATGACAGACTTTCACCTCAGGATTTTTGAAGCATAGACTTTGGGTCTTGCTTTTAGAATTTGTTTCTTTCTCTTTCAAGATTCTTAACTAATGAAGCAATATGGTGTGATTTTCTTTAAACAGGTGATGATGTAAAGTCTAAAGATTACATTGTTGCACTACAGCACCCTGTGACCACTGACATTAAGCATTCCATAAAAATGTTTGAATTAACATTGGATGCACTTATCTCATTTAACAAGCGGACCCTAGTTCTGTTTCCAAATATTGATGCAGGTAATTGAACTTGAAAATGAAATTATGCCACCTGTATTTTCAAATTTTATGTTTCTATCACCCTCTTTTGATTTTCCTTCCTATTTTGCTCAAGAGTGAAGGCCACTCTATTTAGAAATGCATTCCAATTTTCACAGTATCACCAATTGTGCTGTAGGTTGAAGTTTGTGATTTTTAAAATCAAGTCTAACAGAAACTTAATAGCAAGGAAATAAATGTTAAAAAAAAAAAGATCTTTCCAATCTCCCCTTTAGTCTCATCTGTCCAGTTTTCACTAAAAAAAAGCAATAACCAAAAGGCATAAATCTTAGATGCTGAAGTAAGGAGTATCTCTAGGAAAGCAGTGATCCCACTGGCTACAGTAAAATAGCTATTATTGTTATATTTTACTCTCTTTATTATTTTTGTTAGCTAAACTTTAAGAAATGTAGATCTGAAGTCTCCCACCAGTTCATCCTCAAACCTGACCTGGTTTGACAGTTCTGTGGTGCTAGTGAGACCTTGGGCATGTTAATGTAGATATGACATAAGTGAGAAATGTCAGAACAGGACCTGACAAATGGGAATTTTCTAATAATTGTTTGCTAACACCACTTATTACTGAGCTCTTAGATTTTTTTTCTTTAAAGGAGGCAGGACCTCATCCCTGCAATGCCATGTCACCATGTTACTCTGAAAGAATCCCACTCTTAAATAATCCCTTGTATAATCTTTTCTGATAGGGGAAACAAAGTAGAGTGTTAGTTGAAAAAAATTTAAGAACTCCTAACCTAGATTTTGTCCAGGGAATACAACAGTGGTTCAAAAACTTTGACATTTATTATTTTCTAATTCTTTAAATTTTTATATAAATAATTGCCTATCACTTTTGTTCAGTATTCATTATCAATGATACTGTTTGTAATACACTTTCCTGATTGTATATACTTTAGAATTAGAGATATTTTTCCCATATGAAAATTCTTAAAGGGTTCCAGGAATATCTAAATCATGCCTGCCATTCATTTTTCTTCCCTATGGAGTTTTTGATGAGATATACATGAGAAACAATAGTGAAATAAGAGTCAAAGCATCACTTTATCATTATCTGGCTTAGTGCCCAATTCCCTAATGTAGAATTGATGGTGTTTGGTTTAGAATTAAGGCCAATGAGGAGCCTTCACCTGAATCTAAATCTGAATCTTGGGTTTGTAGTACTTTCTGGCTTGCCACGTGTTACAATAATTGCAGGTGATGTCGGTATGCTCTGGCATATAGAGAATGCTCTGGATATGCTCTGGATATAGCAGGTGATGTCGGTATGCTCTGGATATAGAGAAAAGTGGCAAGGCCTGCCCTAAGGGGGCAGACCCTGAGTCCATTTACCACCACATAGAGAAAGTTAAAAAGAGAGAGAACACGTGTGTTTAGCTAACTGGTTAACTGCTGCAGCTCCTGCCCACTGGTGAACATGGTATAGTTGCTGTCATGCCTTATAACCAATATTATTAACAACATTTCCTCCCTTGGTAGGGGATAGCTAGGAAAAGGGTAAGTAGAGAGGCATTAAATATTTCCTTCTCATACATCTTTAAAAAGTGTTTTAAATCATGTATTTTAAATAAAATATCAGACACAATCATAACCTTATCTGTATTTTCTTAGGGTTTAGCCCACATAAGTGGAAGTGCTATCCAATTGAACTGTCGTTAGTATAAATATGAGCATAACTGAGGTAGAGGCTCTCTGATCAGCTTCTCTCATGAAGCCTGAGAACTTCCCATTTAGGAACTCCCAGCTTAAAGAGATCAAAACCATTGGCCTGTCTTAAACCTCTTCATTATTTTAAAAAGTAAAGGTTTTTACTAGAGCATTAATGAAAGATATTTTGCTTTCTGAGCCCTCTTTGAAAATGTCCAACTCTTGCTGTTTGAATTCCTTGATGATTTGAAACAGAGACCTGGCTAGACATATTAGATACTCAACATTCATGAAAAGATCAATAATCAGAATTACTGTTTACCTAATAGGCAGCAAGAGATTTTAATAAGAAGATATCTTTAAGTGGGGTTTAGTAAAATTTAAAAAAAAAGAAAAAAATGGTTTTTTCATCTCATAAATTACTTAGCAATTAGTTCTTTTCATTTTTATAGGAAGCAAAGAGATGGTTCGAGTGATGCGGAAGAAGGGCATCGAGCATCATCCCAATTTTCGGGCAGTTAAACATGTCCCATTTGACCAGTTTATACAATTGGTTGCTCATGCTGGTTGTATGATTGGGAATAGCAGCTGTGGGGTACGAGAGGTTGGAGCCTTTGGTACACCTGTAATCAATCTAGGAACACGCCAGATTGGAAGAGAAACAGGTATTTACCTTTGTTTATATTTCAATTCACAAGGCCTTATACATACCTATGAATTATTTTAAGGTATGTATAGATCAGTACTGGGTATACATATTTATGAGCAAGTAAGTGAATGAGGTTAATGACTAATTGTAGCCTAAAGTCTGTAAATAGTTTATAAATAGCACACAGTGATTACCAAATTTTTTAGCGCTTTGCTTACATTTTTATTGTCTTTGTAATATCAACTAGAGCTAAGAACTTCTTAACTGTGGTTTTTGATGACTGTGTTTAAAAGAGAATGTGGTTAAATGTGTCAGTAATATATGAATGCTAATCTTTCATTTTCTGTCCCTAGGAGAGATTCCCCTCAGTCAGTATTTTAGAGTATGGCAGTTCTAAATAAGGTGCCCCTTTAATATCTAAAGTATAAGTAGGGGGAAGTGGATTTGGCTCAACTGATAAGAGCATCCGTCTACCATATGGGAGGTCCAGGGTTCAAACCCAGGGCCTCCTACCCTGTGGATTGAGTTGGCCTGCGTGCAGTGCTGATGCGTGCAAGGAGTCTGTGCCACGCAGGGGTGTCCACCACGTAGGGGAGTTCCACGTGCAAGGAGTGCACCCTGCAAGGAGAGCTGCCGCACATGAAAAAAAACACAGCCTGCCCAGGAGTGGTACTGCACTCATGGAGAGCTGACATAGCAAGAGGATACAACAAAAAGAGACACAGATTCCCAGTGCCGCTGACAAGAATGCAAGCAGACACAGAACACACAGTGAATGGACACAGGGAGCAGACAAAGGGGTGGGGGGTGGGGGCGAAAGGGGAGAGAAATAAATAATAAATAAAAAATATATATAAGTAGGATTATTATTAAAGACTTTGCTGAGCTAGATCTTGTTATTAACATTAGTCCAAGTACTAATCCTATCTATATGCAAGTATATAAGTGTAGTTAATGGAAAAATATATATAGTTAGAAAAAGAACAGGACTAGACCCAAGGAGATTAGTTCCTGCTCTTCTCCCTCTCTCTTTATAATTGCCACCCTAACTTTATCCAATATCTTTTTTTAAAATTTGTTGAACTTTTAAAAAAATTTTAATTTGTAACTATTACCTAAGAGCTACCTTCTGAAACCCTCCTTGTTATGCAAATGTGGCCTCCCTCTAAGCAGATAAAGTCACTATCTCTACCCCTTCACACCGCCACCCAGGCTTGGGACATGACTCCTGGGGATGAGCCTCCCTGGCACTAAGTGATTAATACCACTCACCATCCTGTGATGCCCTGGGAAAAAGACCTTGATCAAAAGGAGGAAACATTAAATACAAAAGAATTTTTACGGCTAAGAGATTTCAAAGTGAGTTGGGAGCTCATTTCAGAGGTTACACTTAATGCATGTCTCAGGCATATCTTTCTAACTATCACAGTAAACAAAGCCTCAAACGGGTTCTCCCAAGTGCTCTAGAGACATCCAGGCACTATAGGCAAGGCACACAACCCCATGAAATCAACACCCTGTCAGTTGGCCTTTCCTTGGAATACAAGATAATCTGTTTTCCCAATGTAAAAGAGTTAGGCTCAATAATTTCCCATACATGATTCTTCTATGCCTTTTATTTGAACCTATAATTAGCACTATACTCATTAAATATATATCCCAAAGACTTAAATCTTTTGTGGCCAACACCTACTCTTCAGTTCATTGGACTTACCCAAGACAAGTAACAAAATGGTGATGAGGGACAATCCCTTTCTCAGAAAACAAAGAGTTCTACAACTGTAAGCAAAACAGTTCCTTCCATCTGCCCCATAAGATCTAAGTCCTCTCTCAATCTGAAGCAGAGTGGGCATCACCATCCCAAAATCCTCAAGATTGAGGAATGAACAAACATAAGGGGTGTTTTGCTTTGCCAAAGGGCTGTTGTTGCAAAGTACCAGAAATCTGTTGGCTTTTATAATGGTGATTTATTTGGGGTAAAGCTTATAGTCCAGATCCAGGCACCATCAGAGATGTTTTCTCACCAAAGTAAGCTAGTATTGGTCCCAGCATGTTGCCACATGGCGAAGCAAATTGGCTGATGATCCCTGCTGAGGTTTCAACCTTTTCCTCTGGACTCTCCATCTCCTCTTTTTTTTTTTTTAAGATTTATTATTATTATTTTTTTATTTTTATTTCTCTCCCCTTCCTCCCCAACCCCCTCTCTTCCCCCTCATTGTCTGCTCTCCATGTCCATTCGCTATATGTTCTGTGACCACTTCTATCCTCACCAGCAGCACTGGGAATCTGTGTTTTTTTTTGTTGCATCATCTTGCTGCATCAGTTCTCCGTGTGTGCAGCGCCATTCCTGGGCAGGCTGCACTTTATTTTGCGCTAGGCAGCTCTCCTTTCGTGGTGCACTTCTTGCGCGTGGGGCTCGCCTACGTGGGGGACACCCCTGCGTGGCAGGGCACTCCTTGCACACATCAGCACTGTGCATGGGCCATCTCCACACAGGTCAAGGAGGCCTGGGGTTTGAACCACGGACCTCCCATGTGGTAGGCGGATGCCCTATCCATTGGGCCAAGTCCACTTCCCTCCATCTCCTCTTGAGCTGTTCCATGGGCCCAACCTCTTGGGCCTTGGTACCTAAGCGATCCTATTGTACTTTCTCTTATTTGGCAGGATCAAACATGGTGGCTTCCTTTTCCTATCTCTTGAGTGAGTCTCTGTCTGTATTTGTTTATATCGACCCAGCAAGGGGATGGAGACTATTTGAGTCATGCCTCACTGAGTAGTCCAATGAAAAACCCTGTATCAGCCTTATCAAGTAATCAAAGGCCCCACAACTGAATTTAATGCAATTAAAAGGTATAATACCCACAGGAATAGATTAGTTTACAAACATTTTTAACATAAATTTTATTTATGCATATTAAAAAAAGCATAAATCCATCCAAAGTGTATTATCAGTGGTACTTGTTATAATCACATAGTTGTGCATTCATCATGTCAATCATTTTTAGAGCATTTTCATTATTCCTGTAATAATAATAATAAAAAAATCAAAACCAACAAACCAACCAGCCAAACAAAATTCATCATCTCTCTTACCTCTCAATCTCTCTACAATTCCCCTTCCATACATAGCTGCTTTTTGGGATTCATAAAATAATTTAAAACTGCCACAAGGAGGGAATGCTACCATGGACCACAGTAGACTTATTATTATTGTAGAAATGAACGAACTTATAAAATTGATATAAGGATAGTAGTTATCAGAAGTTCTGAGGAGAATGGAGGGGAAGAATAGGTGGAACACAGGGCATTTTTAGGGCATTGGAATTGTTTTGCATGATATTGCAATGGCAGATACAGGCCATTATACATTTTGTCAAAACCTATAAAACTGTAGAATGCAAAGTGTAAACCATAATATAAACTATGGATCTTGGTTAGTAACAGTGCTTCAATATGTATTCATCAATTGTAACAAATGTACCATACTCATGTACGATGTTAGTAATAACAAAAAATGTAGGAGGGGGAGTGCGTGGTATTTATGGGAAGCTTCTATACTTTCTCTGTAACCTTTCTATAATCTAAACCTTCTCTAAAAATAAAGTTTATTTTATGAAAAAAAAAATTTTGAAAAACATGCATTAATTTAAAATAACAATAATAAATCCATTATATGTTTTTTTAAAAAGAGTGGAAGCAGGGAGACAAATTAAGGAGCTATTTCAGTTATTCAGATGAGAGGTGATAGTGGTTTAAATTAAGTGGTATTATTAGAGATGAAGAAAAGTTAGATGGATTTGGGAAATGTTATAGAACTTGTTGATGCCTGACTGTTGAGGACAAAGGGAGAAAGGAATCAGCAATGACTCCTAGAATTTTGGATGGAGGAACAGGTTTGGAAGAGGATGGGATTAAAATTTCTCTGTGGTCATGTTAAGTTTGAGATGCCTGTTAGATATAAAAATCAAAATGGTAAGTGAGCAGCCAGATGGTTCCAGGGAGTTAGAGTTAGAATAGTTATTAGAGAGTTATTGGCATATAGATAGGATATCACTTCAGTTGCAGTAACAAAGAGACCATAAATAATATTTGGCTTAAGTAAGTTACATTTTCTTTCTTTCTCACTGGTTGGCTGTCTGGAGCTGGTGTGTCAACTCATAGTCATCAGAGACTTAGCCTCCACCTGTTTGTTGATGGCTACTCCAGTTCTTGCCATCAAGTCTACATATTAGCAAATGGAAAGGAGAGAAGAGGAAGATGCCCTTCCCTTTAAGTATATGACCTAAAAGTTATAAATATTCTCACATACCATCACAGTTTAATGACATGGTCATATCTAGGAGCAAGGGAAGCTAAGAAATATGTAGTCTTCAGCTGGGTGATCAGGTGCTCAGTTTCCATTACTAGTATAAAGAAAGAATATAGAGGATGAGTGGCACTCTATATTATAATGGTATTTATTTATTTTTAAATTTTTTAAAATTTATTTTTTATTTATCCCCCCCCCCATTGTCTGCTCTCTGTGTCCATTTGCTGCACATTCCTCTGTGTCCGCTTATATTCTTGTCAGCAGCACTGGGAATCTGTGTCTCTTTTTGTTGTGTCATCTTGCTACGTCAGCTCTTCGTGTGTGTGGCGCCACTCCTGGGCAGGCTGCACTTTTTTCACGCAGGGTGGCTCTCCTTATGGGTGTACTCCTTGTGCGTGGGGCTCCCCTACACGGTGGACACCCCTGCATGGCACGGCACTCCTTGCGCACCTCAGCACTGCGCATGGGCCAGCTCACCACATGGGTCAGGAGGCCCTGGGTTTGAACCCTGAACCTCCCATGTGGTAGGTGGTTGCTCTATCCATTGAGCCAAATCTGCTTCCCTATAGATGGTATTTAAAACCAAGAGACTAAATGAGGGAGAACATTTAATTAGGAAAATACTGGACTCCAGGACCAAGCTCTAGAGCCCTTCAACATTTAGAGTTGAAGAGGACAGAGCCAGAAAGGAATACTAAAAATGAACTGCCAGTGTGGTCAGAGAAAAGCTAGGAGAAGGTTATATTAAAGCCAAGAAAAGTAAGAGTTTCAAGGAGACGGTGTTGAATACCACTTGGTAAGTATGAACAGAGACTTGCACACTGGGTTAGGTAGCATGGTCTTTTGTCAAAAGCAGTCTCGGAGCTTTGCCACCACATCTTTAAAATGTATGTGCCCATCCTTTCTTTCCTTCTTTACAGTTGAGGGTAGCAGGGAGAGGGAAGAGTCCCTCCTGCATGTCCATTGCTTATCCTTCTCCCTGTTTTCTAGATACCTACCCCTCCTGCCTTCTCAGAGACCTCGTTCTACCAGTCATCCTTTCTCTTCCAAGTATTTCTAGCCTCATAATCATTTAAACATGCCTCAGCCATTTTATATCTTAAAAAACAAAACAATTCAAAACAACCCTGCCTTGACCACTCACTTTTCTCTAGCCACTACCCTTCTGTTTCTTTCCTCTTCTTAATTAAGCCTATTGTGAAACACACCATTTTCGGTGTATTTACTCTCTCACATTGTTCAGAAAATATCTGTCTTGTTATGGTGGAGGGAAAGTGACTGATGATACAGCCAACTGGTGACTGACTGACCAGCTGATTCAATGACTGGCTTAGCAGATGGAAGGCAGGGCAGGTTGGAAGAGAGTGGACTTAACAAATGATTAGAGGAGTAGTAAGGGGATGCTAAATTAATCCTCCTTATTTCAATAAGCAAACAAAAACTTGATTTATTCTCTTTGGTAATAAATAATAAAGGACCCCAGTGCCCTTTAGTGTTTGATCTATGAGAAATTTGCCAAGAGTGCTTTGAAAGGTATAAAGTAGAAAAAATGATGTCTCACTAATAGAAGATGACTTATATTTGCAGTCCCTTAGGTTTCAGGGCTAATTATGAGCATAACAAACTGCTCATTTCGTCATTCTTTGTATATTTCCATTTCCATTTCTAAATCATTGTAATGTGTTAATGAACTTACCTAGGGGAGAATGTTCTTCATGTCCGGGATGCTGATACCCAAGACAAAATATTGCAAGCGCTGCACCTTCAGTTTGGTAAACAGTATCCTTGGTGAGTATAAAAACCTTTTTTGTGTAATTTAAAAGGGAAACTGCTTCAGATACCATTTTAAAGCTATGATCACTGTTTAATTGTCTTAATAGAGCTCTCATTCTAAATGTCCAGGGCCCCCTAGCCACTGTAGCCACTGGTCAGACAGTGTTTGTTAATACCATTATCCCCTAAGACTCCACCAAGGGTTTCAATGTAGAATATTTTTTATTTTCCCAGTTAATTAATATAGCACTTCTGCTAAAAAATACTTCTTTAGCCTAATTTGAACTTCTGTAAGTATTAAAAAGTAATGTTAATTTATTTTCTTTAATTATAGTCTAGTTCAACATTTTACTTAATTCATACTGCCCTTTCTGTATTTGGATATCATTTTGAAATACCATATTTGAAATATCATATTGAAAATAATTTTGTTTTCCCGAGAATATAAAGTTAAAAACTAAAATAGTTTAAAAAAAATTGTTTCCATTGGCCCAAACTATGTTATATTCTGAAATTGGCTTAACAAAGCAATTCTTTCTTAATATCTTTCTGATGATATAGGCATTTTATTGATGGTATTTCAATAGTTGTATTTCAATCAACAATGGAATTAGGCATTGCATTGGTAATATGTGGATACTTAGTTTCTGCATTGCTAAAGAGATCTATTTGTTATTTTAAAAGGAAGAAGCATAATTTTTTTTAACTTTTTTTTCATTAAAGTATATCATTCATATATGAACATACATAAACAATAAGTGTGTAGTAAAAGTTGTGAACTTACAAAACAAACTTGTATAACATCATACAGGGTTCCCATACATCAACCCATCATGAACATGTTACATTGTTGTGAAGCATTTGTTACAAATTATGAAAGACTATTGTAAAAATCTTACTACTAACTATAGCCCGTATCTTACATTTGGTGTATTTTCCCCCCAACCGACCCTATTATTATTTTTTAAAACATATTTTTATTATGTAAATTGTGAACTTACAAAACAATTAGGGACCTGTGTAGAATTCCCATACAACACCCTTTCACCAACACACCACACTGTGGTGGAGCATTTGTTACAGATTATAAGGTATCAGACTGTTACCACAAACTATGGTCCATAACATACATTTGGCACACTTTTTCCATACTCTCCCATTATCAACACAGTACATCTTTGGTATAGATACATGAATATTACTGCTCTTAATCACAGTCCACAGGTCACACCAATTGTGTTTTTCCCATGCTTCTCCACATTCCCACCACCCTGCAATAGTGATACACATCTGCTCCAGCTAAAAGGACACTCTTGCATCTGTACCATCAACCACAATTCTCATCCACCTCTGGGTTCACTGTTACTCAGTTCCTAAATTATTATCTAGCTTTCTTTCAGTTGACATTTACATCCCTACACTACCCTTTCCAGCCACATTCCCATTTATAAATCAGCTGCTACTCACTGTATTGTGTTACCATCAACTCTATACTTTTCCACACTTTTAGAGTAAAGTTAATTAAAACTTCTACATACATTAAATATTAGTAGTCCTTCTCAACCCTCCTCTTAACTCCTAATAACCTATACTCTAGGTTTTAACTCTATACATTTATTCTTCAGATTTAATTCATATTAATGAGGCCATGTAATATTTGTCCTTTTGTTTCTGGCTTACTTAGCATAATGTCTTCAAGATTCATCCATGTTATCATATGTGTCCCAATTTCATTTCTTCTTACTACAGCATAGTATTCCATTGTATGTATATACCACATTTTGTTTATCATTCATTGGTAGATGGATACTTGAGCTGTTTTCATCGTTTGGCATTTGTGAATAATGCCACTATGAACATTGGTATGCAGATATACACATCACAGTTTTCAGTTCTGGATATATTCCTAGTAGAGAAATTGCTGGGTCATGTGGCAGTTCTGTGTTTAGCTTTCTAAGGAACCACCAAACTGTCTTCCACAAAGGCTGCACCATTTTACAATCCTAACAGTGAAGGAGTTTTTCTATTTCTCTACATCCTCTCCAATACTTATTGTTTTCTGTTTTTTTTAAATAATGGCCATTCTATGTGGTATAAGATGATATTTCACTGTCGTTTTGGTTTGCATTTCCATTATAGCTAGTATATAGAACATTTTTTCATGTGCTTTTTGGCCATTTTTATTTCCTCTTTGGAGAAATGTCTATTTAAATCTTTTGCCCATTTTTAAGTTAGATTGCTTGCTCTTTTCTTATTGCGTTGTATGATCTCTTTATATAGAATGGAAATCAAATCTTTAAGATATGTGGTTTCCAAATATTTTCTCCCATTGAGTGGGCTGTCTTTTCACCTCTTTTATTTATTTATTTATTTGTTTGTTTGTTTGTTTATTTATTTTTGCATGACAAAGAATCTTTACTTTTAAATGATTAACAGTACATTAAGCAATAACATATAATAAGTTTTGAATTCTATCTAGTAATTTTTATTAAAAGAAACTAAAAGCAGCTCAGTTATTCTAGTATTCATTGTTCAAACTTAGCCAGAAAGGACTACTTTAAGGTTGGCTGTTGCTTCACACACGTTACAAATGACTATTTACTACTTTTTCATAGATAAAGCCCCTGACCTTTAAGAAAGCCTTAGGGAAATAAAACATTTAACCCCTTTCTTTCTTTGAATGTCGTTTTTGGTACTAGATCTAAGAAAGAAAAAGTCAGTATTGCCACATATGTAGCTTGAGCTAAATGGCAAAGGAAATCAGACAACATATACCCATTAAATTTGTAAGAAACAGGAGGTAAAAAGATGAAATTCTTTGGATAAGCTCTAAGTCTATACAAAGAACCTAGGTTTGCTACTCTAAAAAGTGAAAGGACCTACTACATAATATACAGAAATAAGTTAATGCCTTTCCCCAAGAATGTAACTCTAGCTTTGCTAAAGCTTCACATTCCATGTGAAGGCATCTAAAATGCCCACCCATGGAACAGGCACTCCTTCTCCCCTATCCATTTATGCAGTAGTTTTCATGGATTTCTGGTCGGATGTCACAGACAAAGGCCAAGAGGTTATCCAGAACTTCATCCCTGTTCTGCTGGAAGTAGTTCTGGAGGATGGTCATCTTCTCCTGGGTCTCCTTCTCCACTGCAGTGCTATAGCTGCCGTGGGATCCCAGAGCTGCAGCTTCCTTGGCCTTGAACTCCTTCTCCCTCTGCAGGCGGTACTGTTCAATTTCAGCCTGAGCTTCTTTGGCCTGCTTCAGCCTCCGGTTCTTTCGCTTGCGAGCCTCAGACACCTTCTCGGCAGCGCGCTTCTCTGCCTGCAGGAGCTGCTGGATGCCCTGCGACTGAGAAGCCATGGCGGCAGGGCCCTTTTCACCTCTTGATGAAGTCCTTTGAATCACAAAAGTTTTTAAGTTTGAGGAGATCACATTTATCCATGTTTTCTTTTGTGGCTCATGCTTTCAGTGTACGGTTTAAGAATCCACTATCTACCACCAGGTCTTGAAGATGTTTTCCTACATTTCCTTCTAGGAGTTTTATGGTTTTTCTTTTATATTTAGGCCTTCGATCCATTTTGAGTTAATTTTTATATAAGGTGTGAGACAGGAGTCCTCTTTCTTTCTTTAGGCTATGGATATCTAGTTCTCACAGCACCATTTGTTGAATGGACTATTTTGCCTGAGCTGGGTAGGTTTGGTAGGCTTATCACAAAATCATTTGACCATATAGACATGAAGGTCTATTTCTGAACCATCAGTTTGGTTCCTTTGGTCTATGTGTCTGTCTTTATGCCAGTACCATGCTGTTTTTACCACTGTAGCTAGGTAATATGATTTCAAGTCCAGAAGTGAGAGTATTCCAACTTCACTTTTCCTGAATTTTTAAGATGTTCTGGCTATTTTGGGACCCCTTACCCTTCTAAATAAATTTGACAACTGTGTTTTCCAGTTGTTTAAAAAATGCTGGTGGAATTTTTATTGAGATTGCATTGAATTTGTATATCAGTTTAGGTAGAATTGACATCTTAATGATATTTAGTCTTCCAATCCATGAGCGTGGAATGTTCTTCCAATTATTTGGGTCTTTTTAAATTTCTTTTAACAATGCATTGCAGTTTTCTGAAAATAAATGATTTAAATCCTTATTTAAGTTTATTCCTAAATACTTGATTCTTTTAATCGCTATTGTAAATGGAATATTTTTCCTGACTTCCTCCTCAGATTTCACATTACTAGTGTATAGAAACACCTCTGATTTTTGCATATTGATCTTATATCCCGAGAGTTTACTGAAATCATTTATTAGTTCTAGCAACTTTGTTTTAGATTTTTCAGGACTTTCTAGATATAGGATCATATCATCTGCAAATAACAAAAGTTTTACATGTTCCTTACTGATTTGGATGCTTTTTATTTCTTTTTCTTGCCTGATTGTTCTAGGTATAACCTCTAGCACTATAATGAACAACAGTGGTGACAGTGGACATCCTTGTCTTGTTCCTGATCTCAGTGGGAAAGCTTTCAATCTTTCACCATTGAGTACTGTATTAGTCAGCCAAAGGGGTGCTGATGCAAAATACCAGAAATTGGTTGGTTTTTATAAAGGGTATTTATTTGGGGTAGTTGCTTACAGATACCAGGCCGTAAAACATAAATTATTTCCCTCACCAAAGTCTATTTTCACGTGTTGAAACAAGATGGCTGGCAACATCTGTGAGGTTTCAGGCTTCCTGGGTTCCTCTCTTCCAGGGTCTTGCTTCTTTCTGGGTTCAAGGTTCCTCTCTTCCCAGGGCTTGCTTCTTTCTGATCACAGGGTTCCTCTCTTCCTGGGGCTTGCTTCTCTTTCCTCTGTGAGCTTACTTTCCAGGGCTCCAGCTTAAGTCTTCAGCATCAAACTCTAACATCAAAAACCCTCAACTCTGTCCTTTGCCATGTCTTTTATCTGTGTCCTAATACGTGGCCCAATCAAGCCCTAATCATAACTTAATCATGCCCAGGTACAGACTAGATTACAGACATAATCCAATATCTAATTTTGGAATTCATAAGCATATCAAACTGCTACAAGAACAGTGTTACTGTCCTTTGCCATGTCTTTTATCTGTGTCCTAATACGTGGCCCAATCAAGCCCTAATCATAACTTAATCATGCCCAGGTACAGACTAGATTACAGACATAATCCAATATCTAATTTTGGAATTCATAAGCATATCAAACTGCTACAAGAACAGTGTTAACTGTGGGTTTTTCATATATGGCCATTATCATATTGAGAGTTTCCTTTGATTCCTATCTTTTACAGTTTTTTATCAAGAAAGGATGCTGTTTTTTTTGTAAAATGCTTTTTCTGAGTCAGTCAATATGATTATTGGTTTTTCTTCTTTGATTTATTAATGTGGTATGTTATGCTGATTGATTTTCTTGTGTTGAACCATCCTTGCATGCCTGGGATAAAACCTGCTTCATCAGGAGTTCTTAACCACAGGGGTCTTTAAACTTGAATTGAAACTCAAAAAATCATTATTCTTGTGGGGATGTGTTGGTGCAGGTGTGGTATATTTATTAAATAATACACAGTACAGTGTGGACTTAGTAAGGAATTCGTGGTTTTCTCCTGACTGGCAAAGGTGCCTGTGGAACAAAAAAGGTTAAGAACGCTTGCACTTGATCGTGATGAATAATTCTTTTAATGTGTTGCTGGATTTTGGTTAGCAGATATTTTGTTGAGGATTTTTTTTGCATCTGTATTCATTAGGGAAATGGGTCTGTAATTGTCTTTTCATTTTTCAAAAATTTTTGAGGTACTGGGGGCCAGGGATTAACCCCAGGACCTCATGAGGGAAGCTAGTGCTCAACCACAGAGCCACATCAGCTCCCTGAGTTTTTTTTTTTTTTTCATTTGTTTTGCTCGTTATTTGTTTTTGTTTCTTCAGGAGGTACTGGGAACCAAACTCATGACCTCCCATATGGGAGACTGGAGCTCAACCAAGTGAGTCACATCTGCTCCCCTGTAATTTTCTTTTTCTTTGGTAATATCTTTATCTGGTTTTATTATTGGGGTGATACTGGCTTCATAGAATGAGCTTGGTTCAGTTTTTTGGAAGAACTTGGGTAAGATTGGTATTGAATCTTCTTTAAATGCTTGTTAGAACTCACCTGTGAAACCATCTGGTCTTGGGCTTTTCATTTTGGGGAGTTGTTTGATGAACTGTTTCAACCTCTTTACTTGTGATTGGTTTGTTGAGGACTTCTCTTTCTTCTAGGGTCAGTGTAGATTGTTCATATGTTCCTAGGAATTTTTCCATTTCATCTGCATTGTCTAGTTTTCTTGCATATGGTTGTTCAAAGTCTGCTCTTATGATGTCTTTTATTTTTGTGGGGTCAGTAGTAATGTCCCCATTTTCATTTATTTGCATTTTCTCCCCTTTTTTCTTTGTTGGTCTAGCCAAGGGTTTGTCAGTTTTGTTAATCTTCTTGAAGAGCCAACTTTTGGTTTTGTTAATCCTCTCTTGTTTTTTTGTTTTCAATTTCATTTATTTCTGCTCTGATTTTTGTTATTTCATTCCTTCTACTTGCCTTGGGATTAGCTTTCTGTTCTTTTTCTAGTTTCTCCAGCTATATAGTTAGGTCACTAATTTAAGCTTTGGAGACTGACGCTACCTGCGTTGCCCCACAGACTGATGAAGCTTCTCCCACATTTCTTCTTTGCCAGGGGTAGGGACAGAGCCATAGCTGTGTGTAGTAATTCAAATAGTGCAGGCCAAGACCATCTGTCATTGTCTGGAGAGACTGATGAAGCTTCACACCCCTTCTTCCTCTGCCTGGAGTGGACATGGAGCTGCAGCAATCTATGTTGTGTGGATCCCAAATAACCGCAATTGCCCATGTAGACTGATGTAACACTGGCCCCCCCCCCTGCCCTCTGCCAGGGGTGGGGTTGGACCTTCTGGACTGCCCAACAATCTAATTTGTGTGGTCTGAATGCACCTGCGGTTGACCTGACAGGCTGAGGGAGTACTGTTCCTTCTGCCTTTTAGGGGGTGGGAATGGAACCACTGATGCCCAACACTTTAGTCCATGTAGGCTGAAAGTACCTACCTTTGCCCAGAGAGGCTAAGGAAACAGCAGCCCCCTCCTATCCTATTGGGTGGTGGGGTGGATCCACAGGTGATCAATAGTTCAGTCTCATAGGCCAAGAGTATCTGCCATTGTATGGATGGGCTGCGGGTACACCAGCCTCCTCCTATCCTATTAGGGTGGGAGGTAGATCCACAGGTGTACAACAGTCGAGTCCTTGTAGGCTGAAAGTGCCTGCCGTTGCCTGGAAAGGCTGAGGAAACACCAGACCCCTCATATCCTATTGGGGGATGATGGTAGATCCACAGGTACCCAACAGTTCTGTCCCTGTAGGCCAAAAGTTCCTGCCATTGCCTAGAGGGGCTGAGGAAACACCAGCCCCTCCTATCCTACTGGGGGATGGAGGTAGATCCACAGGTAGCTACCAGTCTAGCCTGTGCAGGCTGAAAGTGTCTGCTGTTGTTTGGAAAGGCTGAGGAAACACAGCTCCCCTCCTGTCTTACTTGGGGGCGGGGATGGAGCTATAAGTGTCCGACTATTCTGTCTGTGGAGCTGAAAGCACCTGCAGTGATCCAAAGAGGCTGAGGAAACACAGCTCCCCTCTTATCCTATTGGGAGTTGGGGATGGAGCTATGTGCCCAAGTATCTAGTCTGTGTGGGCTGAAAGCACCTGCTGTTTTCCAGAGAGGCTAAAGAAACACAAGCCTCCTCCTATTCTTTGGGGTTGGAGGGGTGGAGATGGAATCAAAAGCTCCCAACAAATCAGTTTGTGTAGGCTGAAAGTGCCTGCATTTGCCCAGAGAGGCTGAGGAAACACAGCTCCTCTCCTATCCTATTGTGGTGCATGGATGGAGCCCCTGGTGTCCAACTATTCAGTCTATGTTGGTTGAATGTGCCTGCAGTTACCCAGAGAGGCTGGTGCAGGTCCCACCAGCTTTCTTCTTGCCAGAGGTGGTGAAACTAGGTAAGTGTGGTATTCCTCTAGGTTCTTGGCTATGTTGCATAAAAGAATTTAGGAACATGCCAGTTTAGTTAGGCTAGTAAAAAGAATTCATTGATAAATGGGGGAAAAGAACAGAGTTTGCTGAAAAATGGGAGAAAAGGAAGGAAATACACCGAGGTTTGATGTGTGCTCCTCTAGGCAGAGAGAGCGATTTGACTTGTATGGTTACCTTTATTAAAGTATTCATTACTGTCCCCTTGCTGATGCTAAGGGGAGGGGCCCCAGTGGTTATTGGTTAGCCCACCAATGGTGGGGGCCAATGGTGAGACCTTTTGTGTGGGGTTTCCGGGACCAATGGGGAAGCCTGTTTGAAATTATCTGGGGCCTCTCCTTAGCCCTGGAAAGAGTCCCAATTGCGATCTCAAGGTCAGTGTCTCAGCAGGGTCTTGCAGCTGTTGTTGTCTGTTGGCCATGATGTGGCTAGTCTTCTTATTTCCCTGTACTAACTTGCTCAGTGGGACTCAAGCCTAGGCTAGGGCTGCAGTAAGATCTGGACAGAAATGAAGTTGGTCCCTACTGTCACTGTGATTTTTAATCAGCCCTTCTTCTCCTCATGCTGGGGGTGGAGTTAAAATGGTGGCTACTGGCCTCTTTCTGACTTGGACAGGTTCAAACTTTAGCTGTTCTTACGGTTATACTTTAGCCAACCAAATCTACTAATCAATAGTGGAAGTCAGTGGCCAACCCTCTCTTCCTCCCCTGTTTTTGGGGAAAGGAGTATCCAGCTCCAGCCACAGAGTAGTTCCTGGGGTGGCTTGCACAACCAGAATAGGATGAACACCAGCCTCCATGGCGTGGCCTGCAGTTTCCTGGAGAGACTGGTGCAGGTCTCCCCAGCTTCCTCCCTGCTGGAGGTTGGGCTGGGGCTTAGGCTAGAGTTGCAATCTGATCTGGGTGGAAAGATGCTGATCCCTACCTTCACTGTGATTTTCAGTCATCCCTGCTTCTCCTCCTACCAGGGGAGGAGTTAAAATGGCAACTACTGCCTCTTTTCTGACTTGGACAGTTTCAAACTTTAGCTGATATTAGGGTTGTACTTTAGCCAGGGCAACATACTAATCAGTAGCTAAAGTTGGTGTCCAACCATCTCTTCCTCCCTTGATTTTGGGAAATGGAGCTTCCACCTCCAGCGATGGAATAGCTCCCAAGGTGGCTTGCACTGCCAGTGGAGTATGGACACCTACTTTTGCAGCATGGAGTGCTCTACTCCAAGCACAACTATTTTTCACTTTAAGTCTCAGATTCTGTTAATACCATGCTCTCAGCATAATTTAGCATGTGTGGGAGCAATATTTAATTTAAATGACTTTTTGTATATTGCAGTTCCAAGATATATGGGGATGGGAATGCTGTTCCCAGGATTTTGAAGTTTCTCAAATCTATTGATCTTCAAGAGCCACTACAAAAGAAATTCTGCTTCCCCCCTGTGAAGGAGAATATCTCTCAAGATATTGACCATATTCTTGAAACTTTAAGTGCCTTGGCCGTTGATCTGGGTGGGACAAACCTCCGAGTTGCAATAGTCAGCATGAAGGTAAATAACTCCTAAGCACTTAACTTTATATCTCATGGAGTAGTTGATTTAAAAACAAAACAAACAAACAAAAAGGATGCTTGGAAGGTAGACCTAGAAACATACACAAGAACTTGTAATCATTTGCCCATAGTATTGATTTGGAGATCCTTTGCAATGTTTGTCTCACCACTTTATTAAGACTTTTTCAATGAATCCAAGGTAATGTTGCCTCAAGATCTGAGTTGACTAGAGATTCCCTTAGGCATCAGAGATGGCTTTTGTCACTCAGGAGACCTGTACTCCTATACTATATATATATATCAGCTTGGATCATGGAGTATGCTGATGAGTTGAAGGTGTCTGTATATGGTAAAGGGAACTGCATCTCCTTTAGAACCTAGTAAGTTGAATTGGTTCTCCATTTTGCATTTTTGCAATTCTGCTCTTTACTGAGGAGAGCACACCTTATCTTTTAACCATACTATCACCACAGGTTGACAGAGGTTGAGAACCTTCATAAAAATAACAAATTATTCATGCTAAAATGATCTCTGATGATGTAATGAGGAAGAATAAACATATCAGAAAATTATATAAAATATTGTAGAAATATTTTGAATATAAAGTTTTAGAAATCTGTTACTGTAATACCATCAGGTCAAATAAGGGAAAACAAAACAAAATGGATTTTCTCAGGAGAAATAAAAAGGTCTTCCTTTAAAAAAATATTAATAGAAAAATATTTTCTTAACATAAAGATGATCTATTCCATATCAATGGCCAGCATCCTTTGTAAGATGAAATTCTAGAGGCATTTCTATTAAGAAAATCAAGAAGAAAAGGACATTTTCTGAAACATTATTTAACATAATTCTGGAAGTTATGAAGGGAATAAAGCAAGGAACAGAAAAAATGGAAATTTGGGACAGGGAAAAATAAAAATATTTTATATAGACAAGATGAATGAATAAAAAAACTTGTAGATTAATAAAACAATTGAGTATAATGGCTGGATATAATGATAAATATGTAAATATTCTATTTATCTGAAATTATAGACAAATATTTGTTTTCCTCTAGGTGAGGAGAAACCCTGACCTGACCACATGTTAGCATTACCTGGAAGCTTAAAAAAATATAAAAACAGGTACTTGGATCCTACCCCAGATTAATTAAATCTGAATCTCTGGGTGGGCCAGGCATCAATATTTGTTAAAGGTTGCCCAGATGATTCTGATGCCCAGTGAAGGTTGAAAAGCACTATTTTAAATGACAATCATTAGTGATATTTTTAACCCTTGTATTTGATAAATAAAAATCCATTAGTAACCAAGAATGTAATGGAAAAGGAGATCCTATTTAGAATAACAACAACGGAAACTCCTAAGAATGATCTAAATCAGAAAACTGTGTGATCTAAATAAGAAAATTCTAAAACTTTACTGTAAAACATAAAGCCTTAAAAAATACCCTCGAGGGAATAACTGAATATTTTAAAAATGGCAGCACTTTCCAAATTAATTTTAATTTCATTTTAATGTGATTTTCTAAGATTTAAATAACTGTTCTTCTAAGCTAGTGGGATTTTTAAAAAAATTAACATTCTGAAATTTACATAATATACATGAGAGAAAAGCAAAGAAAAAAATTATTAACAAGATAGAAGGACTATCACTGGTATTAAAACATATTACAAAGTAGAATTTGTGGTACTTCTGCCAGCCAGCATGGAAAATAGCTGAATAAATAGGGTATCCATACCATTACTGGCTTCAGTTACCAGAGCTGTTTAAAGCTCAACTACCTAGGATATCTATTTAGTTGCCTGTGTACGTCAGCAAGAAAAGTTTGTCAACTTGAATGAATAAAATATGACCTTTGAATGAACTAGATTCAGATTAACCAACATCTCCTTTATGCATAAGAGAGGGAGCCATTGGTTGGCTCTGGAGTTGCCATTGCTTCAACAGCCATATGCCAAGATGGCTTCTCAGGAAACTACTTAGGCTTATCCTGGGGCCAGCTAAAGGCCGACAGTGGCTTCCTCCCTATGCAGTTATCTAAATCTGCAGTACTGTCCCATAACAATTTGTCTGATGTATCATGAAAAAGTCTAGAGATTCATGGTATGCTCTTTAGCTAAGATCAGTGAGAAGGATTTTGTTGTTTTTCCTCTTTTAGGGTGAAATAGTTAAAAAGTATACACAGTTCAATCCTAAAACCTATGAAGAGAGGATTAATATAATTCTACAGATGTGCGTGGAAGCTGCAGCAGAAGCTGTAAAATTGAACTGCAGAATTTTGGGAGTAGGTGAGTTTATGAATTATAGGTCTAAGAAATTTCGTTTTAATATACAAAGTTTACTATGTTCTGTTTCAGGACTGAACATCAAGTCAGTGTAAGCCTTATGTATACATGGTGCCAGGTCCTTTCTGTGGGCCTTAAGCATGGGGACTACCCAGAAGTGTTATAGAGAAAGCACTGGTGGTACTATAAACCTTTGGGGACTTACTGCCTTAGATCAGAACTGCTTCAAATTTCCTTGCCTCCTTGGGTAATGTTTGTCTTAGGTGATCTTTGGTAAATTAGTGTTCTGAACCAAGAAAACTGGCACACTCTCCTAAGATTGCTAATCAGAAATATTTTGTGTTTGTGGTTGAGCTCAGGCATTTCTACAGGTGGCCGTGTAAATCCTCGGGAAGGAATTGTGCTACATTCTACCAAACTGATCCAAGAATGGAATTCTGTGGACCTCAGGACTCCCCTGTCTGACACCTTGCATCTCCCAGTGTGGGTAGACAATGATGGCAACTGTGCTGCCCTAGCAGAAAGGAAATTTGGCCAAGGAAAGGGATTGGAAAACTTTGTGACATTCATAACAGGCACAGGTAAGAGAATAAGAAAGAAGGTTGCTTTAGGATTTAGAAAGGTAGAATAGTCAGCCTTCTGATTTCTTGCTGACAAAAACACTGAAGTTTATCCATCTTTTAGGGCAACGTAGCATAGTGGTTAAAAGCCTAGACTTTGAAGAAAGTTGAACTTGAGTATAAATCCTAGCTCTGCTACTTAACTAGTTCCATGACTTTGGGAGTAGTACTCATCCTCAGTTCCCTCATCTGTAAAATGGGGGTTACAATAATACTCTTAATATTGTAGGAAAATCAGTGTTCACTAATAATGGTAATAGGTACTATTACCTATTGAGTTGTTAAGGTTAAGGTAAAGAGCTCTTTTCTCAGTATTTTACATACATTTAATTTAATCCTCATTCTCTTAAAGTAGGTTTAAATTTTTTTTAATTAAAAAAATTCACCATTTTAACCATATAAAAATGCACAATACAGTGGTTTTTCGTTTATTCACAATGTTGTGCCACCATCACTGCTATGAATTCCAGAACATTTTCATCGTCCCCCAAAAAACCCTATTAAGTTAATTCCCATTCCTCCCCGCCTCCCCCTTCCCCCACCAGAGCTCCTGGCGACCTCTAATTATTTTCTGTCTCAATGAGTTTGCCTATTCTGGACATTTCATATAA
Source organism: Dasypus novemcinctus (assembly GCF_030445035.2). Lineage (NCBI taxonomy): Eukaryota > Metazoa > Chordata > Mammalia > Cingulata > Dasypodidae > Dasypus > Dasypus novemcinctus. The sequence continues at coordinate 81,166,083 of NC_080680.1, read as the reverse complement.
ATGGAATAATACAATATGTCATGTGGCCTTTTCTGTCTGGCTTCTGTTACTTTGCACAATGTTTTCAAGGTTGATTTCTGTTATAGCATCTATCAGTACTTCATTCCTTTTTGTCTGAATAATATTCCATTGTATGGATATAGCGCATTTTCTTTGTCCATTCTTTAGTTGATGGACATGGGTAGCTTTTACTTTTTGCTTTATGAATAATGCTGTTTGAACATTTGTGTACAAATTTTGGTACAGAGATATGTTTTCATTTCCTTTGGGTATATACAGTGGAGTCGAGTTGCTAGATCATATGGTAACTCTATGTGTCTATTTGCTGCGTCTTCTTTCTTTGTCCGCTTCCGTTGTCGTCAGCGGCACAGGAAGTGTGGGCGCGCCATTCCTGGGCAGGCTGCACTTTCTTTTGCGCTGGGCGGCTGTCCTTACGGGGCGCACTCCTTGCGCGTGGGGCTCCCCTACGCGGGGGACACCCCTGTGTGGCGTGGCACTCCTTGCGCGCATCAGCACTGCGCATGGGCCAGCTCCACACGGGTCAAGGAGGCCCGGGGTTCGAACCGCGGACCTCCCATGTGGTAGACGGACGCCCTAACCACTGGGTCAAGTCCGTTTCCCATTTTTTTTTCTTTTCTTAAAAGATTTATTTATTTATTTATTTCTCTTCCCATCCGCCTCCCACCCTG